>NC_139599.1:12724242-13074242 GCF_946808225.1 Silurus aristotelis | reverse complement strand
ACAGGATCTGAATGTACTTCTGTTTGTCCTCACAATGCAGGTACATAAAGACACACCCGACAAGACAAAAAAATCAAAAATAAATAAATGCCACGTTTCACTCTTTTGCTATCACGTCACAACATCAATGTGCTCATATTTGCTCCTGTGATGAGCAAGTCACGCTATATTCCCCGCAAACAGTATGTGTGTGCAGGATTCAATAATCCAACAGACATTATATGGGAACTACAATATTCAATATCAATATCAATATTCTGTCATGATTACTAGGGGCGTAACGGTACACAAAACTCAAGGTTTGGTACCTCAGTTTTTAAGTCACAGTTTGGTTCGTTTTCCATACAGATTGGGGGCAGAAATGCAACAACATAAAATTGCTTGTAATTTTTTTTATTCACACAGTTAATTATTATTAACAATTGTGAACATGAACAGTTTACATTTTTAAAACAATTTTAAATAAAATGCCCTCTTGTTTAAATATCAAATAATTGTGTATATTTTATAAAAGTAAATGCAATACACTTTTTATTTTATTTTGATTAAATTAAGTAATCGATTAAATGAGCACAAATTACATTGATACAATTTTTATTTAATAAATGGTAAAATGAAATTAAATAGATTACATTTATTAGATATTATTTAGGTAACACAGATACGTGTATATAAGTGTGTGTGTGTGTGTGTGTGTGTGTGTGTGTGTGTGTGTGTGTGTGTGTGTGTGTGTGTGTGTTTTACATTTAATATTTAACTAAGACATGTTAAATAAGATATGATCTAATTAAGTGTTCTACTTATTTCAACACATTTTAACAAATGTCTTCATTCCTTCCACCCTTCATTTATTCACTCCCTCGATATGTGGATTTGTCAGGATTTGCTTATTTTAATAGAAATTCTTGAAGTTGGGCGTAAAACTTAAAAGAATTCATATCTCAAGACTGTCATAAAAACGCAGAAAGTGGCTGCAATTTTCCGCATTTAGTAACAAAAGTTTTACAACACAGTAAAAATCATATTTTTGGTACAGAGTGATTTGCCACACACACACTGCGCTAACTTTAGTTTCTTTTTTATAGCCGTTCACTACTGATTACACATGAGGGGGTCCGAACTGGGAGACTGGACCTGAAATACAATCTTATTTTGCAATGATAGAAAAGGGGCACACATTAGGTGAACAAACTGAGAGATTTTTTCTTGGAGACAAAAGCAGAAAAGAAATAACAAGAGCAAACAAACTAAATAATATGGAACCACACCAGGTGCTGGAAGGAGGAACTCGACTCAACAACAAAACGTCCCAAAATAGTACCCTGAACATGTGTAGTTGTACAGAGAGAATCTATTGGCAACCTGACCGTGTTTGTCAACCTGTTGAGTAAATCCAAGTTTAAAAACTGTAGAAAAACTTTATTATTGGCATACACACACACACACACACACACACACACACACACACACACACACACACACACACACACACACACACACACGCGTGCACACACATTCTGTCCATGACTCATTCTCTTTCTAAATTCTCCCCCTGTCTTTCTCGCTCTCTTCATGTCTCTTTCTCTTTTTTCCCTCACCATCTCCCTCCTTCTCTTCTATTCTGTCCATGTTTTTCCTTTCGTCCCTCCTGTCTCTCTCTCATTCTCTCAAAATCTCTCCCCTTATTCTTATTCTCTCCATGTCTTTCTCCCCCTCACTCTCATTCTCATCATCTCTCCCCTCCTCTTTTATTCTTTTCATATATATCTCTCTACCTCTCTCTCAACCTCTCTCTCTACCTCTCTCTCTCTCTCTCTCTCTCTCTCTCTCTCTCTCTCTCTCTCTCTCTCTCTCTGCCTCTCTCAATCTCTCTCTCTCTCTCTCTCTACCTCTCTCAACTCTCTCTCTCTCTCTCTCTCTCTCTCTCTCTCTCTCTCTCTCTCTGCCTCTCTCAATCTCTCTCTGTCTCTCTCTACCTCTCTCAATCTCTCTCTCTCTCTCTCTCTCTCTCTCTCTGCCTCTCTCAATCTCTCTCTCTCTCTCTCTCTACCTCTCTCAATCTCACTCTCTCTCTCTCTCTCTCTCTCTCTCTCAATTTCTCTCTCTCTCTCTACCTCTCTCAATCTCTCTTTTTCTCTCTCTCTCTCTCTCTCTCTCTCTCTCTCTCTCTCTCTCTCTCTCTCTCTCTCTCTCTCTCTCGCTCTCTCGCTCTCATATACTCAGAATATATACCCCACATCCTCTTTCTCTATTTTTCTGTACCACATGCTCTGAATAAAACTAAGGTTTGTGTCCTCACACAAACCAGGCATCAAATCTCATTATTATGTTGACTCTAAACTCCCCCTCCCCCGAGTTTCCCAGGCTAATGCTAATAATATCCATGTAGTATTCTTCATGGCTAATAACCTGCGATATAATGAGTTCTGGAGTTTCGTAGATTGCATATACACTGATCAGGCATAACAATATGACCACCTGCCTAATATTTATGTTGCTCCCCATTTTGCTAATAAAACAGACCTGAACCCGTCGAGCATCAACAGCGTTAACTTCTTCAGCAAATTGAGGTACAGCAGCTCTTCTGTTGCATCAATGAGACTCAGCCGCCCATGACCCCTGTCACCGGTTCTCCACTGTGTCTTCCTTGGCACACTTTTGATAGATACTGACCGCTGCAGCCCAGGAACAGCCCACAAGAGCTGCAGGTTTGGAGATGGAGACCCAGTCGTCTAGCCGTCACAATTTGGTCCTTGTCTAAATCGCTCAAATCCTTACGCTCGCCCATTTTTCCTGATTCTAACACGTCAACTTTGGGGATAAAATGTTTACTTGCTGCCCAATATTTCCCACCTACTAACAGGTACCATGATGAAGAGCTAATCAGTGTTATTCACTTCACCAGTCATAATGTTATGGCTGATTGGTGTATATTGTTGAGGAACATTATCCTCATGTTGTGGGAGTTCAGTACAGCGTATTGAATGCCTTGAATCAAGCGTCACATTCCACAAACAACAAAATAGATGACATGCGCAGCTCTGCCTCTTTGATGAAGATATGTTGGAAAAGCGTATGACGAGCCTTCTTTTTGTAGCATTGTGTGTGTGGTGTGTTAGGGCTTGTTGTGGCTTTTTGTGGTTCTGGTAGATAATCCTGTCGGTATTTGCATCACATCCTAACAGTCACTCCATGTTTTTCTCTGTTCCAGATTCGCCCCCTGAAAAAACAGGCCGGAGGCGGAGCATGCCCGGCTCCGCCCCTGACAAAACCCCAGCTGCAATGGAACCCACGGCTGCTGCCACGCCCTTCCGAGTTACAGTAAGCTGTTTAATTTATTGTTTCCGAAGACTAGAGATCTCAGGAAAGTATATAATTACAGTGCCTCGCGAAGGTTTTCAGATGCCTGACCAAATTTCGTTCTGTTTAATATTTTATTGAAACATTGGAATATTTGATTCACACTGGAGCGTAATATCAATTATTGCAATGTAAAATATTTTTGTTGGGGAAAAAAAATCAATAGCTTCTTAGATATGTTTTCAATCCCCACCTTTTCAGAATCAGAATACTTTATTAATCCCACTGGGAATTACATATTATAATAAATACATATTAATTTGTATATTACATATAGATGCTGTACAATCGATGATCATTTTTCCTGCAATACAAGCTATAGGTCATTTAGGGTACATACACTATATTGCCAAAAGTTTGCGGACACTCGGTCATAAGTATTGTATCCACATCCCATTTGCTCTTCTAATTCCCTCCACTCTTCTGGGAAGATCCACTAGATTTTGGAGTGTAGATTTGTGCTCATTCGGACACAAGGGTGTTAGTTAAGTCAGGTACTGATGTAGGTGAGGTGAGAAGGCCTGAGGTGCAGTCAGCATTCACATTCATCACAAAGGTGTTCAACAGTGTTGAAGTCAGTGCCCTATAGCAGTTCTTCCGCTCCAACCGATGTACACCATATCTTAATGGGGTTTGCTGTGTGCACAGGGGCGTTGTCATGATGGAACAGGTTTGGGTCTCGTAGTTCAAGTGAAGAAAATATTTTATGCTACTGCATCCGAAGACACCCGATACAATTGTGTGTTTTCAGCTTTGCAATAAACGTTTGGGAAAGAAACACATATGGCTGGAAAGTAAGGTGTCCTAACACTTGTCTATATAGTGTATCTACCAGCGTTACACACAGTGATGAAGCAATTTTGGTTCATTCCTCAGGTTGTTCAGGTTGGTTGGCTGAATAATAGATAACTGGTCAGGGGTCTAAATACTTTTGCTAGACACTGTACAGAGAAATATAATAATTCTAAAAACAGCCGTGTTAGTAGTAAAAAATAAATCAACATTGCATAATTTTCATTTCTTCAATTAATAAATATTTTTGTCTGTTTGTTTGTATTTAAACCCTTAGCTGAACATATATTGATGTGTTAACTAAAGATACACTAAAGATATTTCATTCCCTGTCTTTTTTTGCACAAAACTAATTTCCTCTTTTATGGTTTTTCCCGTGTAAGTTGTGGTGTCACTGTTTTAATTAAAGCGTGCCTCCATCCTCATAAACAAATTCTCAGTTCAGTTCCTAACCAAACTTCATTTCTCTCAGAACAGATGCAAGTTGCTCTAATAAACAGCTTTGTTTCTAGTTTATAGCTGCGTAACTGATCACACATGATTTCCTGCAGTTAAATATTCAACATCCTGTCATTTAAACAGTTTAACGACATCGTTTTTTTCCCTCTGAATTAGATGAACATGGTGAGATTAAAGTGAACGTGTGTGTAAAAAGAAACTTCGTCAGAGGTTAGGTATTAATGCTTGAAGAGTTGCTGTGTTTTTTCAGCAATTGTTGATCGTTATACAATGGCAGCCTTGATTGCTCCAATCTGATAATCTGATTGGTCAGATTGGTCTGGTTGGGTAATTTTTAGGTTCTGTTATTACTGCTTTTTGTTTTGAGTAGACTATAGTTACAACAAATTCACATATAAAAAAACACCACTGTTTTAGCAAAGAAACATTTATAATGCTTGAATTTTAAAACTTATTTATTTAACATTCAATTGCAGAATGTCCAATGTTAGTGTTTTGTAGCAAGTCTTTGGGCTTTCAGAGCCTGAGAGGTAACGGAAGTTACACTATATGGACAAAAGTATTGGGGCATTTGACTTTTTCACCCAGATCAGGTTTCTTTACCAATCTGGTACGACAAAGTTTTAAGCACGCAATTCTATAGTATGTCTTTGGATGTGGTAGCATGAAATTTTTCCTTCACTTGATTTAGGAGACCCAAACCTGATCATGACAATGCAATTGTGCACAAAGCTCGTTTCATAAAGATATGGTTTACATGGGTTGGAGTGGAAGAGCTTGAGTGGCCTACTATAGAGCTCTGACCTCAACCCTATTGAACACCTTTGGGATTAATTAAAATGCTGAGTGCACCCCAGGCCTCCTCACATCACCTACATCAGCACCTGACTTTACTTAAGCAGTTGTGGCTGAAGGAACAGAACTGTCCACATGCACACTCCAAAATCTAGTGAAACATCTTTCCGGAAGAGTGAAGTTTATTATATGAGCAATGGAAACCAAATGTAGAACAGGATGCTCCAAAAGTATGTGCCATCCAAATCGTATAGTCAGATGCTCACAAACCCTTGGCCATAGTGTGTATTAGCTTCAAGATGTCCCACAACATCAAATTAACCAATAAACTGATAAAAACTCAGATATGTTTTGACAAGTGAAATTGTTGAATCTCGAACAAAGATATCTCAAATTAACCAGTCAAGAACCAGTCCCCAAATCTGAGGAGGTAGATACATATTCTGTTCATCCAGTTTGTTTTTGGGGTTGGCTCTGGATCCACTGGCCATGAAAGCGAATTATTGAATTAATTACAGTTTTTCTCAGTTGCTTTGGAGCATTTTTCAGATCAGAAATGAAATTCTCAAAACTACTTGTTCAACCTCCACATCATTTAGTCATTTGTGCTCATCATACGAACATTTCTTGTTGCTTTGATCAAATTGAGAATGCTTTTGTACATCATTTAATCGATTGTGTACAAGTGTCTGTTGTTTTATAATGTATTATACTAGTTTCACCAAAATGGCCTTAACCTCCAAAACATTTAGGCACCAGTTTGTTGCAGAAGTCATTAAATGCAAAATGGTTAAACCAGTTGTCAAAATTTGTCAAGCTCTTCTTCATCACAGTTCTTTTAACCTTTTTTGGTAAATGTGTCTTGAATTGATGAATTGTGCAGATGAACCTTGAATGTCACTAATGAAGGGGCGTGTTCACTTTCAGATAATAATCAACTAGTTCTCTAAAATAGATCAAGGCTGAATCTCGTGAACCTTTACTGTAATTGGCGAGTGTATATAAAAAGAGCAAAACACAAATTTACAATTGTTGAAAATGGATGAACAACTAGGAAAGAACATGGTCGAAAGCCAAAAATAAGGAAGCATGCTGGAAGGTTAAGGAGGCAAAATAGAGGAAGAGGAAGAAGAGGCCAGAGACATAGACACATTTCAGATGAAATTAGAGCAACTGTTGTGGGCCTTGTTGTCAATCATGGCCTCACAATGGTATTGCAAGGAATATCTGTTGTGATGTGGATGAAAATCTGTGGCCCAACAGACTGGGACGTCAGGGGGTAGAGACTGATTGCACTGTATAGTGCGGCATGTGCAGATCTGCCTAAGAAGTGTTTCCTATGTTTACCTTTTGAAATTTTAATTTGTGTCTTTTTATTTTCTATCACAATGATATTATATTGTAATTTTTTAGTCAGTCCACTAGTAAAAAATTTTTTTCAAGTGTGAATCCTGCCCAGTCTCTTACAATCAATATCCCACATACAGTAATGTGTAAATTTGTTCATTCATAGTTGCCAATTCAGCCTCGTGCATTTTCAACACTTGTAATCCAAAACATTGTTTACATCAGGAAATACTAAAATAAAGCATTTTCAGATTGAAAAAATAACTAAACATTTTGACTATCTTGTTCGTAAACAATGATAAAAGGATTTGTTATTTTGATGGTAATGATATGTTTATTGACTTACTTTTGAGTGAAGTACTAAGGATTTTGAGCAAAAAACAGGCTTTTGCAAGAAATCCAATGTGTTGTGCTGTTTGTACACATTGTTTTGAGAATGCACCGACTTACACCGACTGAGTTACAAATTTTAAGGATGATTCGAGAAATGCTCCCAAGCAACTGAGAAAAACTGTAATACATTTAATTAATTAATTATTTTATTTTTTTATTGCACCAACTAAATCAAAGCTTATTATTGCTACAGATAGTCTTAATTCCATTTATAGAATTGGATTCATTTTTCCTGCTGGTCCTAGTGTGAGAAACATGACTGCATGACTGTTTTCTCAGATGAAATGCTGTCCAGAGTGATGTGATCATTTTCTGTGTGAATGTGTTTGTTTTTCCTGAATTATGTGTGCATAGCAAGGATTAATGCATTTGCCATTCAAATAAATAACTCCTCGATTCAAATTGCATCTGTTAATTCCGTCAATGTCTTTTTATGTTTCGTTTGTACAGTATGTCAAGGACATACGTCTCGGTTGAAAGGATGAAATGTATCTTTCAGTACTGTATATCTAGCAGTAAGCCTGAAATGAGGTATGAGGTTTAGAGGATGATGCAGAGGAGCATGTAAGTGATTGAGTAGAGGTAGTGCAAAGAGCACTGGAGTTTATCAGCGTCATACTAAAGGTTTTCTAAATAGCAGGGTGTAAAACAAGAGCGAACCTTTGTCCAGTGATTTTAAATGAAAGTGAAGTAGATTATATACCAAGGCCAAATGTACTTTTGTGTATGTCCAGAAATTAAACAAAGTGACCATTATCATTGTTTGGTAATGATAAAATGATATATTAAATAAAACAAGAATTAATAAATATTATTATTACATAAAATTTCCCCCCACATCAATTATTTTGAATCAGTGTATCTGAATGAACACATTGATTTATTCCTATAAACTACTTCCCAAGACAGAAATATAGGCAGTCTGACAAATAAATATATTGTGTAAATAGATGAATAGGTGCACAGACAGACAGACAGCTAGACAGCTAAATAGATAGCAGACAGACAGACAGACAGACAGACAGACAGACAGACAGACAGACAGATAGATAGATAGATAGATAGATAGATAGATAGATAGATAGATAGATAGATAGATAGATAGATAGATAGATAGATAGATAGATAGATAGATAGATAGATGAGGACAGACAGACAGACAGACAGACAGACAGACAGACAGACAGATAGATAGATAGATAGATAGATAGATAGATAGATAGATAGATAGATAGATAGATAGATAGATAGATAGATAGATAGATAGAAAAAGAAGAAGACAGATATAGACAGATTGGTATAGACTGGCAGACAGTGTAGTAGATGCAGACAGACAGACAGACAGACAGACAGACAGACAGACAGACAGACAGACAGACAGACAGACAGATAGATAGATAGATAGATAGATAGATAGATAGATAGATAGATAGATAGATAGATAGATAGATAGATAGATAGATAGATGAGGACAGACAGATAGATAGATAGATAGATAGATAGATAGATAGATAGATAGATAGATAGATAGATAGATAGATAGATAGATAGATAGATAGATAGATAGATAGATAGATAGATAGATAGATAGATAGAAAAAGAAGAAGACAGATATAGACAGATTGGTATAGACTGGCAGACAGTGTAGTAGATGTAGACAGGCAGACAGACAGACAGACAGACAGACAGACAGACAGACAGACAGACAGACAGACAGACAGGTAGATAGATAGATAGATAGATAGATAGATAGATAGATAGATAGATAGATAGATAGATAGATAGATAGATAGATAGATAGATAGATAAGGACAGACAGACAGACAGACAGACAGACAGACAGACAGATAGATAGATAGATAGATAGATAGATAGATAGATAGATAGATAGATAGATAGATAGATAGATAGATAGATAGATAGATAAGGACAGACAGACAGACAGACAGACAGACAGACAGACAGACAGACAGACAGACAGATAGATAGATAGATAGATAGATAGATAGATAGATAGATAGATAGATAGATAGATAGATAGATAGATAAGGACAGACAGACAGACAGACAGACAGACAGACAGACAGACAGACAGACAGACAGACAGACAGATAGATAGATAGATAGATAGATAGATAGATAGATAGATAGATAGATAGATAGATAGATAGAAGCCATGGATTTGTTCAAGAAGTGAGATGGATTTAAAGTTAGTCTAGAAAGAAGAACACCTATGGAATTGTTGTTTACTCACCAGTGATTGTTTCAAACAAACCGTTGTATGAAATGAAGATGATTTGTGGTGATCTTCAGTTTAATCCAGTCGCCATACTGTAGCTTGCACTATAGCTTTAAAGGTCATTTTGTCACAGTTCTTAAAATCTGGCACACAGACGTGATTATACATGGAAGTGCAGAAAAGCTAATTAGATTCCAACCTTGCAAAGCCTGAGGCTGGTGGCCAAAAAATGAAAAACAGTGTGAAAAAGGTATCAGATGCTCTGTGGCCTGTAAGTGGACATTCTGAGATTGAGACTAGTATCTGATTAGCTTCTCTTTTTACTTCCTATTTGATCAGACAGCTATGTTATCCGTCTTAGCTAACAATCTTGAAGTGAAATCGAGTGGTCTGATTCAATTGTCGCTGAATGATGCATAATGAATTATATTAGGACTCGAGACATACTCGTGTCTAATGTCATACCGCTTTCAGAATATTCTACCATCCTGCGCAGGGTTGAATTATGGAAGTTACAGTTTGATTGTCAAATTTGAAACTTTAGTAAGAAAAAGTCTACTTTAAATATTGTGTATTCATGAACAGAATGCATCCTTATATATATTTACAAAAACAAAAACAAAAAAAAAACATCACAGATGTGAGTGATGCATAAATCAAGGATTTTTTTTACCTTTCGCTCTGCTGAACAGATTGAGCTAGGGGATGCAATCAGAACCTCACAGATGGATAGATTACACTGGACTCTGGGGTCCAAACAGCCTCCAGGTTCCCACAAGCCACTACAGGAAGGCGTGGGAGTCTGTGAGCATATAAACTCTGGGTCAGAGGCCTTTAGAACTTCTATTGCTGCTACAGATGGGACAAAAATTTAAGTAGGCAAAGAAAATAAATATGACAAGTTTCCAAGGCAGATGTATTGGCCATGCTATCTGAGTGGGAGGAATGGCCTAACTTTCTCTCAGGTCAATCACATCAACACTAGCCACTCTGCATCTGTGTGCTCATGTGTGGGGAAAACTGTAGACAGCACTTTTCCTCAGAACATATTCAGCTGTACTTTGACGTGGCATGAGCAGCTGTTGATTGGCATAATGTGTCTTGGATGATGTATATGCTAGTTTTGGGCATGCTTCCAAATATATATATATATATGTCATGTGATAGGCCAGAGCATGCTAGTTGTTGGGATCTGGAAATGAGCAAATGGGTAGAAAACTAACTTTAAATCACCACTAACACAATCCCCCAGTCATTTCAAAGCGAACAGTATTAACAATAACTTATTGCACTTAATAAAACATGATAAACATAACCTGAAGGCGTGACACTTGCAGCATAGAAGACAAATGAAAGAAAAGTAAAATTATTTCTTTTCATATCCCAGCGATGTTGGGAAGCTGGGTCAGAGCACAGGGTCAACCATGAAGCACACAGGGTTAAGGGCCAGGCTCAAGGGCCACCAAGAGTGGCAGATTGGCTATACCTTCCAATCAGTAACTCTTTTTTGAATGCCTTAACCACTGAGCTACCAGCTTCATTTAAAGAGAGACAACAAGTGCTAATTATAGGTAAATGTCAGTCAGGTACAGAAATCATGTAATATGGTACAGTGGCATATGAGAAGCAGACAGACAAAGAGACAGACAGAGAGAAAGACAAAGAGACAGACAGACAGACAGACAGAGCTAGCTAGCTAGCTAGCTAGATAGATAGATAGATAGATAGATAGATAGATAGATAGATAGATAGATAGATAGATAGATAGATAGATAGATAGATAGATAGATAGATAGAGACCAAATCAAATATCTTTCTGATTTAATAGCACTTGGGTGGAAGTCATCTAGGGTTGGGTTTTTTATAGGCAAGTAAAGATTGCACATGCTAATGACATTTGAATAGCAAGGTTGCCCTTGCTAGCTAGCTAATTTATCAGAAGCACTGTGCAATGTCTGTAGCTTTTTTTATGGCTTCAATTTTAAAAGCTTACCTGATACCTGAAAATATTCTGAAAGAAGATATTTTCTCTGGGAAATGTTTAAATATCTTGCACAATGAGGAAATGATCATTATTATTAATAAAACAACAGTATAACTAACCCATAGTTATCTCTGAGGAAGATATTTATGTTGAAGATATAGTTCAGAAACAGTTCATACAGCAGCGAGATACACGCCACGTCGCACTTTTTCTTTTTCTTTGTTTTCAAGTTAGTCTTCCATCTCCTAATTTGCATCTCTGCACTGCGCCTTCACAATGTAATTAGTGCATTGAAACCGTGTGTGATTAGTCTGTGATTAGGGGTGTGTGTGAGGAGGAAAGTATGCGTGTGTGCTCATTTGGCTGGAGTAATCAAATATGCAGATGCTGTAATTGTGAATAGAGCAGCCTAATAAATGGTTGTTTACAATTACATTTATATCAGAGCGGGGTTGTGTGGAGGGGTGGGCCTGGCTTAGCGCTTTGCAAAAAAAAAAACAACGACTCCACGGTAATAGGAGTACATGAGTATTTGGAGATTATGAGGATGGACTCAAACAACCAAAGATTTCATTCTAGGGGAAACATTTATCTTAATAATCTACATTAATGTATTAAACAAGCTACATAACCGCTTTATATCAGATTGCATACACCAAGTTTATATAAAGGAACTTATAAAGCAACATTACATCATGACACCTAGCTAATCCCTTTATGACAACTGGAAAATACCTACTAGCATTTAGGCTGTGTATTTTAAGGATTCATAAAGCTACATTGCCATCTACAGTACATGATGTGCACATATCCACTTCCTGCCAAATAATAAAAAAAAAAAACACAAGCATTATAATGGTTTCATTTTAAGGTATTCCTAAAGCTGCACTATACAGGCTGGTTCTTCCCCAAACTGTTACCACAAAGCCAGAGACACACAATTATATTGAATGTCTTTGGCTCTGGAACACAATCTCCACAGTTACACAACAAAATCTAGTGGAACATCTTCCCAAAAGAGTGGAGGTTATTATAACAACAAATGGGCACTAAATGTGGACTGGGGTCTTCACAAAATGTTATATCATTAGGTAAAGTGAAACCAAATCCAAGGTGCTATGTACCGATACAAACAATGGCTTTAAGAGTCACCACAGTCTTACTGACATTCGATCTCTGGCAGAAATGCTTCATAAACTCTTATTACAGTTAAAGACAGGTGACCAAAAAGGCTTATATACAGTCAACCCACTGATAACTTGCGGTTCGGAAAAGCCGCGGGTTCCCATTTGGAACATAACTAACAGCAAGCTGCGGATTATCTTGAAATTCGCAGGAATCCGCAGCGGGACCTAATGTACAGGAATGTAAGGAATAACATTTTAAACTATGTATTTGGTAAAATACTGTACACAATTACATTTATAAAGTGACATTATGTCCTGATGAATTCACTAAGGTACCATAGGGGCTGCGGGGGTGCGTCTAATATTTGCGGAGTTTTGGAATTTGAGGTGGTCTTCGAATCGCAACCCCCAGGAGGTTCAGGGGACCATTATGTTGCTATGTGTCAGTACAAACACCTGATAGTAAATGAGGTATCCATGTCTGACAACTGTTAAACCTTCATAAACATTCATGTAGGTTAATGACATTTCTCACAAAGGGCTTATAGTTGCTTTGTGACAGTTGATGCCTGTTAGATTAAGCCTTTATAAATGTGTTGTGTCTTGGTAGTTGGGTTGAAAGAGGTTGATGTAGAGGACAGAGGGGTATGGAGACGGATGATCTGCTGTGGCGACCCCTAATGGGAGAAGCCGAAAGAAGATGAAATGTGCTGAAAGGTGTCATAAAAAACTTATGCAGGTTCTACACATTATAGGCAACAGTTTGTGGACATCTAAGTTTATTTGTGCTTTTAGAATGTCTCATCTACATTTGCTTTTATAATAACCGCCACTCTTTAGGAAGATGTTCCACTTGATTTTGAAGTATAGTTCAAGTTCAACTTTAAGTACAAGGGCTTGAAAGTCAGGTACTGATTTAGGTGATGTGAGTGAGCCTGGGGTGCAGTCAGTACTACAATTTATCCAAAGGTGTTTAATAGGGTTGAGGTCTGAGCTTTATAGCAGGTCATTCTAGACCTCCACTCCAACCCTTGTAAAACCATATCCATGTTAAAGTCTCCTAGTTCAAGTGAAAAGCTACTGCATTTTAGATACATCCAATACACTCGTGTGCCTCTAACTTTGTGGTGAGATTTTGGGGAAGGTGCCAGGTGTCCTAATACTTTTGTCATTTGTCCATGCAGTGTATGTCTCAGTGTATGTTTTGTAGCTCTATAAAGGCTGCTCTTAACAAGGTATTAGTAGCATTATTTAGTGTAGCCAACACTTCTTGTTGTGTGTGTGTGTGTGTGTGTGTGTGTGTGTGTGTGTGTGTGTGTGTGTGTGTGTGTGTGTATGTATATGTACTATATGTCTGGACAAGCGTTTCTATAACCTTTCCTTTTCGTTTTCTTTTTTCTCACTGTTTTTTTCTCATGTTGCACTTCAGTCTCAAACTAGGACACATACTTTTGCCCTCGTCTCCTTGTCTTTCTATCATTTTTTTACTCTCTCTTCTCTCGTTTTTTTTCAAATTTCTCGGTCATGGCCCAGTGTCTCCATGGTAACTAGAAGAAGTTGATTCTTTAGTCCACACGCATGCACACGAAATATGAATAATAATAAAAAAAGAAGTAAATGATGGCATGCAATTAGAAGTGGTAATTCTATTAAATGGCCTTAAATCCTTTTAGAAAGGTTTCTTTATGCCCTGTATTAAATCTCCACATCCATCTTTCATCTACTTTTTTACCTTTTTCTGTGTGCGATCATAGACCATAAACTCACTTACAAATCTCAGTGTAACCAGCACAAGAAATCCTTCATCACTAGTTCCTGGTGGTCTTGTTCTGTATTTTTCTACTCTTGGCAAATAACAGAGAAACAAATAAGGACAGTGTCCGATTCATATTTAATTCAAGCTTATAATTAATCAGCTGAAGTTACAACATCTTCCTCAAGTAGGATTTGAACTTTTAAACTTCTGCTGACAACTGCAGAACAGCACTGAGGCACCTCATTCACACAGAATGCTGACTTTCCTAGGACATTTGCGAGGACTTTCATACCTTGTGCCATCTTAGCATCACTTACTTCTAAAAAAGATCTGTAAGAGAAAACATCATTGCCAACACCAACACTCTGACCAGCCTAAAGTGATCAATGATTTAATCAGAAAATCAATCAGTCAACTAAGGAATACTGACTGTAGTCCATCAAGCAGCTATGGGGGACAAGGACAGTATATCCAGTCTATAGTGAAAAATGTATGTATAAATGGATTGATGAATGGGTGAATGAATAAATGAACAGTACTGAATGTAGGCCATCAAACATAAGGCTACCTTATAGAAGAAATAATAATGCTGACAACCTGACTTTTGTAAAATGATGAGCAAGTAATTGAAGGAACGGACAAATGAATGAATGAATTAATTAATGAACAGTTTCTGTAAGTAATCCATCTGTTACCAGGCCACCACAAAAACATTCCTGACACAGACAACCTGAACTGTATAACATGATAAGCAATTAAATGAATGTAATGATAGATAGATAGATAGATAGATAGATAGATAGATAGATAGATAGATAGATAGATAGATAGATAGATAGATAGATAGATAGATAGATAGATAGATAGATAGATAGATAAAACTTTATTGTCATTGCATAGTACAGGTACATAGCAACGAAATGCAGTTTGGCATTTACCAGAAGTGCAAAATGTAGCAGTCGTGCAAAAGTGCAAATAAATATATGGCATATTTACAGCAAGTTAACAAGTATGAATAGTTAATGCCTGTAGCACATCTGTCATAGGGCTATTTACCACTCGGAAACCACAGAAACAGTTTGAACAGTGTGTAAGTGAATGTATGGTTGGATGAATGAATGAATAGTTTTTACTGTAGTCAACCATGCCATGACAGGAGAATAGGTTATTTACACACACTGACCTGTTTGAAGTGAAATATAAGTGAGTAGTTGGATAAATTCATGGATGAACAATTATTGGCTGGATTTGCCACCAAGCCACAATAAAGCATGGCTGACACTAACAATGCATTAATAATTGAAATAATTCATTCGTTCACTCAGGGCACTAAAACACTGACTGGTACAAAGTGATGAATGGATGGATGGTTGGATGGATGGATGGATGGATGGATGGATGGTTGGATGGATGGATGAATGGCTGGATAAATGGATGGATGGATGGATGGTTGGATGGATGGATGGATAAATGGCTGGGTGAATGGATGGATGAATGGCTGGATGAATGGATGGATAAATGGCTGGATGAATGGCTGGATAAATGGATGGATGGATGGCTGGATAAATGGATGGATGGATGGATGGATGGATGGATGGATGGATGAATGGATGGATGGATGGATGGATGGATGGATGAATGGCTGGATGAATGGATGGATGAATGGCTGGATGAATGGATGCACAAAGAAATAAACAAATGAATAATGAATTAATGGAAATCATTGGTTACATTTGATTGTAGTCAGCGGGACTTCACTTCCGGAAGTTTCTAGGACAACTGGAAAATTAGTCTGTAAATATACACGTTTTGCAGATATTGTAGGCAACACACACACAGAACAGCACACTATAAGATACCAAAATATTATAATATAGTACACTTACAGCTCCAGTGCCTTAATCATCATTGAATGTGGGAAATTTTTCATCTCCTTTCTCTTTTCTCATTAGGGTTTCCTGAGTCGCAGGTTAAAGGGATCCATAAAGAGGACCAAGAGTCAACCCAAGCTGGACAGGAACAGCAGTTTCAAACACATCCTACCTGGATTTAGACCTGTAGAAAATGACAAGTAAGAAAAATACCAGTGTCTTCTGCTTCTTTCAGTGTGAACATACACAGCAGGCTGTGAGAAAATCAACAAGTTCACTTCAAAGAGGCATTCAGAAGAAGTAAATCCTTCAAAATTCCCATCCTTAAATGTTAACTGTTGGAATTTGGTTTTGTAAGTTGGATTGGTACTGCTTTTTTCATTCCACTTACTAACACTTCAGCCAACACTTAAGTAAAATTGCTGAAATATTGTCAGATCTTCACATTTGAGCCTTTTTTTTCTTAACACTTTTTTTTAATGCTCCATGTGTGATTATCCCGGATAACCCTAGTACACTCTTCCTTGCACACTCCTACACTCACACTCTATTTTAGTTAATTAAAATGATTCACAAATCAGCAACAGATCAGTAGTTGCCATGTTCTCATCCATCTTTTTAATCCATATTTAATTCTGATAGAAACTCAGCAACACATCATAGACCATTCATTCTTGCAAAACCGAAGTGTAGCGCATCACATTTTTAACGTCCTCAGAACATTTATATTATAGTAGCTATAAACATTCCTTGGCATTTCTCTCATTATGTTAAGAAAACTTAATGTAGCTTAAACATGAAGGTCTCGAACTTGAACTTTCAAAAATGCACAATAAATACAAGAAAAAAATGTAAAAAAATGTCATCATATCAGTATTTTTTTCGCAGTTTATGTTGCATCTGTGAGTTCTAAACCTTTAGTAAATAATTTTCGTATAAATGATAAATGCTTATTATGAATTGCTTTAATGGAATGAAAGAGATTTGCCTTGCATCTTGAACTATTGGAAACATTAGTCAATACCTGCTCACCAGTAATGCTAGAGAGTTGAACAGGGTGGTATATAAAGGCTTCAAAAAATAGTGGTCAAATTAAATATAAAATTTTAGTAATTCAACTTTATAAGACGAACGAAGCCAACATTATAATGAATGTCCAAAAAAAGTTATAAACAGCACAAAAAAATTAATGCAAAGAAAATATGGTCTGTTCTGTTTCCCAGCATTTGATCCACATTTATAACTAAATGTACAGCATTGCACATGTATGTGAATCTGGCAGGTGGAACTCAGTTCAATAAAGTGAAAGTTTCTGTTAATGGCAGCTGTTACCGATGTTCCTGAAAGTGCTTAACAATTTATGTATGCACGTAAGGAGTAATGTGGCGAGCGCATGTGTCTGCGTTTCACAGCAAGCCCGCTTATCAAGGTCGCTGCCGACGCGCTGTGAAAACCCACAGAGCTTTACACTCCAGTCTGTCCTATCTCTATCTCTCTATTCTTCCTTCTTTCTCAAGTTTATAGGCAGAAAATTGCTTTTTCATACTTTTAATTAAAGCTCCAAGCATCTATAGCAAAAAATAGAAAATAGCCTAAGGTATATATTTTAATGAATTATTCCTTGGCATTTTATACATTAAATAAATACTCTGCGTTCAATGTATTCACTCGTTCATTGTTTTCTTATTATAAAATCCCAAATTATAGCATTATAATTATTTAATTATAAATACCGTATTTTCCGAACTGTAAGCCGCTACTTTTTTCCCACGCTTTGAACCCCGCGGCTTAAACAACAAAGCGGCTAATTTATGGATTTTACCGGGTTTTTCCCGGTTTCACAAACTTCAAGCCAAAAAACTGAGCCCTATAACATTAGACCAATGAAATTGCCGAACAGGTTCAGGTGAACCAATGAGCCTCTTTATATTAAATCAGATGCTGAATGGGGCCGCACCACATCATAAATATGGATGATGTTCCTCTGACGTTTGACCTGCCGCTCACTCGGACTGTCTACAGGAAATGCGAATCATTCGTCACGCTGAAAACAACCGGGCATGAAAAACTGCACTTCACCTGTGTTCTGAGCTGCACAGCATCGGGAGAAAAGCTTCACCGATGGTGATTTTTAAACGCACAACGATGCCAAAAGAAAAACTCTCGAGAGAAATAGTTGTGAAAGGAAGGAGGAAAACAGTGAACAATGACTTTCTTGGTAGGCTACTGTTTAGATACAAGCCGTGTAACAGACACTGTCTTTCATTAAAGCCTGTGTAAAGTTCATTAGTTTCAGTGTAGACACCTGTGGCTTATAGACAGGTGCGGCTTATTTATGTTCAAAATAAAAATCTTTGTAAAATTCAGTGCGGCTTATATTTGGGTGCGCTTAATAGTCCGGAAATTACGGTATATATCATTTGCATTCTTACTGTGATTCCATTTTGAACAAAAGCATTTCAAACATGAGAAAGCATAAAATCCACAGGTTTTTTTTCTTTATTCCATATGATTATACATTGTACACTATAAAAAATCTACATATATATATATATATATATATATATATATATATATATATATATATATATATATATATATATATATATATTTTTATAAGTCCTGTAAATGAATCTTAAAATACTGCCAACTGCAGTTGCCAGTAGTGTACAGTTTATTTTATAGTTCTTTAATGTTATCTACTTTACAGCGTTTTCTGTATAAATACCACTAAATTAAAACTTGAGTTACCTTATTTTCCTTGCAGAAACTGACTGCACTTTAATAGGCCACCTGCCATTTGTTTATAAACTAATATTTATAATATTCAAGTAATGTGAACATATTAGTAATGGAAACATATTTTACTTAAGTGCACAAATAAAAACCCTTCAATAAATTATGCAAAATAGAATCAATTCAAGTCAAAGCTCTTGCAGATAAAAGCAGCAGCCATTCATGTGCGACTGAAATTAGCAAAGAGATTTTTACTGCATCAGTACCTATGAAATAATCCTACATGCACCACACAAAGAAAGGTTTTGAACTATGGCAGAACTTAAACACACACCGTCATCAACACTCTCAACATCGGTGACAATCAAAAATGGAAAACAAAAACCAGATCAACTCTGAACATCACATAAAAGTCTACTGAAAAGTCCCAACAAACCAAACAGCACTAAAATGAAAGTAAATAAAGATTATACTATGAACGTTCAGCTGCATAATATATTCATGCTGCAATGCATGCTGGGAGTTTTGTACTATTCTGGCACCCAGCATGCCTTGCGGCATGTTTGTTTGTTAATAGTCACCATTGTTGAGTTTCATGTGCTAATTCTCAACAGAAATGAAGCCAAACTCTAATAAGTTTAGCTGTTAATTCTGTTTTTTGGAGTTGTTTAACATCCCTTGTTTTAATTCAGTTAATTTTGTCTGGGGCTTTGGCTGTATGTCATTCGTAGTTTTGTTTCATGCTCTTTCCTTCAGTGATTCTGCTTGTAAACAGCAGTGTTCATCAGGGTCTGAATTCACACATTTGTTTTCATTCACTCTGTCAAGGGGACTATACTATGAATGAGGGTGTAGGTGTGATTTCAGACACAGTCTCTGAGTGTTGACTCATGCTGATAATAAAAAGTATACTGTATACTGTCAGCCCGGTCTCACAGCATTTCCAGATATAGTCATAAAATGTAATCTATTGATTGGTGTTCATAGACACAAATTTTCCTCTATTTCCGTGTCACTGAGGACGACTTTCCGTGTAATGTATTTCAATAGAAAGTATTTTTGGTGTCTCTGCCAAAGTTTTCTTTCTGCCTATGGATACACAGATACCACTGTATTGTTTTTTTCTCAGATTTTTTTAATCTTCAGGCACCATTACTCAACATTTAAGCAGGAGATTGTATCCTTGTTTTATTGCTTTATAGTCAGTAAGCTCCAGTCAAAATACAGTAAATATATTTTCCAAGTTAATTAAGGTGACTGCGCTTAATAGAGACACACATTTATTACAGTACAACCCTCACCCTCATCCTAACCGTATATTTTTTGCCATTTTCTCTGATAAAAAAAGGGAAAAAAGATTACATTTAGCATTTCTGCCAGCATTAACCATGATCCTCTGCCAGACGGAGGCAGTCGTGCTGAGTGACACGAAAAAAGAGGGAAATTCGTGTTAATATTGTTTATAGTTTCTGGAAAACAACAAAATGACTCATTGTTTTATAGGGGATTTTACTGTTTTAATAAAAAAACCAGCATGTTACTATCAGAATGTCTCCAACTGCGTGGTTTACTGAATGCCCTAAGGAATACATAAATGTATCTCTAATCAAATTATAGCGTGTGCAATAAAGTCCTTGAAGTGTTCATTAGATAGGTTGCTACTGAATGGGCGAACAGGCACAATTCCATTACATTTAATGTTATGGAACTTCTCTGAAACAAGTGTTACCCTTTACAACAGCTATAAAAAAGACATTCCCTTAACAACTTCTTTTACTCCCGTGTCTTGAAGACCAAGTCTTCATGGCAACTTATGACATTTCTTAGTCACGTGACTGAGAAACCTTGTAAAAACGTGCAATTCCCTGCATTGGACTCTCCCTTTATTAAATCGGTTAATTATTAGATATAGCTGATGCAATTTACAGTATGTCCACTGAGTTGTTCCTGAAGAAATTTCAAAATCTATAAACCCATGCTTCTAGTTACTGCCAGACCTGCAGTGACTGGAAAATAATTCACAGGAATTAAATGTTGAAATGAAATGTTACGTGGCGATATCAATAAGTTTCGAGATTAACAGTGCCAACCAGTGCTATTCTGCTACATGCGTTACCACATCTGCGGTTTCATCACCGACAGCAAGTTAAAACAAAGAGCAAAAGGGAAATTCTGCATGAAAGACGTTTGACACGATACTGCGATGACAACATATTGCTTCAAGAGAAGAAGAGCATCACTGGACGATGACCAGAGATCAGGAAAACCTTTATTGAGCTCAACTTCACTTCCGCTCTCACCCTACTCTTCTGATTTGGCTCTTGCCGCCGAAGATCCAGCTAAAAGGTCGCCGTTTTTTGACACCATTGCGGCGATCCAGTGCGAATCGCAAAAGGTGCTTGACACGTTTTGAAAAGAAGACTACCAGGACGTATTCAGAAATGGCAGGAACACTGGGAGCGCTGTATTACTGTGCAAGGAGACTATTTAAAGATGATAGTGTGTAAACGTAAATAAATAAAGTACATTCTTGTAAACGGGGCTAGTCTTCAAACTTTTTGATACGACCTCGTATAATGTCGACATGAAATGCTTACCACTAATAAAATCAAGCTTCTTTGAAATTTTGTAAAAGACAAAATATAAGCACACTAAAACACGATGCACGAACACCAAGCAGACGTAGATAAAATGGAAATATACGCGTCTTTGGCAGGAATCAGGAAAAAAAATTTATTGCCAAATTTGTAAAAAAAAAAAAAAAAAAAAAGGAAACAAACACTAGAGATAAGCAATGCAGAAAGGGTATGAGGTAAAGTGGTAGAAATTGTGAAAGAGGAAAGAAAAATCAAAGAAAGGACAAATTCAGCTTCTGGAAAGTTCTAGTGTGAATATGTAAAATGTGAAACAAAGACCACAGGATATTATAGAACTTTTAGATTTTTACTGACTCATTTGTTATTATTATTATTATTATTATTATTATTATTATTATTATTACTACAAAAACTGGCAACCAAGTGTCTCACAATCATCGACCTGTCCTGAATTTATTTATTTAAAGATCATCGCTTTTTGAAATCCTGCGTTTGTGCTGAATAAGTGCACAGAATCATTTTTATACATCCAACATGTGCACATTAGCGTCTACTCCTTGGTTTTCAAACTGCTTTATAATCTTCTATTGCGTCATCCTCTAAACTCGCACTGCAGTGTTCCAAGCCTGACAAGACTAAGCATCAATATTCCTGTCACTAAATTAAGCTGTAACCTAGACTCAGATAGTCTTTGCCAAAATAAGCCTTTTGCTAATTATACCCTTCAGCACCACCTTGAATGAATGAAAAAGTAAGACATTAAAAAAAAAGGAAACAAATGTTTCTTTCTCTAGTCTGGCTCTTAGCTGTTAGCAGGTCTATTGTTTGCTTTGGCTTTATCTATTAGCTCTCCTGCTAATTTTGTTGTTGTTAGCCCAAATCTCACAGCAGTGTTTCCATTATAGATATAAAATATTTCTCTAAATAAGATTATAATATGATGTAAGCCCCAAAATCCCAAATCTTAAATGTGTCATTTAATCTTATTAAGTATTTGGTTGCACGGGTTTTTGACATATCTTCTTATGCTAATAGTCTTAGTATTAGCAGTAAAGAGTGTCAATGAACAAAAAGATAATATTTCAAAGCCTTGGTATACACAATAAGCAAAAACGTCTGAAATGTATATTTAAAACATCTTTTTATAATATAAAATACTATCTGCTGTTTAAAAGGACATTCTTTGCTACAGCTAAGCAAGTCTTTGCTAGGACAAAGGCAGCAGATTCTGTGTGTAGACAGTTCAGTCAGAGAAAAAGGGCAAATTTGTGGACTGATTTGTTTCTACGCAGCTTGTGGTGTGGTATTTTATCGTACATCTCTTTTTCATCATGTTCACTAGATTCCGGGATAGCAAACCGTAGTAGCTTTCATATTGTGTGAAAACAGCAAATATCAGTAGCAATTCAGAAAGATACTGAATACACAGAGCTATAACTAGTGTTTGCAATCATTCGCCAAAACAGGGTATGCAGTAGATACTGTATTTTGTTCGATACCACAGCACTGGAATAGTTAGAGTGTGTTTAACGAATTTTTGTAATTTGCTAGAACCTGTTTACCGTATTTTTCGGACTATAAGCCGCTACTTTTTCCCCACGTTTTGAACCCCACGGCTTAAACAACGAAGCGGCTTATTTATGAATTTTTCCTGGGTTTTTCCCGGTTTCACAAACTGCAAGCCAAAAACTAAACCCCATAACATTAGACCAATGAAATTTCCGAACGGAAACGAAAAAAACGCACCTCACCTTTGTTCTGAGCTGCACGGGTTCGGGAGAAAAAACGTTTTTCTTAAACGCACGACGATGCCAAAAGATAAACTCCCGAGAGAAATAGTTGTGAAAGGAAGGAGGAATACAGTGAACAATGACTTTCTTGGTCGGCTACTGTTTAGATACAAGCCGTTGTAACGCGTTGAGTCTGGGTGAAGGGAGAGCTCGCTAACTCCAGTTGCAACAGAAATCATATAAGCACAGACAGGTTTCCAAAACGCGTGCTTTTTTATTTTTCTTGGCAACAGCGTTACGGGTTAGTCAAAGAAACTTAGAAATGAGCATCAGAAAATAATAAGGACATATTCCTCGGTCTCCACACATGCAGTAATAGCGGAAAAAAGCAGCAGCAGGCTATTCCCAAAATACCGCTCTGCTCCTAAAGGAAGCGCAACATATTTCACCAGTTACACCGTGTAACAGACACTGTCTTTTGTTAAAGCCTGTGTAAAGTTCATTAGTTTCAATGTAGACATGCGGCTTATAGACAGGTGCGGCTTATTTATGTTTAAAATAAAAATTCATTGCGTCTTATATATGGGTGCGCTTAATAGTCCGGAAATTACGGTAATTATTTTCTTAGCACCAACACGTTATCATTTCCACAGGGACAAACAGGGTTTTTGTTTTTTAGAAGTATTTGCAGTCGGAAATAAAGCTGTATCTGTATATTTTCTCTCTTTCTCTTTCTCTCCCTCTCTCATATGAATGAAATTGCATTTTGTGTCACCAGACAGTCTAATAGCAATTGGCAAGGTTTCTTTTAAAGCGCCATTTGCACCAAGCGCTCATATATCAGGAAATTTTAGCACCGGTAATCACAATGCACATGTTTGCTGACACACCCGACTCCTCGTATTAAAGGTTACAGAAGATCAGGAAAAGGTTCTCGGGAAATGATTTAATTGAAAACTGTCAATTTGTATTTAATAAATAAATAAAGGATGTTCCTTGAAGCATTCCCTGTGACTACAATAAAGTGCTGACATTTAAAATGATTAAACTGAGTACATTTTTAATGTTACTTCTCTCTGGGCTTTTGTTTAACCCTGAACTCTTTGTGTTCTCCTGTTGACACTCGTCCTTAAATTTAGAGCACTAATCCTTGTTTTTCCCATCATTACGTACATGCAGCAGTTAACATCGATCTAATTTCCTTTCTAGATCTCACCTAAAGCACCTTCAAGATCTCTCTTTTACTCTATCCATAGTTCATAATGCGTTGTGAGAAGTCTTCACCTTCATCAGTTTTTAAATGCTAATTTTCAAACAAAACTTTAATGCTATAGAATAATAATTCTGTCAGCAATGAACATAAAATATTATGTAAAAAGAGCACTTTTAAGACTAGCCATTAGGCCATCAGGATTTTCCTGAAATATATCCTAGTCTGGATTAAATAATTTTTTTATATAATACATCAACAGCAACTTAGTATTTTTTACAAGGTGTTTTTTAGACTCAACCTATCGGTTTAAAAGTTATGATTTTATTGTTATCTATTAACATAATTGTATAGACACACCCCTTCCTTACCCATTGAATTATTCCAACACAGCTAAACACAGATTCACGATACTCAATGTACAGAAATCCGACAGTTTCCTGATTAATCTTTGTTCCAATAAAAACAAATGAATAATTCTTATGTTTGTACTTATTAAAAAGTGCTGCTAGAACAGGTTCATAAATTCTGTGTGTGAACATTACATGGTCTATAACTTAACAATTTTTAAATATGATAATGAATATTGTTGCTTGGCAATAATTGTTTTTTAGATTTCTATCATTGTACAGTATACTGCCATACATTGTAGCACTTTCTAACAAAATTATATTTGGTCTGTTTTGTGGCAAAAATGATTATAAAAAGACTTATATTACAGGCTTTCCTGTTATTACAGTATGCATCAATGCCAGTGTAATAATTATTTAGCTATTAGGCAGAAGTTTAGGCTTGTAATTAATGACTTTAGACTAGGAAATAATGCATATAAAAGCATTCTATCAGCTTTTAGAGAAAGATCTTTTAAAGAGTATCAGAAACTATGCAAATATCGCCTCACAGCAGCGTGAAAAGTATGCTGTGTGAATATGCGTGAGTATGCGTATAAAGGCCTGCGTATGAAAAAAAAGATCTCTAATATTTTTGTGACATTCAACAATTAAAAACATTCCAAGGTCCGTGAAACCATTTTAAAATTCAGATTTTTTGTACATATTGTTCATTCTCTCACTCTTTTCTCTCTCTCTCCCTTTCTCTTTCTTTCACAAATGTTGTCGTCAAGGAAACTGTGATGTTGGAACAAATCTCGGCATGGATTTATTGCTTAATAAACTTCTGATAGAAAAAAGAGAGATTTATTGTCTGATGGAAAGAAACGTCTGAACAACAGTTCTTTTTTTAAATCAAACTTTTTATATGGCTTTGTTGAACTTTAATTTTAATTTATGTAACAGAGGCCTTATTGTAATAGCATGCCTTATTTGCATGATATTACAACACTCTTAAAGTAGCTACTTTAGCTATGAATCTTTACCAATGTTTGTATTTAGAGCCTAATTTGCACTGTTCAGTAAATAACTGCTAATCTACAACCTAGATACTATTTCTGTACTACAAATTTACTTGTACCTCTAATTCACTAAGATTTTTTATTATTCTCTACAAAATAAATACAAATTGAATACTATGTATTACTAAATTACTATTAATTTAAATTTACAAATGTAATGTAAAAACTACAAATGTGATTTTATGAATGGAAAATTCATAAAATCATAATTTGTAGTCTTTAATTAAAATTAATTTACAAATGTAATGTAAAAAAAATATTTAAAAATGTATCATGTAATTTATTAAAAAAAATGTATATCATGTAATTAATGTAAAAATGATTCAACTATTAATATGCTACAAATTCACTACTGAGGCACTACACATTTACAAGTAATATACTACAAAATTATTACAAATATACTACAAATTTACTACTAATATACTACAAATTTACATCTAAGATACTACTATTAACAGTACAAAAATATTTACTACAAATTTACTAATAATATACCTCTAGTGTTAGTAAAGAACTACTAATGTCCTAAAAACATCTCTACTCTTAAATCTAAGCTTGCGAAAACACTAAATAGCTAATTTATAGTTGCAAGTTTTGTTTTTTAAAAACATTTTATTAAATTAAATGTCAATGTTGTTACTTATTTAAAAGTTAAATGATGTTAAGTGAAGTTTTTATGTTCATTTGCAGTACTTCGTATTGATTGTGACATGTAGACACACTTCTTATATGATAGGTGACTTTTAAAATCTAAAATGTTTTGTCCTGTTTTGGTGAACTGTTTGTATTGAATTAAAGTTTGCAGTGAGTGTTAATATGTTTGGATTGATTATATGTTCGGTGTGTATTAGCATAGTGCCAGCCTCAAACAGCTGCAGGATTCAGTGTAGATGAAAGGCAAGGATTTGGCACAGCATGAATAGCAATGTGTGTGTGTGTGTGTGTGTGTGTGTGTGTGTGTGTGTGTGTGTGTGTGTGTGTGTGTGTGTGTGTGTGTGTAGAGGGGTGTATGTAAGGAAGAGAGAGACCATTTAAATGTAGAAAGATTACAGCGAAGGAGGTCAGTTGTAGATAATGTGCTGTTTCCTTCCTTCTTCCTGCTCTCCCCACTATCACTTCTTCTATCATATTTTCCTCACTTTCTTTTTCCTTTTTTTTTGCGGTTTCCTCTGTATCTCTTGCTCCCATCCCTTTATCTTTTATTCCCCCCCCCCACAGACACACACTCAATTGATCTACAGTATCTATTTCTCCTCTTCTCCAACCAATAGTAGTATTTCATTGAAAACATTCAGAATTTTTGGATTTCAGAATTTTTTGTATTAAAATATACATTTGTAACTTCAAAACATAGTGAGAAGTAACGCCGACGCTTTGTTTTTTTGGCTTATTAACTTTACTATTAACTAACATAGAAACAAAAAAATTGCTAGTTAATATTTTTATTGAATGTCATGTCCCATGTTTTAATCCCTCATTATTGTTTCCCAGGAGCAACTGTGTTTTTGAAGGCTCTGGAGGTAGCAATGCATTTATTGACTTTAAGTCAATAAGGAAGTAGAGCATACTTTTAATAGCAAGGTAAAGATTTAAGTAAAGCCACACCCATATATAAGAATTTCTTACAAATTATCATCTTTAAGTAATATAATACTATTATTATATTAGATTCCTAGATTATTATCTGGACGGATAGAAGGATGACTGAGTGGACAAATGGATGGGTGTTTGAGTTGATGGATGTTCAGATCAGCAGGTGGACAGATCCATCCATTCCATCTCAGTAAAAGCAGTTGTAGCTGGATATTGTGTTATGGAGGGCAGAATGTTTTAAGAAGATCTTTTAGTTTTAGATTTTACATATATATATATTTGCTTTGTTAATCAGAATATTGTTCTGTATATTGAGGTATATCCAAGAAATATTGGCCATAAGTATAGAGAAGTGGTTGCAATTAAATGTGAACATTGACGTATGGAGTACAGTGTCTGTTCTGGTCCCAATAGAATGATAGAATTGCTTATGTAACACACAGTTTGCCTGTGGGTTGTGGCTCGAATTGCCATTGGGCTGCTTGGCAACCTGAGCCTAAAAGAAGAACCTGATCTGGGCTTTTCCCAGGGTTATAAGACCGGGTCAGTCAGGTCTAATGATCAGGTAGACACAAGAATAATGTAAAGGGTGCTGGGGGGAACCTTCAGGTCTGTACTTATTCTAAAGCCTGAAAACAGGAGCACTTCTTTCTATTATATACATTTTTCTAACTCAAATAACCCCAAAAATCCTGGCACTCATGCAAAATCAAAGTTCCTTAATATACCTGTGCAACCATCTCAGCCTCTGATCAAAGCCTCTATAACATTACATGCCAGAAACTCAGTACCAGTGAGTGAACGTCTGCCTGTGGCAGCTGATTTGTTCGGAAACCTTGGAAACACCAACAAATACACCGATGTACTAGAGCTCAGAAAGCAACGAACATCCAAACATGGAGAGAGAAACCCACAACAGGAAGAGAAGGAGAAGGGAGAGGTCTTGTGTGTGGGTGTGGAAGCATGTGAAAACTTTGTGTTTGCTGTAAACACAGATAACATTAGCATGCACTGAGAGAGAGAGAGAGAGAGAGAGAGAGAGAGAGAGAGAGAGAGAGAGAGAGATGAAAAAATGTTCATTAGGGTAAAGGGAAGAAAAGAGAAAGAAGTCCACACAGCCCAGGAGATGGCAGTAGAGAGGGAGAATGAGAGAGAAAGAGAGAGGGAGAGGTTGCTCAGTTTCTGCCCCGCCTCCCTGTAAAAGGCAGGAACACTTCAAGCCAGGGACAGAAAGACTAAAAGAGAGAGAAGGTGACACAGAGAGAGCGAGAGAGAAAGAAAGAGAGAAAGAGAGAGAGCATCCGGGAGCAGCACAGGAAAGAATGAGGCTATAAGAACAGCCCTGCACTTCTTCACTGCCCCCTCTCCATTCATCCATTGCTAGACTTGTTCTTTTCTTTCCTTGTCATTGCTCTCCAGCCTTCAGAGGCTCGTCAGGATTCAGAGGATGCCTGGTGAGTGCCTCGACAAGTAACATTGTAGCGTTGATGTAATTAGAGTAGATATAACTGCTTTGAACTCGTGTGTGTGTGTGTGTGTGTGTGTGTGTGTGTGTGTGTGTGTGTGTGTGTGTGTGTATGTGTGTGAATGTGTGAGCTGAGCAAGGGCATTTCACCATCGGCAAGACTCAGATCATCTGACCAGGAAAATCCTTTGGATATTGTAAGAATCATGTGCGTGTTTGGGTGTGTGTGTGTGTGTGTGTTCAGAATATAGCCTTTAAGTCACACCATAGTCTTGGTCAATTGAATCATTTGGCACCTGGTATATATGCATAAATTATACATGAGTTGAATTAAAAAACCTCACAAATTTTTTTCATTATTTTCAAACATATTACACAGTAACAACTCTCCAAGTAAAAATAAAGGAATACAACTGTTCAAGAAAAGAAAGAATCAAAGTCTGGATGCACTGAGGGTTTAAATGAGATTAAATGTCTCTTCCTAATCACCGTCCTAAAAAGCTGATTGATGTGATCGGGTTTTGGTTTTGATACGTGGGTGTGTGAGTGTGTGTTTGTGTGAGTGTGAAGTTTATTACAAGAATGAACTTTGGACTGGTTGGACATCTGATAACTGATTGCATTTATACCAGTGAGGTGCTTTAATCTGCAAATTACACTCTTGAATGCTCTGGTATATAAAATGAAACACATCCTGAAAGCCAGTTTAGGGAGGATTTACACAGGACAACTTGACCAGAGAGAACTCAAGATGAGCATAAATCAAACCCCTGACCTTTTGAGTTATTGGCAAGCACTTTGACTTGCTACTTTGTCTGGTGAATTATGCATTCGAGAAAAATAAAGGCATTTACGTTGAATGCCATGTGCAACACACACACACACACACAAAAAAAAAAAAAAATATATATATATATATAAAGATATATTAATAAAATTTTTTTATATAATAATTGTTTTAATTAAAAAAAAAAGAAGAAAAAAAAATCTATATATATTTTTTTTCCTTTTCTTTTTTCTTTTTTTTTTTTTTTAAAGGTAAAAAGATATTATATAAAAAATAAAAATTATTTACACACACTGTGTATTCTGAGTTTTTTTTTTTTTTTAAACCATTCAAGTCAACAAGAGATTTACAGAGGCTTATCTTATTTAGTCAGCGAAGCAGACATAAGGTGTTTTGCAGTGCAATTAAATAACATCGATATCTAGGCTACATATGACAAGGAAGCATGATGCAGTCTGAAATGCAGAATTCAGGAAATGAATAATAAAAGAAAAAGAAAAAATAAGACAACAATGACTAAGCAAAAAAAATTACTGAATTCTTTCTAAACTGTAGAAAGAAGAACCATAGAAGACAAGAAGACAAGACATAGAAGACAAGGGTACAAATGTACCCTTCGAGAATAAAATAGAAGAAGAGGAAAGAACGAAAGATGCGTTAGAACTCGGCGTGAAGCAAGCTGTCCTAGTGTAGCATGTGGTACTTTTTCTGACAGACACTAAGAAGTCACACTCTCCACATTATGCATGCAGATGTCACCATACTGCACAAGGGGATCACTATGTATTTGTGTGTGGGTGGGTGTGCGTGTGTGTGCGTGTGTTGGTGCGGGGGCATTTGACACTCAGTGGCTTACACCTTGGAACAGGAAATAGAATGTGATAGACGGTAAAAAACTTTGAGACAATGTTTATTGTGAAAAGTGCTATAGAAATAAATAAAAGAAAGAAAGGAGATATAAAGAGATGGGATAAGAAAAGCGTTTCTTTTGCCTGCTCGAACTGGGGGTGGGGGGGTGCGGAAAGCATGTTTTTTTTTGCATGTGTTTAAGTATGGATGCCTTTAGAAACTGACATCTCGTTTATGGATGGCTCACCTCCCCCCATCTCTCTCTCTCTCTCTTATTCTCTTTTTAGATTTCTCAGTCTTTATAATTGCACTGCCATGGTCAGTCTCTCCCCTGTCTATTGATTTGCAGAGAGCTACTGAGGCGAGCACTTCCCTGTTTCTCTGGAAAATGCTGGTTGTGTGTGTGTTTGTGTGTTTGTGTGTATGTTTGTGTTTGTGTGGTTGTTGATCAACTAGTCTAAGAAACCCAGCTTGTTAAAGAGGAACTCATTTAGTTATCTCAGCTTTCCTGTCATATGTTAAGCATGCAACCTGACAGACGGGGTAAGCTTCAAACCAGACATGTAAACAGACAGACAGAAAAAAACAGGACTGAAAAAGAAGCAGACAGACCCAAATAAAGACAGACAGACCACCATATTTTTTTACCCCCAGCCTACCAATTTAGAAATGGCGCATGACCATGTAGTATGCTGCAGTTATACCTCGAGATAACTTTGGTGCGTGCATATCAAATTATTTGGAAACGATTAGTCTTGAGAGCCATCGAGTGGATGCAGATAAAACCCGGGCGTGAGGGTAAACGTGGAGCAGATGAGATAAAGGACGCAACTATGATCTGCTTTCTCTCTATTTAAAATGTCTGGATAGTTTATATTTTGTAGTAGTTTATATTTTGTATGTGTTAGTCAGCTGAAAACAAAGCTGAAGCTGGACTCTGCGTTTACCTGGTCAGCAACGGACAAAACCATGCAGCCCAGATAAAGCAATTACAACTCACTAATGATGCCGTCCCCGACTGTACAACCTGCTCACACACTGTGTGGTTAAATGTTACATTTATATATCTGTTTACAAAAACAATTAGGTATCACCTCCGAACATCTGAACACCTCCTTAATGCCCTGGTGCAATCCAAAATCGCTATTTACATGCTAAAAGACTAGCATCTCTGTAACAGGTGTTTACAAGCCTAGCTTAGAGTTTCTGGGGTTTTATTTATTTTGTTTTTTTGGGGATTTTAAACAGCACAGAAACTTGTCAAAGACTTCCCATAACATTTGTTCTGGTTGATAACTAGCTATCTAGTCAGCTTAGCGAGCTATATGTTGCTAAATATACTGTAGTATAGACCATTTCTACACTTCTACACCAATGTCAAGCTACAATCCTATGAAGCTAACCAGCAAAGTTTCTGCTAAAACACCGTCATAGATTCACACAGGCACAGCATCAAACTCTTAGTGTACATGGTTAAATAGTTAAATCCTCAACAGTTTTCTTAAAAACAGACAAACACTAGCTGCATTAATTAGCAAGCTGTTTTTGGTTAATTTAGCCTTTGGGTTTTTTGTCAGTGCTGTACCTTATGCATGGTGTAATAAATTGCTTAATTAATAAAGAGAAGTGTCCAGAAATGACAAAAGATCAGCAAAACTTCTCTATCCCATTGCTTCCTGTCATCCAAAATATCTTGCTAGCTAGTTAGTCGACACTAAAATAGCTCATATGTGTCGGACAGGCACGCAGGAACAATTGCAGTGTGATGGGTGTCTGCTTTTGAGTTCTCCCAGTGGTTTACCTATTAGCAGCCAAAATATGTCAAAATAGACCACAAATTTATTCACATATGTAATATGTATGTGACAAATAAACAAACTTAACCTTGACCTAGCTCTAGTAGCTTTCTAGCCAGCTTATCATTTAGGTTCTCTTCTGAAATTCATTTCCTTTATTTTGGTGTAGTTCATTATACAGTTGTACCTCTGAATACGAATGCCCCCGAATACGTATAATTCAGAATTTTCGTATCAATTTACGCAATAAACTTTCAGAATACAAATCATCCGAATCTCGCAGGCGTAAATTCGTAGGGACGATGGTTCTTTCATACCACGTCCAACGACTCTCAACCCTCAGTTAGCCTCAATTCATAGTGAGAGCACTGACTTAGCGCTGTGTTTATTATCATCATTATTGCATACACTATCGGGTGTCTAATATATCATAGTGAGATTCGTCTCCTTTCAAACAATAATTCTCCCTCCTTCTCCTCCGAACGTTATCCCCATCATGCCAGCATTCACTCTTTTCAAAGGTAAAGTACCAGGTAAAGATAATGTTTACATTGTTGCTTATGAGGAAATTTGTATCAGTATACGAATGTTTCCGAGTGTAAATTGTGTTTCGGAACGAACTAAATTCGTATTCTGAGGTAACACTCTATATTTTAATTCATTTGTTACAATTGTTAAATTATTAAATGTAGGAGTATCTCTACACCCATTTCTTTAGAAACTAAGCTAAGCTAGTTGGTTCTTCCCTGCAGTTAAACTTGTTCATGTGTGTTAAATTAAGATTGTGTTAAATCCTCTCAAGGTTTCTTCCTTATGCATCTCGGGGAGTTTTTCTTTGCCACAGTCACCACCAGCTCGCTCATCAGGGACAAACTTACACTTATTTTGGGCTAACAATTTTGGCCGATCCTGATTTTTTTATTATTAGAAAAATGTAACTAATAAAAGTTAGAAAGTCACACTTTAAGTTCGGGTACATTTAGTTTTTGCCATTTTTTCAAATTGAGAGCTAGAAGTGTGTTTTTGTATATGTGTCACTCTCCACATTCTAGCGTCAAGTGCTAACATGAATAAAACATTTACGAAGGCTGGGGTGCCCTCAGGCTTTGGCTTTTGTTAGTGGTGAAAAGCTGTAGGTAAAAAATAAAAAAAACATAGTGCACACACGTGTTTGTGTGGACACGTGCGAGCACTTCTGTGGACTTTATAGTCTCCAGATGACTGCGGGTGAAAGCTGGTGGGCAGATTAATGGATGGATGCAGGGAATGATTGTGAGAGGGATGAGGAAATAATAGACGGATAAACCAATTTTCTTATTCGAACTTCCGTTACAATACAGTAATGCAGAATATGCATACATTCCGAAGCTGATTTCATACACCCTTATCTCCAGTGAAGCTAATATGCAACAGCCCATTTGATCAAGATACAGATCCTCCATTAAAGTGCTTCATGGGTAATCTGTATCTTCATCACAAAGGCTGTTTCATATTACGGTAAGTGAAGTAGAGCCTTAGTGCTAAGTGGAGGTATGGAGTTAACATGCTATGATGTAATGTTCTTTTTTTAAAACCAAATATGAATGTACTGGGACATAGTAATACTTAATAGATGTTAACATCAGGGACAAGTCATTAGTTAAATTAGCTTAAGCATTTGATAGAGGGAATTGGTAGCTCAGTGGTTACGAATTTGTCCTCAGATTGAGTTAAAAATCCCCTCCTCCATCATCAAACTCCCATTCTTAGGCCCTTGAGCAACCCTTAACCCTTAACCCATCATTGATCATTGCAAGGTGCCTCAGATAAAGATGTCTGCCAAATGCCATACATGGAAAAGTGATAGACAACTACTTCATGTACATGTGATGTTCATGTTAAGTGTAAATTTGATATATTTCTCTCATAGCTTGTGTTATTATAAACACTTATAAAGCTACTTCACTAGACAGCTAGTTAGCTAGCTTGATTTTTAATATAGCATTGCAGTCTATTTAGATCTATATAGATCTATTGAAGTATTTTGTTACTATGGTACTTTCCTTTTTTTTTAATACTTCCTAAGATAACTTGTCATAGAACTTATAGTAATATACTTTAAGGATTTTCAAAGCATCATTCAAGGCAAACACATAAGAGGCGAATGCTATCATCGTGTCATCATGACAGGACACAGAGGCACACAAAGACACACAAAATGAGCTGTTAGTTTAAGCATGTCTCCAAGTCTCCCTCGTTACCTGTCCTTCTTTCTCAGTCTTTCCCCCGGTTCTTTCTTTCTGGCTGATGTTTGTATCTTGAAGGCATGAGTATACTTGCCTGGAATGTAGGCCATGCATGGGCATATGAGGATGTTTTTTTTTTCTTTTTCTTCTTTGCTCTGTGGAATTGCATTTACTCATTTTCAGTTGTTTTAGAAATAAATCAGGACACAAAGTTGCTTTTCTTTGATATCGATCTTTTTTTGGTTTGTTTGATTTTTTCTTTTTTTTTTTTTTTTAAGATGCATCTCTAAACAAACAACATAAGCTAGCGCTAAATTTAAATCCAACATGCGGGTTCAATGTGATGAAGAAAATGATTAAATCTTACATAAGAAGGAAAACAAGCTGCTTATAAATGCAGGCACCATGCAGATAAAACCTAGCAGACTGTTTTTTTTTAGTCTCTGGTGCACTAGGTGTATTGCTTTTGTGTGACTAGCATGAGAACAAAGTATATTTAGCAGTCTGTGCTGTTTGAATTGTGGTTGGGTTGCGTGTGTGTGAATGTGTATTGTGTGTGTATTGTGTGTATGTGTGTGAAACCATTTTCTCTGATTAGCATTTAACTAGCTGCTATGTGAATACTAAGGGATCAACACTATGCTGAAGTTACGGCGATAGTACTGCATGCATGCATACGTGTGTGTGTGTGTGTGTGTGTGTGTGTGTGTGTGTGTGTGTGTGTGTGTGTTAGATTGCTAATGTAGACTGTAGACTGAATATTGATCCCTGTTTTGGCACATATTAAATACAATCTCCATTTACCTTTTGTGCAATATGGAGCTTTTAGCAGCTTGAACATATGTTATAGCTGTGAACAGTCCATGTGTTAATACATGTGTTAATACAATACCATACATGCACACACACACACACACACACACACACACACACACACACACACACACACACACACACACACACACACACACACACACACACACACATAGAGAAAGAGAGATAGAGGGATGGAGAGAGCAAGAGACGGTATAGATGAATGAATGATCGGAGAAAAACACAGAAAAATTAATAGACATGAAGGCAGGAGACATATTGTTTTCAAAGACATCTTTGGACCTATAAGATGTTTCCGGAATGAAGAGTACATTTATCTCAGCGTCCGTCCATCCATCCATCTGTATATGGTTTATTAATTTTTAGTAAAAAAAAAAAAAAAATTAACCGCCCTTTTATGATGTTCTTAAACCAGCACCTATGACAGCGGTCCTGGATCAGCAAGTGACCTTTATTTTTTATCTGAAGTTCTGTACCATTTTAGGGCTGGAAGAGCAGTGCTAGTTTTAGGTCACGTACTCACAAGGAACTTGTGGGGACGTTTTGTTTGTTCTCAATCCTTTTCCTTAATGAGGTTGAGACACTGTATTAATTACACTGTCTGCTTTAATAATTATGTCAATGGAAGATCCCTACAGGGATAGTATGACAAAAGTGTAAAGTGTTTGTGTGTGTGTGTGTGTGTGTGAGTGTGTGTGTGTGTGTGTGTGTGTGTGTGTGTGTGTGTGTGTGTGTGTGGCCAGACTGTATTGGTCATGGTCAGTTGGGATATTTTTTCCCCCCATGCTTTATTCTTTACGTTGTTTCTCTGCGAGTCTATGCCATGACGTCATATCCTCTGTTTCTGTCAAAGCAAACAGGGGATACATCTGGCAATGGTTTCGTCAGGAAAAGTTAATAAATTATTTCTGTTCTCTCAATAGATACATATATGAGATCGAGTGTATAAGCATTTAGATTTTTTTTACATTGCTATATTCCAAATAGTTGGTGCTGTTGTTCTTATTCTTGTTAGTATTTACATTTTTTGCCATTTGGCAGAAGCTTTTTCTAGAGTGACTTGCATTTATCTCATTTATACAACTTAGCAGTTGAGGGTTAAGGGCCTCACTCAAGGGCCCAGCAGTGGCAGTTTAGTGGTGCTGGGATTTTAAATCACAAGAGTCTGATCTAAAGTTCGACATCTTAACCATTAAAGTACCACCTCCCAGGGGACTACGGTTTGTGGTTTGCAGTGTTATAGTCTAACTTGATTGGTCAGAAGGTGTATAACATTCCATGACACAAAATGGGGAAAACATTTTCCTAAGCATGTGCTGTTTTAGGAAAACAGTTTAATTCAGGTAGCATTGCTTTGTATTTAGCTGCATCGCATGTGCTTTGTTTTTTGCTTAAATCCAAGCTGTTTTAAATTAAGAATTATTTTTGATGGAAAAAACTAAAATCTGAATGAGGATCTGGCAAATCTGTATCTGGGTAGTTTTACTTACTAGTCTCATATAGCATTCTCAGACGAAGTCTCTAGTATTAATGCTTTGTAGTTAGAGGTAAAGCTGTAAATGTTTTGCTTTCCTGCAAAGGAAAGTCTATTGTGATGTAGGAGATATGAAAATGTTTAGATGATAATCATAGTAGACATTCCCATTGAGGAAAACTCAACACCCTGGGTTGTTTGCAATTCTAGACAATCATATTTTTTTATTCATGACACTATGCGCTATTGAAGAAAGTCTGACTTAATCTCTCATACAGAATGAGCAGCTGTTCATTCAAAGTGTGATCACTTCTCCCTGTTTTCCTGAAACTGGGAATCATGTACAAACTCGCCATTAGTGAAACCATGCGTTATCAGTGAAACTGTTGCACTCAGCCCAACCTATTAACACGAGAATCCCAGTATCCTGCTACCAAGGAGTGAGACCCGGATCCTATTGTGTCGTACGTTAAACCTCTTTTCTCTAAAACCCATGCTGACTCATGAATCGCTCCCATGGCTCCGTGCTTCCTGTAGACCGCACTGCTAGGGTATGAAATAATGCACATTTTTAACTGGGATATATTTGAAATTCAAAGCAGGATTAGCGGGCTCTTCATTTTTCAGCCCTGTCGGTGACCTGAAATTCATCGTGGAATTATCAAAGATGTGTGGGATGTCGCGAGTTTGACTTTTTAGGAAGCGTTTTATACTTTATATTATTTGCCTTGCAAGCTGTTCTAATGAATTGAACTTCATTTAAGAGCGTTCAAGTCGACAAAAGCAATCGATATACCGTAATTTCCGGACTATTAAGCGCACCCATATATAAGCCACTGAATTTGACAAAGATTTTTATTTTAAACATAAATAAGCATAAACATAAACATAACCTGTCTATAAGCCGCCAATGTCTACACTAAAACTAATGAACTTTACACAGGCTTTAACGAAAGACAGTGTCTGTTACATGGTGTAACGGGTGAAATATGTTGTGTGAAGAGCAGAGCGGCATTTTGGGAATAGCCTGCCGCCGCCAAATTTCCCGGTATTGCTGCATGTGTGCAAGACCGAGGAATATGTCCTTACTATTTTCTGATGCTCATTTCTAAGTTTCTTTGAACACAGAACACAGGTGAGGTGCTTTTTTTCTTTCCGTTCGGAAATTTCATTGGTCTAATGTTATGTCGCTCGGTTTTTTGGCTTGAAGTTTGTGAAACCGGGAAAAACCCAGGGAAAATTCATAAATTAGCCGCTTCGTTCTTTAAGCCGTGGGTTCAAAATGTGGGAAAAAAGTAGCGGCTTATAGTCCGAAAAATACGGTAATACCTTTGAGTAGCCGTGTCTGTTGATCAAACATTTTATATCACAGAAAAAAGTGTATCGATATTATATTGTCTCATACCACTGCGCTGTTGGATTCTCGGTTCTGATTGGTCGATGAATTTTCCATATTTGAATGCACCCTTTAAATGTTGTTTCTATTTAAGGTTGTGTTGTTATTTGGACTACAAAATAAAAACGACTGATAATGTACTGAAATGGCATTGGAAAGCTGTGAAAAAAGAAGTTTTTAAAGAAGCAAGAAGACATTTATATATAGCTTTAATAGAGGGAGCCTCCAATGTAAGTGCTTAATACTAACATTAGGTAAAGCAGTAAATGTTTAATTTTCCTCCATAGAAAAGTCTGTTTTGATGTAGGATGTAATAACAATTGTCAAAGTTCAACTGTGAATATTACAACAGACTTTCCCATGGAGGAAAATTAAACGTTTACTGCTTTACTCAGTGTAAGTGTGAAGCACTAACATTGAAGGCTCCCTCCATGAAAGCTATATAAATGCCTTCTTGCTTTTCCAAAACTCCGAATTGTAAAGTACTGGAGACTCCTTTCATGAGCGTACTAAGAATTGTGATTGCTGATCAAAAAATACACATTTTAAATGAAATAGGTAGTCCTGCTGTGAAGTAAGAAGAATAAAACACCTGAAATGTGACGCACTTTTGTTGGATTTGTGTTTGCAAAGCATTATTCCTTGCTGTAGAGCAGAACACAGGAAATGGCCATTCAATGTTGTTGTTTTTTTGGTCAAGTTTTGTTTGGCTACCCACCCCTTTTTCTGCTAATTACTCCAAGACACTCAAATGCAGATCTTTTCAGCATACTGTTTTTCTGACCTTTATTTGAACCTACAATGTGACTTTCAGACAGGACATGAGATTAATTTGCCTCGCTGAATTTATGCTGTTATTCCTTTTTTTTCTCTGGTCTGTTGAAATCACCCTTCAGTGACCTCTTGGCTCATTACTCTGACCTTGTTGTTTAAGGTCACTGAGCCTCTTTGGACTGATTTACTACCTGCTGTGTAATACTGCACAGTGACCCTGAGTACACACAACCACACACATTGTATCCTCTGTATGTACACTGAAACCCAGCAAACTAAAACGTCAGCGGGAAAAAAAAGCCTTTGCAATGGCATCTGCCTGCTCTTCAATAAAAAAAAAGCATTGCTTCCAGATGTATTCTCACAATGACTCATCAGCTGGTTTATCCTTTTTTTATCAACCATTTGTGTATTTCATGCCCTGTTGGTTCTGAGAGTCTAGCATGGCTATATTTTACTTGAAGAACAGAGGCTGGTGGTTGTTTTGAAGCTTGTTTTCTTGTGTATTTATTATTTTTTTTAACAACAAATGCCATAACTACAGGAAAGCTTCGAGCGAAAGCATGTTTTTTTGAATGCCAATTGAGGACTTACCTCAGATCTGGTTGATTAGTCAAGAGTAATGTGGTAAAGCTCAGTGCTGTTTTGGTTTGGGGGTTATGAGGTAATGGAAGATTGTCAGTTAAATAATCAAGTATGCAGTTTGTATTTTGAATGTTGAAATTTCACTTGCTTCAGACAACAAGGTCTGCATTAATAGTAGAAGCATTTGGTGCAGTACTATAAGATGCAACAACATACAAGTCCACATTTTATTACAGCAGTATAATATATATTTATTAGGGTCATGAGTTAACTCGTGACTATTCTATAGTTATTTAATATTATTCTAAATGTACCTTGAATACTTTTCAAGTTTTTAATACTTTAATCAACATGGGCATGGACAAATATTGATGCTTTTAGAATTTTTACAAAATATTCTTTAAAGTTATTATGGTGTTTTGAACTTCTGAACTTGAACTTTTGCTTTGTTTCCACACGGACGGTTTTAATTGCCAGATGTGTTCATCATTGCGGATTTTGGTGCTTGATTTGAAGCGCATCAGTAAAACAAATTTTTAGTAATGAAAAATTCAATTTTTGGTGGTTATTTTTAGACCTTTATATCTGAGTAAAGAATTTTAACAGCTCTTTTATATATAATATATAATATGTATATATATATATATATATATATATATATATATATATATATATATATATATATATATATATATATATATATATTTATTTATCGTTTTCTTTTTTATTCCATTAAAGGGTACCTATTTGCTTGTTGCCATAGAAACACTCACGTAGTGTTGGTCCAGTTAATGGTTATACCAAAGGGATTAGGGATAACAAAGCATTTCATTTTAGGTAAAAAAAACGTTGGCGCAATCGTGACAGCATAACCACACACACACACACACACACACACACACACACACACACACACACAACCACACACATACACACACACACATGCACACACAAACAAATGCACACACAAACACACAGTGTCACAACTGCCAATATTCTTTTGTTTGCTACCATCATGTGTATGTATATACAGTATGTTAAGCCGTTTGACCTTTTGAGTCTGAATAAAATATGTGTCTACCGGGGGCAGGGAAGAAAGTGGTTGAGAGCCAGGTATTGTGTTTTTGACCTTGTGGAGACATTCAGCTTTTATTTATTTTATTTTAATTAAACCGGTATTTTAATTATTTAGAACAACTTAAAAAATGCATTGATTCATTTGGTTAATAATTTGTATAATTTTAGAAGGTCCTAGCAAGGATGCTAAGAACAAAAAGGTGTGTGTTTGTGCATGTTCATCCCCCATCACCATCTTGCTTGTGGAGGCGTGTTCTGGTGACCTTCATTTGCCCGTTTGATACTGAGTACCATTTTTCTCTATCTAGTAAAGCCTGTAGAGGTGGAATAGATTAGGAGTGTGTGTCTCTGTGTGTGTGTGTGTGTGTGTGTGTGTGTGTGTGTGTGTGTGTGTGTGTGTGTGTGTGTGTGTGTGTGTGTGTTGAATAGGGTTTAAGGGGTTTCAGATATTCGCATTCTTCTTACATTTTTAATTTCTGCATTTCTTCTCAAATGTGCACAGCTGAGGCTTTTTTGCCAATAACATACACAGTGTTACCGCTACTTTAATAGAACATAAACATATTTCTTCAAATTGTACTGGAATGATTTTTCAGCTCTGTTCGGACATGGCCAGTCTAGCTAAAGGTGATATTTCAAAAACAATCCATTTCATTTCTAAACACCTGTCAAATCAACCAGATGTCAGTCAAATGCAAGACTTGTATTAAAATACACTGTTTTGTGGTCAGATTTATGCACTAAAACATTCATACAACATTTTTATTTGCCATCATTTCATTTTCAGCACACAACCTGCTTTTGTAGTCCATAAATATAAATATAAAAAAGGAAAAACTTGATAAATTATTCTCACTCTTGTTTTTTACATTCTTATTATGTAATGGTTCAAGCAGATATTTTTTAATAAGCTGTTATTATGCTGTAATAGGCTGTAATTATGCCATTATTCTGGCACCACAAAATGACCAGAGATAACTGTGAGATACCGGAGACACACACACACACACACACACACACACACACACACACACACACACACACACACACACACACACACACACACACACACACACACACACATGGTCAGACCAAAACAGAAAGTATATCAGGGACAGTAAAGATGTAAAGTCTGGAAATTTGATTGTGATTTCTTCAAGTTAACAATTTATCTCTAGTTTCTCTGTTTCTCCATAATATTCATAATTATGTTTATGTATTTAACTAATAATATTTTTATTATTTTCTACTCACAAGCTTAATTCTGTTTTCAAAACACTATAGAATATGATATTTAATAGCTATGTTGCTGTATAGTTATACATTTTTTTACAGCTACATTTGCGCATTTGATTACATACATTTTTCTTTTCTATTTTTCTTCTAAGCAAAACATTTATTTTAATGCAGCCTGTTTACAGTCTTAGAGTTTTGCTGCATGCTGTCATTTAAATATATTGGTTATTTTTTTTGTGTTTTTTCCTGCAGGAATATAATAACAGCTTTCAAAACGTGAAGCACACACTTTAAGGAACAGGTGTGTGTGTGTGTGTGTGTGTGTGTGTGTGTGTGTTTGCCAAAGCACAATGAAAGAAGTACAGCATGAACCTGCCTTGATGCACCATCTGAAATATTTACCAGAGTGAAACAGAAACTGGAGCACACAGTAAGATAGTGAGGAGGGATAGAAGGAATAAAGAAGGAATATACAGGAACTTGGTTTGAAATTCTGTTTATTTTGGTCAACATGCATAAATAGAGAACAACAAAAAAAAAAAAAAAAAAAAAAAGGTCATGAGCACATATGATGTAATTTATATTGTAACTAAATAGAATGAAATGTATTATGCAAACATACATTATATGGACAAAAGTATTGGAAAAAAATAGGTTCTTCTCTGAAACTCTTATCACAAAGTTAAAGGCACGCAATTGTGTAGAATGTCTTTGGATGTGGCAGCATGAAATTTTCCCTAAACATGTTCCAGCATGAGGATGCCCCTGTGCACAAAGCCAGATCTAGGAAGATATGGTTTACATCGTTTGGATTAAACGGTCTTGGCTGGCATGCTATAAAGCACTGACCTCAACCCTAATGAACACCTTTGGGATGAATTAGAACGCTGACGCCACCCCAGGCCTCCTCACATCACCTGACTTTACTAACACCCTAAAACTAACACCATAGGCACACACCAAAATCTAGTGAATCATCATCCCAGGAGAGTGGAAGTTATTATATCAACAAATCGGGACTAAATATGGAATGAAAGCACATTTCAATCTTGTGGTCAGATGTCTACAAACCTTTGACCATATAGTAAAGGTTACATTTCATTGATGCTCGCTTTCCTGCAACTATTCTGTTGCAGGCAACAGCCATTTTACTCTCATTTACTCACAGATGCCTAATGATGAAAAGCATTTATGTTGAGTCTAAATCATAATGCGCATTCTTGATTTACCACATCAGTGAAGCAAATGCTTAAGAGCAACAGCTATTTGCAAGAGCTAATATATCCTTTTTAGAATTATAGATCCTTCAGTTTCTCATGTGTCTAATTAAAAAAAATGCTTCTCAGGTGACTGTGGTGTGAACCAGAAACAAATTATAGTCCAGAATAGCATGAGCACTGAACAAAGGCGTTGTAAACCAGACAGATCTACACTGAGCTATACACTGATATGCAGTGATGTAGAGTCCCAATCATAATGTGTATTGCTCAGTGTTAGCAAGGGCTGGGTTTCCTTGGGGGCCGTGCTTGTAGGCCAGGGGTCTCCAATCCTTCCCAGAAAGGGCCAGTGTGGGTGCAGGTTTTTATTCCAACCAAGCAAGTCCACACCAAATCCTACCTGTTCAAATCTAATGATCCTTATTTTCAATGACTATCAGGTGTGACCATTGATTGGTTGGAATGAAAACCTGCACCCACACCGGCCCTTTCTGGAAAAGATTGGAGACCCCTGTTGTAGGCTGTTCTGAATTTGGGTTCTTTCACTGACATGACAAATTCCCTCTCTCAATGTACCAAACTATAGATTATTAGTCACACTTAATGCACATACAGTTTACCCTTTTATATAAATCTGTTAATTTGCTATAGAACAAGATCTTATTTTTATTCATGCACAATCTGGCAACCCTGTCATCAAATGCCCTGTGCACCACTTATTTCCTTGAGTATGGGGATGTGCATGTCCTGTCCCAAATGGCCGCTATAGCACTTACTTAACCCATTTTGGAGAAAAATAAAACAACAAAAATGATCATTCAGCAGATATCTGTCAACATTTCTTTTTATTTACTATTATTTATTAAATAGTTCCACAGAATTTAAACTGTATCAACATTTGTTGCATAGCTGATGTATATTCATTGTAGCTGTCACCGGATCTCATTAACACGGTCTGCTTTAAGAACGATGCATCGCATCAATCACACTGTGGGTGTTTGTTTAGATTGTATAGAATCAAGCGCAGAGGGATGTAATCAGAGCTTGCTTTCTGTGTTGGGTTGCACTGGTTAACAATTTTATCAGATTTCTCGGGGAACTGATCCAATTCAGAACCTCCAAATCTAGTTTGGGGCCTTTCGACGAAAGTTGCACATTGTCCCATTTTGCGTCTCTTCTCCACTCGCCTTGCAGTGTTCCTTCTGTTGTACATTTAGTGACCAGTAAAAGCAAAAATATGACAACTTAGATAACTGTGGGCTCGGTCTTACTTTTCTTTCAGAAGCCACACGGAGATATGATGCGCTATTAGACTTTTAGTGCTTAGACATAGGATGCTTGTGTGTATAGTGTTTATTTGGGTAAATCTGAGGATTTGTATCAGTATTGTAGGTCAGTGAGCAGGCAGGGATCATTAAACAAAATATATCCACAAAAAAAAAAGTACAAAATCCTTACATACAAAAGTCAACAACTGGAAACGTGGGTCAGGTTTTGTGCCAGGTGCATTCAGTCAGGTAACATATGTATATTTTTTACCACAGAAACCATGCAAAAGGTGTATTTTTTGTCAGCATTTGTCATATACAATCAGTACTGTATTGTGAGGTTGGTAGCTTTGCGGCTAACACATTGGCCTTCAAATCCCAGCCACACTCAGCTGCCGTTCCTGGGGACATAGGCGAGGTCCTTAACCACGTATTTGCTCAGTTGTATGACTGCCATAAATGTCGCTCTGGATAAAGGCGTCTGTCAAATGATATAAATGAAGAAGAGCCTTTATTCGTCACATGTACATTACAGCACAGTGAAATTCTTTTCTTCGGATATCCCAGGAAGTTTTACGTGTCAGCTATAAAACACCACCCCTAGAGCACATAGGGTTAAGGGCCTTGCTCAGGGGCCCAAGAGAGGCAGCTTGGTGATACCGGGGTTTAAAACCCTGGCCTTCCGATCATAATGTATTAATAAATGTTGTGAAAAATAAGTTATGTCAATCAAATTTTTCCACAACTCCAACTATTCACTTTAGTGCGAAAAGAGTGTGTATATTAGTCTGTCCTGTTGTTTCCATGGCTGTTGATCTCTTACTGAATTGACTCTGGAGAACAGCAAATCTCTCAATAAACCTTTCAAATAACTTCCTTTATCTTCTCCGTTTCTCATAACAGACATACGATGCCCACTTCTTTTCGAAGGTTTTGTTGATAAGGTGTTACGAGTGGCCTGAGGGGGCCGAATGATATAAATCCCACCGCTTTGTGCTTTGATTGATTTTGGTACCTCGGTTACTTACTCACTCGGGAGACGAAAATAAAACTTCTCCCGTGTAGCGCGGAAACTTTCATATCCTGCCTGTCATACAGACGCGCCGTGATTGATGGCAGTTCGGATGGAGCCTTTGCCCGCCTTTTCTCTCTCCTCTCTCGCATGGAATATCTGTCGGCTCCCGATGAGCGCTCCCTGTCGTCTTCCTAACCGTGCAATCCAGGTTGGGAAAATTGATGTCGGAAAACAGATTCCTTTAGGAACTCGAGGAGAGCTCGATCCCCAGGAACTGGGAAGAAACTGAGATCAAGGGTCTACGCAGCACAGTTCTTTTAGTCTTCTGACTGGTTTCATGGCAGCCAAACGAAAACAAGAAAACACACACACACACACACACACACACACACACACACACACACACACACACACACAAATACGATTAGTTTGTATACATCAGGGATCAGTGGTTGAATGATGGGCCTTGCCTCAGGGGCACCATTTGAGATATGAGAAATAAGGAAGCAGGAAAAAATTTTGATTTAATAAGAAGAATAGGAAATCGGATGTACACAGAGATAGATGTATATCATTATGACTTTTTTCCACCAGAAAAGCTGTGTCTCCGTATTACGGCTAATGACCCAAAGTTCTCTCATTGTTTCGTTATGCTTTCAGCGTAAAATGTAGAGCAGTGTTTGTTCCCCATCCCCCACCAGTGTATTTTCTTCACACCAATCTACATTACTGAGTTACAATAAACTTACGTCCAGGATTCTCTTTCTAGACTATACATGCATATATGTATCGCGTCAGTAAAAAAACACACAAAAGACTGTGCTGTGGTCAGAAGATAATCAATAATGTGTTGGTTTCGAGCATATTGGTCCATGTTTTAGTTGATTATTGTCCTACAGAATGTGAGATCCAATCCTAAAGTGTTTTATTCCACTTACAGTTCACACAGCAATTTGTTAACAGATACAGTAGAGTATAACTTTAGTAACTTTCACTTGAATAAAAGTACAAAAGGCTTCAAATGCACCTAAGTATCCAAAGTACTATGATTTATTAAGGCTGTAATGTTCCTATTATAATTTTTGTCACAAGATTTTTTGCTTAATCAACTCAGTTTATGTGAAAAGACTTCAATGTTACTTGTAGCACAAGTCTTTTAATAGAATGTGATTAATGAGTCAAACACCGATATCCATTTAAAATATCATGAGCCCAAAACCTCTTTTTAACTATTTAAAAAAGTCGAGCAAATAAGAACAGAGGTGTTGCGGCAAGTTAGAGTCAGAAGTTTCTTCCATCATTTATTCCTTTTAAAATGGAGCGTTCGACCCTGATTGGTGGATTGCTGCATCGAATGATAAATAAAAAGGAACAACTGATTTGGGAAAAAAATACAGTTGAGTAAAAAGATATTTGACTTTGAAATGTAGTAAAGTTAAAAATAAAAGTCTCCTAAAATAGAAATACTTTAGTAAAGTACAGATTTATTTCCGTACTGTCCACCACTGGTTAACAGTATTATTTATTTATTTGTTTGTTTATTTATTTATTCAAGTGAGATAGTACGGGATGGTATGTTTCCAGCCCTGAAAGCTTTTTCTTCTGTCCAAGTCAAGAAACTTTTTTTTATCATTTCAACCACATATAGCTGACGCAGTACACAGTGAAATGAAACAACGTTCCTCCTGAACCCTGGTGCCACATACAACAACAATCACAGAAAAACAGAAAACACAGGGCTAAGGACTAACACAGGGCTAAGGACTAGGGCTAAGGTCCACTTTATCGCTAAAGGTGGTTCCATTGTGGAACATCAGACATACAAAATTGTTACTACAGAAGCGATAACATATTAGATTGCGCACATTAATGTAAAAATGGTCAGCTGTAGTGTAGCACAGATGAAACCTCACACTTGTACAAGAGATCCGAATCGCACATCTGGACAACGATGACCCGTAATGGTACAGAAATACCCATGATTCATTGTGTGTGTAATTTATCCGATCTGAACAGTGAATAGGTCACGGTATTGGGCACATTTTGCATTGGATAAATTGCAGGCGTCAAATTTAGCGTTATTTAACACAATGTCACGCTAATTACACCACATTATATACGCTGTTAATTTGACTGGACAGTGTGCTGCTTATATTTCCCCCTTTTATATACTCATTCTCCCTCTGTCTAACTTACATTATTCTGTACTATGCTTTGGTATTGAAGTGCCTGTTGGTGCATTTCTGTACTTAGATTATGTGTTCATTTGCTATCGAGAGGAAACGTGAATTAGCTTGCGAATTATTCGAATTTTTGAAGATTACCCGTTCGAATTTAGCACGGTTGTTCATCAAGAGCCATCCCAGCTCTGCCGTCTTGCCTGAGAGTTATGTGCGGCAGGAATCATAAATAGTTAATTATATCTGAAAAGGTAATCTGAGCTCTTTAATATCTACTGCAAGTGCTGGAGATACTGGATCAAATATGATTTTTTTTTTCATGACTTTTAATGCTGTAAGGTAACCATGCACAGATATGTTGCATCATTTTTCCTTTCAGATATATCACATTGCAAAAAAATTGAGACACCTGACCTTTCCAGCCATATGTTTTTATCCCCAAACTGTTACCTTCAAAGTTCAAGACACACAATTGTTTTCGGATGTGGTAGCGTTAATTGGTTTCTTCAATAGAACTAGGAGACTCAAACCTGTTCCAGCATGACAATGCCCCCGTGCACAAAGCCAAATTCATGAAGATATGGTTTACATAAGTTGGAGTGAGAGATCTTTTGATATTAAACACTTTTGGTATGAATCAGAACACTGACTGAAACCCAGGCCTCCTGAGATTAGGATCGCATTGATCTTCTTGTCTTTGTGACATTTATGTGTGCTTTTGTAGATTTTTGTGTTTGTGATCACCCATGGGTTACTCTTTCTTTCTGCTTTTCTCTATCGAACACTCAGATCTAATCTGATGCTGAGACTGAAAGAATCGCGCTCTCACGAGTCGTTGCTCAGTCCCAGTAGTGCAGTGGAAGCTTTGGACCTCAGCATGGAGGAGGAGGTCCTCATTAAACCTGTACACAGCTCCATCCTGGGTCAGGATTTCTGCTTTGAGGTAAGCAAAATACAAACACGTAGACCTACATTCGCACACTTTTTTACTTGCACAATCTTGTGTAATTGATATAATTGAGCTTCAGATTCTGTAATTTCCCTGTTGCTGCAACAGTTACAACAGTGCTGCAAGAAGACAAATTTGTATTGTGCTCATGTATTGTGCGATGAAGTAGGTTAAAATAAATCCATTTTCACTCAAAAATTGCAAATCTTCTGGAGATTCCCCTGAACCACTGAAAGATCCAATAACATCACATCCAGCTATATAAATGCAAGCTGGTATGGAGATGATTATATATTTAAAACTTTATATCTGAGGGTCTTGATTCACCTTTTTTGTATGTCAAGATCTTTTATGCAATGTTTTATGCAATGCGTGAATTTGTACATTCTGTATAATCTAGTGATCCATGAACATTAAAAACGATTCGTTTTACAAATGTTTATATGGTAATAATAGTGTTTTACTCACAGACCTACTGTACATACGACAATACAGTATAAAGGTTTGTATTGTGTAACAATTTGTTGTGATTTTTTTTATATTCTATATTCTATATTTAATATATTTTATATTCCTAATACTATGAAAATATATTGATGATAACATCCAAACAGACAAACACATAAATGAATATGCAAATTTATGTAAAATCAAAAGAGTCTGGGCTAATAAAGAAATCAATTAGAAACGAAAATAATATTTTTTAAGTCTGGTATGAAGCTAGGGTCCAGCCATTACATTTGCGGCATTTGGCAGACACCCTTATCCAGAGCGACTTACAACTGAGCAGGGGAGGGTTTTAGGGCTTTGCTCAAGGGCCCAGCAGTGGCAGCTTGGTGATGGTGGGATTTGAACCTGTGATCTTCTGATCCAAAGCCCAATGCCTTAACCACTGAGCTACCACCTCCCATTAGGGTTGCACAAGTCAGTGCACTCTTAGTGCCGGTCCCAAGCCCGGATAAATGGGTAGGGTTGCGTTAGGAAGGGCATCCAGCGTAAAAGCAAACATGCGGATGATCCGCTGTGGCGACCCCTAATGAGAGAAGCCGAAAGAGAGTGTTAAGACTGGTATGAAGCTGATTATATAGTTCCAATTTTATATCTGAGGGTCTTGATTCACCTTTTACTATGTTCAAATCATGCAGAGTTTCTTTATTTAAATCCTGAATATATAGAGTGATCCATATATTAATATAGTAATTATAGCATCTGAACAGGCAAACAAATACATATGCAAATGAACATAAAATCAGAAGTTTGGGCTAATTAGCATATCAATTAGAAAGTGGAAAAAAAAACCTGCTTAGATTCGTACTCATGTGAAATTCCTTTTAGGTGAGCACCTCGACAGGAAGCAAGTGTTTCTCATGTCGCTCGGCTGCAGAGAGGGACAAATGGATGGAGAACCTCAGAAGAGCCGTTCACCCAAACAAGGTAGAAAAGATGTATTGTAACTCACAAGTCGTCTCACACTTATACAGAGTATTGAAATGCTCATCACTTTATTTAACAATCCAGATACTATAAAACACATTAATTATAAAGAACACCAGAAAATGGTTATCATTTGTTCCACACACACTTTTTTATTATTAATACATCCATCATAATGTATTCTTTTTGCAAATTCTTGTTTACTAGTGTTAGCTGAGTGATTTTTTGAAGCTCTGTTCTAATATAAAACTTTAATACACCTGGATACTATTTTCTTTTTTTTTTAAAGATCATGACCGATTAAAAGGTATGAACCTACTTGTGAAACAATTAGTCTATGGTGTAATGATGGTTGTTATGTAAGACCTAAAACCCAGATTGCAAAATCAGCCCCACCCTGTACATGCATTTTTTTGTTGTTGCCGGCAGGTATTTTTTTCCCCCCTACAAGTAGAAACAAATATAGAAAGTCATTTTTTGCGATAACTACATCATTCAAGATTCGACTTCAAAGTCTCAGCCCACCCAGAGGTTTAGCATTTTATTGTAACGCTGAATTCATCTCAAGCCTTTCATGTGGTAAAATGATGGTTAAATATTAATCCGCTGATTCGCCAGGAAATGTACCAGTGGCACAATAAATGGTCCTGTCATGAGGTCTGCATATTCTCAGAAGACTTACTTTTCTCAAGCAGCCTTCTTCATCAAGGGAATGACTTTAACTACTAAATGAGGTCATTGCGTATTTATGCTTCCTTGCCTTTCCCCTTTACAGCAGGGGCATGAAGTGATCTAAAACAGAAAGCATCTAATTGCCAGGCAGCAATGAAACAGAGGCCATTTAAACTATTCTGCATAGGTAGTTGTTTTATTTACATGTCATAGTTATACACGCAAAAACAAAGGTTTTTATTTTTAGTTTACAGGTTTTTTTTTTTTTTGATAATAGATAGCATTTTTTTATGGTTCCTAAAACATTTTTAAGGGTTTCTTTAAGAGGGACAAGGGGCCAATTTGCATTCAGTCCAAAAAACAGCAAAAAAAATTACAATGGTACTTGAATTCCGTAAGAAATGATCACATTGTAGCAAGAATTCCTCATTAAAACCACATTTATATATAGAATTTGACACTTCTGGGTTAATGCATTTAAGGCTGATACGGTCACCTTATCTTAAACTGAAATGCTGCTTTTCAGTGCCAATTCTTTCTGATTTACCTTCTTGCCTCTTTCTCTCTCTCTCTCTCTCTCTCTCTCTCTCTCTCTCTCTCTCTCTCTCTCTTTCTTTCTCTCTCTCTCTCTCTCTCTCTCTCTCTCTCTTTCTCTCTCTCTCTCTGTCTTTCTCTCTCTCTCTCTGTCTTTCTTTCTCAGACTTAACAGCACGCATCTTTTCCAGCCTTTTTAAATGTTCACAAGAGTATTTTACGTCTTTGTGGTCTTTCTGTAATGATGTCAAAGAGTCTTTTATTTTATTATTTTTTTTCCAGATTTGCATCATTTTAGTTTAATAAGAAAAATGTGCTGTGATGAAGCCAGAGAAAGTTCACATTCAGTGATTCTATCTTATGAATTTAGTTTTAAATTTAAATGCATGTGTTCGTTTTTCATCTCAGTAAATGTATTATTATAATACTAGTAAAAAATGTATTCAACAAAAAACAAATACCAAGATTTCAGATTCGTGACTCTTTTGAAAATTCCCATTTAATTTGAATTTAATTCGACATTGTAAACGAATCTTATGAGCCGAAATGCTGCCAAACTGTAGTATAGTGCATATAGTGCAGATCATAAATCAATGGTCCTCTGTTTACATTCTGTCTCTGCTCTTGTCTCCAGGACAACAGTCGTCGGGTAGAAAACTCCCTTCGGCTGTGGGTGATCGAAGCCAAAGATCTTCCTGCCAAGAAGAAGTACTTCTGCGAGCTGTGTTTGGATGATGCCCTTTATGCCCGCACGTCCTGCAAGTTGAAAGCAGACAATATTTTCTGGGGAGAGCACTTTGAGTTCACCAATCTGCCTCCTGTCCAAAACATCACTGTCCACCTCTATAGGGATTCCGACAAAAAGAAGAAAAAAGACAAGAACAACTATGTAGGGCTTGTGAACATCCCAGTAGAAAGTGTGACCAGTAGGCAACTTGTCGAGAAGTGGCACCCAGTTAGCACGCCAAACCCAGGGAAGGGGAAGACTGCGGGACCTATGATCCGGATAAAGGCCCGATACCAAAGTATGAATATCCTACCAATGGAGATGTATAAGGAATTTGCTGAATACACTACCAACAACTACATGCTGCTGTGCTCTGTGCTGGAACCAGTTATCAGTGTCAAGAACAAGGAAGAGATGGCGTGCGCCCTGGTACACATCCTGCAAAGCACTGGGAAAGCCAAGGTAAAAGAAACTGCTATGTGATTTTGTTTCTGAGCCTCAGAAATTTGGTAAACCAACAGTAGGATAACATCAAATCATCAGAGTATGTTTGTATACGTTTTATAGTACTGTAAGTGCTCTTGATCTTCCATGAGTGCTCTCAATGAACTCCCTGCTCAGGGGTATTTTTTCCCTGCTTCAGTGTTCTTAGCATGGACTCCAGGTCCACCAAAAACCCCAAGCAAGATGCATTGAAAATATTGCATTGAGAATATCACAAACCTGCTGTCCAGAGTGTATTCTATCATTGTGTTGAAGCCTTTACCATTTTGTTTGCTTAACCTTGTTGCTCTTAGATTATTAGTCCATTGCATGTCTACTTCCTGGTCGGCTCTAGCTCTATCTGTATCAGACATCAGACATGCCATAAGGTATGGAGACCCTGAGGCAGACCCAGGACCAGCTGGTGAGATTATATCTCACAGTTGGCTTGAAAACATCTGGGGATCCCCCAGAATCTGGAATCTGTGGCTTGGGATAAAGAAGTCTGGGCTGACATTCTTAGCATGTTGTCATTGCAAACCCCCACCAGCAAAAGCAGAAGGAATGGAGATGAATAAATGATCAGTATTGGAGAGCCACATACATCTATTTTTTGTTTGTATCGGCTTGTCAAAATCACTTTGCCTCTTGGGAAGTATTGCCTAAGAATCTCTACCACTTCTCCACACCCTCCACTGGGCAAAATAACTGATTCTTCTTATTTTGGCCTAGAGAAGATAGTGACCATGTCAGCAGCTGTCATCGCTGTCGGGCTGCCTGAGCTATGTCTGTTCTGACTGGCGCAGTTTCAGGGACTGCAGTAACATCGCGCATTTGTGATGACTCATGGGATGAAGTAAACACACGGGGAAAAATAGCCATACATGGTGGACGAGATGTCTCTGGTTTACATATGGCATTTTCCAGAGAGCGTGTTTAGACTATATTAACGTCTCCGTCATTCCCCTGTTGTACAAAGAACAGGACAAAGCAAGGGCATGCTGCTGACAGCGTAGTCCAGAGCTCGTCATAGATCTGCAGTGACACTCTCGAACAGCCTCCCTGGAGCTACTCTGACTGGCTGGAGAAGATCAGCTAAATTAACCATGAAACAGGTTTTTACTGTGGGAGGATTGACAGCCTGGTGGCTATATTTGTCCCTGTAATCAATTGGCATCAAAATTAATTGATAAACATTGAAGGTGCCAAACTATAAAAAAAAACCTAGTTCTTCCCAGCATCCCTTGCTGCCTGCAAAGATCGTTCTTAAATGGTAGAACAATCATCAAATTATGTGCAATTTGGACCATTTAAGATTGTCTTTACATTACTGTACATGAGGGAAACTAGGCCACTTTCGATTAGCTAGCATTTAAAAACGACTAGCTAATAACAGCAATGATGTCCTGCTCTTTAAGCATGACTTACATTTGAACATCAGCACATCTGTTAATCTGTCATAAGAAAAGCCCTGAGGGTGAAAAAAAGCACGTTTACTATCCAATGCAATTCAAATGGAGATATTAATATACTGTATATCAGTAAACATTATTATCAGAAACAACTGGAAATGAAAATATTTTTTTATCATAGTATGGATCATTGCCGCAGAGATGGTGCAGGCTGTGCTGCGGAAATTGTACTACCTTGCCATTCGGTGGTGTCAAAACGTCATTAGGCATGGTCAGTGGGCCAGGAACAGCCGCTCTGCCTCATTATCCTCCAAGTGCTGATTTTGAGATTAGTTTTCCGCCTCAGCTTTATTATAAGCATGCCATTAGCTCACCACTTTTCTGGTTATTTGCACTTTACCCTTTCTATTACAACAACGATGACTTCCAGGGCTTGAATCTATTGGCTCTGATAAAGTGGGTGGGGGTTTGGGGGGGCAATTCACAGAGGCCACTCAAATCTTCTCTGTCCCAGGCCAGCAGTCAATTCTCGATCCTCAGGGACAAGGCTAATCCTGTTAGCCTGTGGTTGTTAATTACCGTGACTTAATTACCCTGTGTTTTAAAGCAGCCCAGAGGGATATGGACCGTAAAAAACCTGGAACGTACACATCGCCTTCCGAGCGTTCCAAGGTCGTAAGTTATGAGGACAGCTGTTAAAATCTGACTCTTGTGCACTTTAGCATCTGTTCACTCTCGGACTCGTACCCATGTGCGAAACGAATTGGACACATTATTTATGCTGAATAGAAGCATTTTGTTGTGAAAGTAAAGCATTTTTTTTTTATTATTGCTGTAGTCAAACAAAGTACTTGGCAAAAAAAGATTCTGCATCCTCTCAGGACACAGTTGCCTTATACTGTAGCTTGGAAAGCCTTTTCAGTGCACTAGATTTTGCAGCTAGTTTCCTTTTGAAGTGAATTAGCTTTGAATGACTAGAGCTAATTAGCGAGTGTGTAACACTGTCTCGCTAATTACTATCAGATATGCTTTTCTGTTCGGTGTAAGAATCTTTCTCATTCCGTAGACACATCTTGATCTACCCTCAACAAATATGCATGTGGGGGATATTTAGCATTTGTTTTTGCTAACTCTAGCAGCATTGCTTGCAGGCTTTTAATGGCGGTCAATATAAAAAAAACACCAGAATCTCAGTCCAAATGAGGTCAGGATGTAGATAAAGCTGTCTAACTGATAAAGCCTGCCTTGTTGTGCCCTTTTTGGATGTTGTGGAGCTTTTATCCCCCTCGAGGCGGTTGAACTTAGCTGAACCGAATTAACGCCGGCTTGCTGTGTCTCAATTGGGACAATTATTTTAAGAATTGTGACATTTCAGACCCTCTTGCTCTCATAACTGGAAAATAGGTAGAATGTTAAATGGTAGGTTTGTAGCTGTGTAGGATTTTTTTTTTTGTAGTGGAGAATAATAGTTGTTTATTTCATATATACTGTAAATATATATATATATATATATATATATATATATATATATATATATATATATATATATATATATATATTTATTTATAATTTATGTTTTGAATTATTTATTTATAGTCAGATATTGATATTCACATTAACACTTCCTACAGAAAAAAACCTTCTTTATACATATACATGCGGCCGTTCAAGCATTTAAAAAAACGCTTGAAATAATTATAACGTGTAATTAGGCTTTGATGCTAATAATAGTTAATGAAACGTTTTCACATCAAATGAAACGAGTGTTTTCCTGTTATTAACTCCCCAACTACAATCGTTATTTTCTTTGTGGACGTTTGTTCTCCACTCCCATCTGCCACCCTGCTTCTTCCCATCCCCTCCTCTCTACCGCCTCATTTTTCTGCTCCTTCCTTGTTTAGATTTTCTTACTTTCGTTTTTTTTCCACTTCTGTCATCACTTCCATGCATTTTTCTTTCTTTGCCAGTCACTCTCTCTATCTCTTTCTCTCGCTCTCTTTCTCATTGCTTTCTCATGCTTGGCTGGGCTTTAAGGCAGTTGAAAGGATGTCATTTCTGGTTTTGAGCAGCACATCACACTGGCAGATATTACACAAGCCTGACACATAAACAATTTTTACAATGACTCAGACTGTACTTGGGTGTTTCGGGAGTCATGTTCCAAATTTACTTTTGTGCACTTTGGGGCTGCACCCTAAGGACGAATTTCAGCACACTGTAATTACGGCCATGGATTTTGGAACAGTTCTGGCATTTAAGGAAAGCGTTTATACAATGCAGATCTAAAATGATTAACTATGCATTACTTACGATATTGAGATTGAATGATTCCATGATGGATGATTTGTGAGTTATAGAAATGTAATGTTTATGAATGTTGAGGCAATTTTCTGTCGATTTCTCCATTCTGATTGGTCTGAAAGTGCTGATTTGTTTGCTTAGATCTTTTGAACATTTAATACTCTGCAATCAGGGTCCGTTTCACTAGCATGGGTAATTCACAGCTGGATAATCGCACGTAATCTTCGCGTAATAATAAACAGATGCGAATTAGCAAAGAGAAACGTATAATGTTTAGCTTTTCTGATAGAAGTCTCCAGTGTCAGCTTTTTGTAAGAGTAGGTAGTCCATTTTTTCAGATATAAGAAAGTCTAATAATGGAAAAAATTTTCATTAACAAGCTACGTTTGTCACCTGGCTGTTTGTAGCTATTGTAACATAAATGATAACTGGAATAAACTGGTTTCATGGCCGTTCCACCACTGTGCGATCGAAGCCAAATTGCTGTGGTATAAGAGGAATAAAACATGGTGTGATGTGTGGTGGACAGAGTAACATTGCTTTGTATGTTGCCATGACAACCCGTCAAGTTTTATTCTGCACTAAAACAAGGTCTGGTTCTTGTATCTTATATTTTTGTGTATCTTGTGCTACAAAATGGCAAGTATGTGAGTGCAGGTTCATTTCCATGTGGTGGAAGGAGTATTGCTCTACTGGCTTTAAAAGTTTATTTCAGATACCTACAAGGATTCTGGTCAATAATTTACACCAAAGCAACATTAATACAAACACCAGGTAATACAGCGATGCAAGCAAAAGTTGATTTATATATTGTACCACTTTTTAAAATGAGCCATTAACAAAGTGCTTTGCAATAGAAATTACTAATTAAAACTAAATTCCCAACCAAGTATCCATCAAAAAACACAAAAGCAAACAACTGAAATTAAAAGTCAAATAAAAAGAGTTTTTAACAAATATAGAGTAGCCAGATTTGAGGCATGTCTTATATTAAAAGGCGAATAGCAGCCACAGCAAAATCTCGATCACCTCTGTTCTTGTACTTTACATCGTTGCAGTACTAAAATTATATCTTCTTCTTCTTCTTCTACTTCTTCTTCTTCTACTTTCGGCTTCTCCCATTAGGGGTCGTCACAGCGGATCATCTGTCTCCATACCCCCCTGTCCTCTACATCTGCCTCTTTCAAACCAACTACCTGCATGTCTTCACCACATCCATAAACCTCCTCCTTGGTCTTCCTCGTTTCCTCCTTCCTGGTGGCTCCATCCTCCGCATTCTTCTACCGATATACCCCATGTTCCTCCTCTGCACATGTCCAAACCATTTCAATCTCACCTCCCTCACCTTGTCTCCAAAACGTCCTACATGCGCTGTCCCTCTAATAAACTCGTTTCTAATCCTGTCCATTATCGTTAGTCCCAACGAAAACCTCAACATCTTCAGCTCTGCTACCTCCAGCTTCACCTCCTATCTTTTACTCAATGCCACTGTCTCTAAACCATACAACTTTGCAGGTCTCACCACAGTCCTATAAACTTTCACTTTCACTCTCGCAGATACTCTTCTATCACAAGTACTAAAATGACATGCAGTGTGTTAATGCTGGAAATTTAGTATAGCAGGAAACGATATTTTACCATGTTCTCACGACACACCCGTGTGAAAACTCTAGAATAGATTACAGAATATAAACATGCAGTAATATTGTGGTATGTTAGACGGATGTGATATCCGTATTGAGAAAGGTCAATGTTGAGCTTTTGATTAACAGTGGTAGTGTTTTGCAGTTTTGTACACACACACACACACACACACACACACACACACACATACACACACACAGCCTCGCTTGAGCTCTGACCCACAAGCCCTGCTGTCAACTCCGAGACTTTGAGACGTGCAGTGCTGAAGGGAGTGAAAAGAACATCTCCCATCTGTCTGAGAGAGGGAAAAAAGGGAAGGTGAGAAAGAGAGGGTAGCTCTCTTCGCTTGTCCTAACGTAACCTTTGCATGGAGTTTAGCACACTGATGTTAGTGCACATCTGTAGCAGGAATATTGAAAACGGTTCGCTAAAGTGAAGCTTAGCATCATGTACTGTAGGGCTGAAACGATTCCTTGAGTAATTTGAATACAAAAAAAGGCAAATAATTTGCTTCGATGCTTCGTTTAGTCTATTTTACTACACACAGAGCACTGTGTTTCCCCACGGACCATTATTACTAACGCACCACCTGCTAAATTTGGATCGCTCTGGGGTCTCATTTACAACGGTGGCTACATTCGCTACTTTCCACGCATCGCTGTCGCCGATTCCCCTTCTTGCTATCCATCCATCTATCCATCCATCCATCCATCCATCCATCCATCTATCCATCCATCCATCCATCCATCCATCCATCCATCCATCCATCCATCCATCTATCTATCTATCTATCTATCTATCTATCTACAGTGCATTTACCTCTATTACCTTTCTATTTTTAAATTATTTATTTATATATTTCTATTAGCGTTTTTGATGTAATATGATGTAATATGGGGGAGTGGTGGCTCCAGCGGTTAAGGCGCTGGGTTGCAGATCGGAAGGTCTGGGGTTCAAGCCCCGGTATCGCCAAGCTGCCACTCTTGGGCCCTTGAGCAAGGCCCTTAACCCTCTATGCTCCGGGGGTCCCTTACGAGGGAAATATCAAGGTCCGTGACGTCGGAGTGACGTGGGGCCGCCTTCCCGTGGGCTCACCACCTGCAGGAGGGACCGTAAGGGACGGTGCTGTGAGGATTGGGCAGCAGTCGAAGGCGGGGGCCTGCTTAGACTGCTGCCCCCGCGACCCGAATTACGGATAAGCGGAAGAAAATGGATGGATGGATGGAATGTAATATGGCAATTTAATGCACTAAATGGGTTTAGTTTTCACAGATTGCAATTTCAGCAATTAAAATGTAATTTATTCTAAATAAGAAAACAAATTACTTGTTTATTTTAAGAGACCCGTTTTAGTTTCTCTTGTATATTCAGTATCGCTGTTTAATGAAGAAAAAGTACTTCTAATCCGATTACTCGATTGATCGATGAACAGTAGATACTAAAATAATCGATAGCTCCAGCCCAAGCGTCATTTCAGGTGCGTTACAGATGTGAAGTGCATGGGAACTTTTTTCGGAAAAGCGGCACTGGATTTCCACAGCTTCTTGGCAAGGATCGTATAAGGCCTGGAAAGGCGAACAGATGTTGAAACGGAGCGGAGGAGGTTCATGGCAATGACTAAAGCCCAAACACATTCCAACTCGCCATACAGGGACCAAAAACAACACCCTGGGAGCGCTAAGATACACACAGGGGTTATCACAGATACTGTCACTTTGACACCACACACACAGTAGTTCAGTTCTCACAAAAGCTTTGGCGACGAAGTAAAGGAGAGCGAGTGATATTTATATTGGGTTCTGTGCTTTCTGAGGACTGAATGGAGGTCAAGCAAGATTAGTTGGTGAAACATAAACACCCCACCCACACACCAAACTACACACTGCCAACTGCACCAGTGTACGGAGCACAAATATATCCATTCACCAGGATGATATTTTTGTAAGAATGACAAAAAAATGCAGAGAGATTTTTTTAACCCTTAGTTTAAAGTTGTAGAAGAATTGATAGAAACTCTGTGGATTCTGTGGGATTGCGTTTAGCAGCCACTTCACCATGATAAGCTCAACATTCAGGAACGTTTAACTTTTAAGGGCAACACTCATATCTCTCATGCACAAAAAAAAATACATAGAAACGAAGAACAGAACCTGAACGGTGGATCAAGAATTACAATAATCAGCGTCATGAGACGAGGTCTTATGATGTGCAGGGGGTGATGGGAGACATACGCATAATCCTGACAATATATCCACCTTAATCCTATAGAAACACTGACATAAGTGAACACAAACATTTATAGGGATTTACACTAGTACATGTCAGCTAACCATGAATGCTTTTTGTATGTATAAAAAGGGGTTTATTTAACCTTTTAAGGATGGAGTCTCCAGTATCAGTGCTATCAGTGCTCTGTAATAGTCTTACACATGACTGTTGAAAGTTTTCTGACACAGAACGGGTTTTAGGTTCTGAGAAAATGTAATTGGCTTAATTTAACTTATTGACTTAAATTGTGAAAAGAAAACTGGTGAAGGAACTGAAGTTTATAGATTCTATAATGTTAGCGATTAAAGGAACAAACCTGTGCCCATAAGTACCGTATTTTTCGGACTATAAGCCGGTACTTTTTCCCCACGTTTTTTTAACGTGTTGAGTCTGGGTGAAGAGAGAGCTCACTAAAACTCCAGTTGCAACAGAAATCATATAAGCACAGACAGGTTTCCAAAACTCGTGCTTTTTTATTTTTTCTTGGCAACAGCGTTACGGGTTAGTCAAAGAAACTTAGAAATTAGCATCACAAAAAATAATAAGGACATATTCTTTGGTCTTGCACACATGCAGTAATACCAGTAAAATGCGGCGGAGGCTATTCCCAAAATGCCGCTCTGCTCTTAAAGGAGCCACAACATATTTCACCCGTTACACCGTGTAACAGACACTGTCTTTCGTTAAAGCCTGTGTAAAGTACATTAGTTTCAGTGTAGACATACTGTTTAAAATAAAAATCTTTGTCAAATTCAGTGAGTGCGGCTTATATATGGGTGCGCTTTATAGTCCGGAAATTACGGTAGGTATAATGTGAGAAAATTTGTAATCATTGTGTATGATTAATGAATTAATGAAAAAAAAAAAAAAAGTTAGTGTTGGTAAATGGATGTATTGATTGTTGATATTTTCCAAATGACTGAGACTTGCATAGCTCCTGCTCTGACACACAACAAGAATGAAATGTACGAACCTTCGGCTTTTCTCTAAATCCCCTCTTGTTGCTCAGGTACACACACACACAGACACACACAGACACACACACACACACACACACACACACACACACACACACACACACACACACACACACACACACACACACACACACACACATTATTGCTGGTGTCTGTCAGATGGTCTTGCCTTTATTAGTTTTCACTGGCAGCCTATGCAGTCACCAGGAGGCGCCGGGGATTTGATCCGTTCTTTAATCCTTCCGTCACATTTTTATTATCTCTCCTGCATCTTGTTTATCTCACCTCTTGCTGTTCTCAACCTTCATCCCTCCTGTTTCAATTTTGTACTATTCTTTCCCCTAACAATTTTTTCATTAGGGCTCACTTGTATGTTTGCACGTTCGTCTGAACTGTTCACGAAGCACGGTTTAGCCGATCTTTTCAAACAGTAATACAGCCTGGCTGGGTATGATTAGCGCACAGCCTCCGAGCTGCGTGAACACATTTGCATGTCTGCGTGGTCTGTATGTCTATTAGCTTGTTTAGTGAGCTGTGTGACAAAAACATCTGTACGCCGATGTCCTGCTGCGATATTCGATACACGAATAGTGATCATTGAATAGGAATAATAGGAATGAATTTCAAAAAGTTGCGACACTTGACGATACTGTGGTCAAAGAGATTGCTGTTATATAAATGCTATAGTCTGGTCAAGTGGCAATTCAACAGTCCGCAGTGAAAGGAATTAGCGCTCTTTCAGAACCGAGGTGCTACCCAAGACAACACAGCGTTATATGAGACAGAGCGAAGACACAAGAGGACAAGGTCCTGCAACCACATACTGTATAGTGGTATAAGACCTGCGCACAGGACCACATATACTGTACAGTATTGCACTAGTACAATAAAAACAACAGTACAATGAATTATCAGTGGGGAAGCTTCCACACGAACAGCCGAAAGATCCATGAAGTTACACCTAAAAAACGAGGGATCTATAATGGAAGGATTTTCGGTGCCACACAAATTTTCCTTTGCCACAGTCGCCACTGGCTCGCACATTAGGAATAAACTTAGTACTAAATTTATACAGTCCAACTTTCTAGTCTCTGTATAGCTGCTATGAGATAATGTGCATTGTTTAAAGTGCTATACAACAAAACCTTTGTGTTGAATTGAATTGAATTTATATAGTGCGATTATGTGTGAACATCCAGATAGAAAACATCCCAAAATTTGTAGATGTTTTAAACATTGGTAAAATGTCCTGGGCTATAAAGCTGTTGAATTAATATTATTTCATTTAAATTTTCTCTTATTTGTTTGTTTGCACAGTGAGTTTACTGTATAAAAAAGGAAGAAACAACAACATGAGTCTTGTCTGTAGTGATATAAAACCTTGCTTATAGTAAGGATGTAGTGGAAAACCTTTGTCCTACATAAATGTTACATATTATTACTGAAATAGTATTCATTGATGAAACATGGGTAGGTCACAGTAGATCTGGAGCTGATCCCTGGAACACTGGGCACAAGGTGGAAATATGTACTAATTAAAAAAATAAAAAAACATTTAAAACTTTTTACCCACAAAGCTGAAAAACAGAAATATGACAAATCTTAACTGTTAATATTCCTACTGTCCTTTTAAGTTTGAGAACACATCACATTCATGGTGCTCTAATGTGATTAAAATGTGTTACGATAGATAGATAGATAGATAGATAGATAGATAGATAGATAGATAGATAGATAGATAGATAGATAGATAGATAGATAGATAGATAGATAGATAGATAGATAGATAGATAGATAGATAGATAGATAGATAGATAGATACACACACTCTGGAAATGATTCTATTAATATAAAAAAAATTTTGAGACGTCATGTTTCTATAGTTATATGTTTAAATATATATATATATATATATATATATGTGTGTGTGTGTGTGTGTGTGTGTGTGTGTGTGTGTGTGTGTGTGTGTGTGTGTTTTTTAGTGGTTGTTTTTTTATGTTAAATATGGTACATGGCTCCTACGTATGTGCGGCAGTGGAGAGGTCAATGCTAAAATTGTCTGGAAAAGCAATGTTTAGTGAATAAAAGAATTTTTTACGGGTTATTATTAATAGTTTTTTATATCTGAGTAAAGAAAGGACATCATGAATAAATGTGTGTTGCTTGAGACAATGTCTGTTGTGAAAAGCGCTATACAAATAAACTTGACTTGAAAACTTGACTTGTGTTGCGTTAAAGGTTTTCATTTCGCCTCTTTTATTTTTGATTTATTTATATTTTTGAATAAAAATAGTCGAACAGAAATGCGTCACAAATGCATAATCACGCGATCATTAAATTAGAGCCGTTAAAATGAATTTGCGTTAACGTGTATTTACCGCATACATTTTTACATATAGAATTTCCATAAGACTTTATGAACCAGAGCTGTTGATTTGTGTTCGCATGGCTTCATGCATTGCTCTCCTCCTACATGTCCTGCTCATTCAGTGGGGTAAATGTACAAACAAGTAATGTAATGGTGTTTCTATTAAAATGGCCGTGTATATGCTTGACTCAGTCTGAGTAGCCAGTTTAATATTTGCTTCTATTCCTATACCCCAGTTAATCATACTGTATCTACAAATAATACCTGGTGGCACGAATACTAGATCATGTGTAATACTTGAAATACTTCCACATCTATTGTATCCCTGTTTATTCTCAAGTTTAGCTTTTGATTCATCTTAAGCTGCATTTCTAATAAAAAAAGAAGAAGAAAAGAAGCAGTGTTTTCAGCAGAACTTCTGTGAGATTTGCATGAACGCATATCCTAGATAAAGTCTTCAATGATTGCCAATGATTGCCTGTATTTCCTGTGCAGTGAGGTCGAATAAGCCGTTACATAACGCGTTGATTCAGGCGGCGTTCGAAAATAAAACAGAGTTACGGACAAAATATTCAGCTCTGTGCTATTTACATTTGTGCTGCGTCATGAAGGAGGGAGAGCGAAAAGCAGGACTGAGAATTCTGGACAAATAAAAAGAGGCTGAATAAAGAGAAAGCAAGAGGAACAATGCGGTACGCAGCAAAATAGGAGAAATAGATCTGAAATGTAGCACGTGTGCTTAATAAAGTAAACTTATGTACAGTATATAAAAATATGTTGCGGTTTTGACGTGTGTATTTGCATACCTGAGTCACTAAGTAATAAGTATAAAACAAGGATTCTGATTGGTGAAAAAAATTTGTACAGTACAGTACAGACCTCATCCCCCCAAACAAGATCCCAGACTTTTTGTCAACTGATCAGAATTACAAATTTTTTAATACGGAAGGTTGAAAGTTGTCATATTTACCAAGTTTCCCATTGACCTCTATTGAAAATTTTGATTATTATATTATCCCAAACCTTCTAATGTAATGCTACATTCTCCAATCTGAGCACAGCAGTTTAGCCATTTTTATCTGATAGAACTGATAAAATTACACACACACACACACACACACACACACACACACACACACACACACACACACACACATATATATATATATATATATATATATAGGCATAAAATATTAAATGCTAAATCATGTTTTGCTCCGTTTAGTTTGTTTGTGTATGTTCTATGAATGCTGATGCACAGCTGCTTGGATAAGTGTGCACATCCTGTTTAAAAAAAAAAAAGAACAACTCTAAATCAGCTCCTGATTGGTTCCCTGCCGGTTCCATTTGATTAGGACGGATCTTTATATCAGCACCGAAGCTCGTTCCTTTATTTCCTTCGTTCCTGCTGTTGTTTTAATAATAATCTATACCTGCATAATGTCCATGTCAACACGTCTTGTTTCAGCAACTACTTCTTAGTTTCAATTTTTGAAGGAATTGAACATGATTTAATAGCCAGTTATCACAGAGGGGATGGTTTGCCATTACATGACACAATGAACATAAAGTTAGGAGTGAAAAGTGCAAGTGAAGCATTTTTTTGTTTGTTTTTATTTCTTTCACTTCTTTTCTTTGCCTAATTTGATATCATTTCAAAACATGGGCTACTCTGCTTTTATTTTATTGATGTTTTCTCAACTATTAGAATCTTAATGACTTCTCTCAGGATTTTGTTCATTTCAACTCCACAATATGTCACCATTTTTCTCTCAGTTTAGTGTTTCCAATTTTCAACCGATAAATAAATCTTCCAGCTTCAAACCATGCAGAATGAAGACATATATATTCTTTCTCTTAGACACATGAATCTTTTCAATTTGCTGCTCATGCTGCCTCACAGGGCATCAATACATATGCAGAAGACGATGTGTGCCCCCTTTGGCATACTCACTTCACAAATTAGCTAGCCTCACCTTTATTGACCAAAAAAAAGAGAATATTCAATCCCTCTTATCCAGACAGCATAGCTATTTCTGCTGTCTAGGCTCCGGGCCATGGATGGCTGTGACATTGTCACGGCTTGAACTCATGATCTCCCAACAGTAGGGCTGCTTCTTCTCCTCTCTAAACATATTTCAATGAACTGCAGCTGTGTTCAAAGTGTAGCTTATTCTCCATTCATCAAAGTTCTTTTTAAGATGTAGGTCTCATTATAAGTTGCTTTCTGTTGGTTGGTTTTCTAGTTTTCCAGAACATTATAGTGCACTTTATTGCCAAAAGTATTGGGTCACCTGACCTTTCCTGCTATATGTGGTTCTTTTTCAAACTGTTACCACAAAGCCGGAGGCACTTTCAGATGTGCTACAATGAAATTTTGCATTCACTTGAACTTGGAAACCCAAACCTGTTTAAGCACGGCAATGCCCCTGTGCACAAAGTGAGCTCTTCGAAGATCGGGTTTATATACTTTGGAGAGGAAGATCTTGAGTTGCTTGCTATAGAGCTCTGATCTTATCCCTACTGAACACCTTTGGGATGAATTGAAATACTGACTGCACCCCAGGTCTCCTCACCTTCATCAGTACCTGATTTTCGTAATACCCTTGTGGCTGATTAACACAAATATCTATAAGCACACTCCAAAATCTAGTGGAACATCTTCCCAGAAGAGTGAAGGGAATTACAATAGCAAATTGGGACTAAATGTGGAATACAATGCTCTAAAATCCCCGTACTTATGAGCAGGTGACCCAATACTTTTGGCAATGTAGTGTATAAATAAATGAGACCCTTATCCAAAGAAAAAAAAAGTATAAAATATAATTTTTAACCCTATTTATTTACTTCATACTTATAGTATACTTTTATACTGTATTTTTATCTATATTCATTACATTTTTTTATATTCTATTTCTATTTACATGTTTACATGTTGCACAGTCACAACAAGCAGTCACGTTTCTGTTGGCTATGCACATGCAACATCCTTTGCTCGTAGTGTGAAAAGTGCAATCGTTCTGTACAGGAAGTAGAAATGATTAGCTCACTTTCCAAGTACTCTGGTCCAAGTCGTTTGTTTCTGTTTCCTGGGCAGAGCCCACGTGGCTGTTATGTGAGAAAATAACAAATTCAGACTAGAAGACCTTGGTGAGCTAATCTTTTCTGTTTTCTGTCATGTGAAAGATTGTTCAAATGAACAACCATTTACTAAGTGACTCACAATTATCTCATGTATAAATCTGAGCAGTTGAGGGTTAAGAGCCTTGTTACCAACCTTCTGATCAGAAAGCCAACATCGTAACCACAAAGCTACCACTTCTCGATTAAAACACTTTGTTGTTTATTTGTCTGTTCATCCAGGACTTCCTGACAGACCTGATGATGTCCGAGGTGGACAGATGTGGCGAGAACGAGCACTTGATCTTTCGCGAGAACACACTGGGCACCAAAGCCATCGAGGAGTACCTCAAACTTGTGGGCCAGAAATATCTTCAGGATGCACTGGGTAAGACTTGAGAATCATGCGATTAAATGAGGAAGTTACTTGCGCACTCAGAGGTCATGGTGTTTGGTAGAATCTCACATTCTTTTTTTTTTTTTTTTAAGGCTGTGGAATTATACAGTACAGCACTTTGGAGTGCTCGATTCAGTGTTAGTAACAGTTGACTAGGAAATTTTTGTAACATAATCGGCTTCTCCCATTAGGGGTCGCCACAGCGGATCATCCGCATGTTTGATTTGGCACATGTTTTTACGCTGGATGCCCTTCCTAACGCAACCCTCCCCATTTATCCGGGCTTGTGACCGGCACTGAAAGTGGCTGGGATTGGTTCCCTGACCGGGGATCGAACCCGGGCCACAGCGCTGAAAGAGCCGCATCCTAACCACTAGACCACCAGGGAACCTTGTAACATAATTGTATATATTGTATAATTACACCGATCTGATCAGTAACATTATGACTGGTGAAGTGAATATCACTGATTATGTCTTCACCATGGCACCTGTTAGTAAGTGGGATATACTAAGCAGCAAGTGAACATTTTGTCCTCAAAGTTGACGTGTTAGAAGCAGGAAAAATGGGCAAGCTTCAGGATTTGAACGAGTTTGACAAGGACCAAATTGTGACGGCTAGACGACTGGGTCAAATCATCTCCAAAACTGCAGCTTTTGTGGGATGTTCCTGGTCTGCAGTGGTCAGTATCAAAAGTGCTCCAATGAAGAAACGACTGAGGCTCATTGATGCAGGTGGGAAGCAAAGCCTGGCCCGGGTGTGGTCCGATCCAGCAGACGAGCTTCTGTAGCTCAAATTGCTGAAGAAGTTAATGCTTTGATGCTCGAAGGGTCGGAACTGTTTTGGTGGCAAAAGGGGGACCAACACAATATTAGGCAGGTGTTCATAATGTTATATCTGATCGGTGTGCATTAATTATATAAGTAGTCTTATAATTTAATATAATTAATATAAAGACAAAACAATGGTAACTTTAAATTTAAAAAAAATTAGATTTTACATGATCAACCTACACTTCTATCCTTCAGCAGCTTCTAGTTTATAGGTGGCCTTGTTTTGAAAATCTTGGAACATCAGTTGACACGCATCATAACACAGCTCTGGATTGTTTTATCAAAATCGGTAGAACGAGTTGAGATTTCATTATCAGAGTACAGCGTGTAACGCCCAGCACACTGATAATATGTTCTGGGTATTTCACATCTTGAATCTTAAATCTGTATTCCCAGTGTGACCAGAATAATCTGTATAATTTAGTTCTGGATTGTAATTTAGTTCTGGATTGTAATTTATAATGTAGTTCTGGATCGTTTTTTATTTTATGTTTTATTAGAGACACATTTGGCAGCGTTGAATAATGTAGAGCTGTTTTTATCTGATTAAAGCGACTCGTGACGCTCATCTGAATTATTGAACAGCTCACGCCTCGAAATTGACTGAGAGCCACAGAAAAGGACGACACAAGGACAAGACCTAAATATCTTCTTGTCTGTATGTGTGTGTGTGTGTGTGTGTGTGTGTGTGTGTGTGTGTGTGTGTTCTGATTACTAGAGAGGGAGAACTTTTTTTTACATGCAGATGACTGAAATAGCGACCGAAACAGATAAAATCATTAGAATGATCAGCTCCAGATGACTCTCTGTGGCTGAGCGTCAGCTATGTGACACTCGTCAACCCCAGTACACACACTGTGTTATATTCTGCTCGGGGTTACACGAGGGTAAACTCCTTTCTAATGGTCCCTATTGGTGTCCAGTAGATACCAGCATTTAATCTCCAAAAAACTAAATTAGTCCTTAATGGTGTCCACTAAACAGTGTGCCACCAGCAGGGACCTACAAGAGACTGTTACAGCATCATTACAGATTAATTATTATTATTTTTAAGCATGAGGAAGTGGATATAAGCAGTTTATTGGTTATGATATAATACATAATAAAATTTACTTTATTGGCACAATATTGTGGTGTAAGAAAAAAACTCTAAGATGTGATGCTATAAAATTATAAGCAGCTGCTTGGATTATTATTTTCCTCTTAATCTAAACTGTCGAATTAGGATGTAGTTTTTGAGTTTCCTTTTTTTTTTTTATTAAAACAAATACATCCGAGTACCAAATAATATGCAGTTTTGTATTATGTTTCAAATATGTTTAAAATCCAGATTGTTATGATCAATTAGAAGAAAATGTATTACATAGCTAGAAATCAGATCAGTTTCTGTTTGATTAAATATGCAGAATTGACTTTCGTTGTGTCCGAAAATATTATATCTCTTTTCATTCTAATCATATTCTGAGCTGGTGACGTGTCCAAGACTGTGAATGACTTCTGTTTTTTAGTTCCTCTTAGCATCTTCGATGGGGTTTTTTCTTTTTTCTTTCTATTGTCATCCTTTAATTTTTTCACAGGTTAAGCCTAACTTAACTTTTTTCATATCTAGGTTTTATTACAATCTATATAATTTATACTGCAAAATCGGACCATGAAACTACATTAGAGTTACAGTGTTTCAGTTACAGTGCGCAGCCTTTATGCTTTATAATGTAGGATATTAGTCACAATGAGTCACATACATTTTTTTTCACAACACGGAAAATACATGTGTCAGTTGTCTCTGATGTAATAATTAAGAAGAAACAGTTAGAGAGCCCCCTAGCTGCCAAACTATTGAGCAACATTTACAGTACAAAGCTTTTGCAATAAATCTATTCAACAACAAAACGTTATTTATTTGAACGCCGAGGTCGTTTATTTCATTTTTACACTCTGCTCTTACTTTCTTTCAATAGGGGAGTTTATAAAAGCTCTGTATGAGTCAGATGAAAATTGCGAAGTGGACCAGTCCAAATGTTCAGGCGGCGATCTTGCTGAACACCAAAGCAACCTGAAGATGTGCTGTGAGCTCGCCTTCTGCAAAATCATCAACTCCTATTGGTAAGTAAAATGAAAGGAGAGATTTTCTTAATATATACTCATTAATTACTCTTACTCTGTCTTATAAAATCGACTGTAATTTCATATTTCTATCCGATTCTTTAATTCATTAAAAGCATTTTTTTTTTTGCAGTGTTTTTCCACGAGAACTAAAAGAAGTGTTTGCCTCGTGGAGGCAGGAATGCAGTAACCGTGGGCGTCCGGACATCAGCGAGCGTCTAATCAGTGCTTCATTGTTTTTGCGTTTCCTGTGTCCGGCAATCATGTCCCCGTCCCTGTTTAACCTGACACAAGAATATCCAGATGAACGCACGGCTCGAACACTCACACTAATCGCTAAGGTCACGCAGAACCTCGCCAACTTCACCAAGTGGGTAACGCTCTTATACTGATATTATTAGCTGCATGAAAAGATTTAGTGGATGCTTGAGGCTTTCTCTGAATTGAAACATGATAATATTTGTAACATGATACAAATGGTGTTTGTCTGCAAGGTTCGGGAATAAGGAGGAGTACATGTCCTTCATGAACCAGTTTTTGGAGCATGAGTGGACCAACATGCAGCGCTTTCTGCTTGAGATCTCCAACCCCGAGACGATCTCCAACACGGCCGGCTTTGAAGGCTACATCGATCTTGGCCGGGAACTCTCCACGCTGCACTCTTTACTAGCCGAGGTCGTGTCTCAAATGGATCAGGTGGGCGCTGTTGGTCCCTTGCTAGAGCATATGTGTAATTCATTTTTAGACTTTTGTTATTGAACTCAGAAGTTCTGGGGTTTGGTTTAGGGTTACACACCATATAACCCCAATTTGACATTGTTTCCATTATCCGTCCCCTGATGTGCAACTTTTATCACCTTGAAGCAACTTCAGCCTCCAAAAAGAAAACTTCTTACAGTTGCACTTTGGAGTTGAATTATGGATACTGTTTTATGTAGCACTTTTAGTCACAGGTGTTGAGCTGGACATGAGAAATCCATTACACCCCCCACCCCCCTTCACTATTTAATAGTAATATAAAAATCTAAAATTGATCCACGAACAATCCATTGGGTATCTTGTGGTACAGCATTGCGTGGTATGTTTCATAGGATGGATTCAAAAACATTTCTCTCTTTCTCTCTCACTCTGCACATCCTTTGATCTCTTTAAAGGATGAAACGTTTCTGTTGCAGAAAAAACTCCACAGAACCAGAGCCATTTAAATCATTTAAGGATTTAAAGTAGGCCAAACATTTTGAGCGTTCTTTTATTTTCAAACACCTCAGAAAAAGTCTTGCCGCTTCAGAGAGTCAGTCTCAGCCAAGGCTTCTCACAGTTTTCATTGGCAGTATAAAGAGTTTCGCTTGCCCTCAGAAGGCTTGAATTGGAAATCCACAAGCCTTTTTTGTGTACTAATATAATGAGTGTCATAGGGGAATGAACTTTGCCAGTTTCATATGGTCACTTCTCAATGCTGTATTTTAAAAGTGAGTCGCGCACACATTTTATAGTTTATGAGGTGCGAAGATATTTGCACCTTCGCAGTTTCTACAGTTGATAGTCTATCGTGAAATTTGGCTGAATACGTTTGCTAAAGTTGATTAATGTTTCTGTTGACTCGTCTCTTTTCAGGCTGCCACCTTCAAACTAGGTCCGTTACCCAGAATCCTCCGAGATGTTCACACAGCATTGACTAATCCATCGAGTGTTCAGGTGGCTGCACCTTCTGATAGTGCTCCGTCCCCTCCACCCACTGGGTGCAGCGTCTCTTCTAGCCTGCAGAAAATGACCATGGACAGTGACCTATCAGGGTAACACATGAACACATATACATGCATACACATACATGTTATACTTCATAATAGAAGCTAAAAATAACAGGTTCTTACTTTTTTTCCCTATATTCTCCTAGCCTTGTTGACTTCACCCGTCTCCCCTCACCAACTCCAGAAAACAAGGATCTCTTTTTCGTGACACGTTCCTCAGGTCTCCATGGTTCACCAGCTCGCAGCTCCAGCTACTCGGAGGCCAATGAGCCTGAACTTGGCTTGTCCAATGGAGCTAAAAGCCTGTCCATGGTGGACCTACAGGAGGCCACCAGGACCTTGGAACTTATCCCAGTCACAACAGAAGGTACTGTTGAGAAGCACATGGTGGCTTGGAACACCCGGACACCACAGTGCAACCCATCTGGAGGGCCCACACTCCAGAAGGTGGGGCAGAAGTCAACAAGTATAGAAAGAGAGGTAGTGCCAGGCAGGCCGGTTCAGCTCCTTGCCCCGCTGTCCTTCCAAAACCCTGTGTACCAGATGGCAGCAGGATTGCCTTTGTCTCCAAGAGTGCCAACTGGTGGCGACTCTGGCTCAGAATGTCACAGCTCTCTTAGCTCACACAGCAACAATGAGGAGGCTGGGTGTGGGAAACTCAGCTTTCTGAACCATGGGAGTGGGGTTGGGGAAGAGTTGGCAAGACGCTCAGGGGAGTTTTCAAGAAGGCAGCTCTCGCTTACAGAAGCACAGCATGGAGGATGCCAATCTGCAGTGCCACGGCAAAACAGCGTCGGGCCCCAACGTCGAATTGACCAACCACCACCACCTACGCAAGCTGCTCCCCCCCGTGGACGGACTACACCCAGCATGTTGGGCTCTGCTCCTTACCCACGGCCCTCGAGTGGCAGCGCTGTTTCTTCGTCACCTGATTGGCCAGGGAGTGGTGCCAGACTTCGTCAGCAGAGTTCGTCTTCCAAAGGGGACAGCCCTGAGGTGAAGCAACGCTCACAGCACAAGGTTAGTTTCTCTTCCATTTCTATCTATTTATCATGAGACACTTCTGGCCATTAGGGAGGCACAAGCCAGTGCACTCTTAGTGCTGGTCCCAAACCCGGATAATTGGGGAGGGTTGCGTTAGGAAGGGCATCCAGCTTAAAAACATGTGCCAAATCAAACATGCGGAGGATCCGCTGTGGCGACCCCTAATGGGAGAAGCCGAAAGTTATCATTTTGACGTGAAATATTCCATTATATCTAAATTGCAGGTTTTAGATGCTTGAATGTATGACTAGATGCCTGATGTGCATGATGGACCAGGCTGGCTTGGGTTACAACACAAAGTAATATCTGTACATATCTGTACACATATAAACCGATATAAACTTGACCGAAAGGATTTTTACATTTGTTTGTCTGTTTTTGCTTGTTCAAACCACACTGACCAGTCAGTTAAGGATGAAAGAATAAATCCTGTGAATACAACACACTGCCCCCCTCATTCGATTTTCCATATTTGTTGCATCCCACAGGATCCCAGTGGCAATGCAAAACTCAAGCATATGCTTACATGCCTTTTCTAAAAACTTAACAAACCAAACACACCTTAACAACAACAACAAAAGAGTTCTTTTCCTATGTATATGTAATTCCAGAGATTATGTAAGACCTGAATGTGCCTGTTCTCTAAATGTGTGTACACATGCTTGTGTTTACAGGAGCGCGGATAATAACAAGCTCCTTTATATTGAGCAGTGAACATCATAACTACTTTGCCCATGATTTGCACACATTCATTGTTTCCCCTTTATGCGTTCTGGGGCCACATGAATACGTTTCCACCCCAAAGTTGAATTTTTTTTTTTTTTTTTTACAATGATCTTTAAACGCATTACTTCCTGATATATCTGCTAATATTCTATTCACAAAACCTCACAGTCTTCTCTGCAGGCTCAGATTGGCCATAGTTTTTATAATAGCATGTATTAAAGGAACTATTCCTCCATTACTGATGTACATCCTGCAGTAAATGACTGTAAATGCAGTCTGAGGTTTTGCCCTAAGCATATGGACTGCTGTCGATGATCATAATTGTACTTTAAAGGGGACAGGAAGGGCATTTCCTCTCAATGCTTTGGATTCTCTCAGGGGATTTGATTGATTTGGCCTGAATGATTGATGGAAACCTTGGGGCACCACCAACATCTCTGTCTTTCCATCTCTTTCTCTCTCTCTGTATTATTGACTGTGAGGTTACCAAGGCCATACAGTATCTCTCCATAAACAGATGACTGTGTAATTTAGGGACATTATTTCATGGCTTTAAAAAATACTTTCAAAAAGTAACTTTGGTGAGTCAGAAACACGAAAGAATTTTACTGTGACAGACAGACAGACAGACAGACAGACAGACAGACAGACAGATAGACAGATAGATAGATAGATAGATAGATAGATAGATAGATAGATAGATAGATAGATAGATAGATAGATAGATAGATAGATAGATAGATAGATAGATAGATAGATAGATAGATAATCTTTAGCATTGTATTGTACGAAAATACATGGTACAGATACACAGCAATGAAATACAGTTTAGCATCTACCAGAAGTGCAAATAGTAGCAAGCAATTGTGCAATTATATATAGTTACAATTCACACATATACACATATACACACACACACACACACACACACACACACATACACACACACACACACACACACACATATATACACACACAGAGGTGCAGCTCAATAAATTAGAATATAATTAAAAAGTTGATTTAGTAATTAAATACAAAAAGTGGGACTTGTATATTATATAGATTCATCACACACAGACTGATATATTTAAAGTGTTCATTTCTTTTCATTTTGATGATTATGGCTTATAGCTAATGAAAATTAAAAATTTTGTATTTTAGTAATCTAAGAAAATTAGAATATTGGGAAAAAGTTCAATATTGGAGACTCATGGTATCACACTGTAATCAACTAATTAAATCCAAACACTTGCAAAGGTTTCCTGAGCCTTTAAATGGTGTCTCACTATTTAAGAAAGAGTATTGAGTACATATACAGTAAATTAACATACTTTACAGGTCAACAATTCACCCAAAATGTTTTTTGATTGGTTTTATGAAGTATTAAAATCTTTGGAGATTTTTGGGTGGGTTGCCAAAATGATCAAAATTATAGGTAAATAAACACTTTAAATATTTCAGTCTGTGTGTGAGGAATCTTTATAATATACGACTTTTACTTTTTGCATTAAATTACTAAAATAAAAACATACATATATATATATATATATATATATATATATATATATATATATATATATATATATACACACACACACATGCATACATACATACATACATACATACATACACACACACATATATATATATATACACACACACATACATTTGGTGGATGCTTTAAGACCTTGTATATATACAAGGTCTTATATATATTTAAGACCATTGTAATATACGACTTTTACTTTTTGCATTAAATTACTAAAATAAAAACATACATATATATATATACATATATATACACATACATTTGGTGGATGCTTTAAGACCTTGTGTGTGTGTGTGTGTGTGTGTGTGTGTGTGTGTGTGTGTGTGTGTGTGTGTAGGCACCTTCCCCAGTGATCCCCAGTGCGTTGGATCGTACGGCTGCGTGGTTAATGAATGTGCCGTACTTAGAGCAGGACACGGAGACAGATCCACGCAGGGAGGATCAGATACTCAATGAGAAGGTAACAGTCCTAACACGTACGCCTCAATTTGTAATAATCTACAATAATAACGAAGCCATTAACATTATGAATGAACACATAAGGAATTAGGCAGTAAAAAAAGGCAAATACTTGAGACAAATCTTAACCATAGATCTTAAATGTGTTAACTGGTATTCTTTTTTGGGGGGAAAGGAAACAAATGTCACTTTTCCAGCAGCAGTGCATTGATGAAGAACAAAGGCTGAACTGATTGTGTCAAAGTGATACACAATAAAGTCATGTTAACGAAACAAAGAAGATCTAAAACGGTTTAAGTAACTGTGAGTCAGGAAAGCTTTTACATACCAATCAGAAGTCTAATTTAACTTGCAAGAATGAGTTGACAATGCAGAGACAGAACAGGCACCTCATAAATAAAATGTATTTCTGAAGAGTATCTAGGTCTTCATTCACAAAGCCCTACTACATAGTGAAATTAAATCATTTTATTTTTATATATGGGTCAATGGCACTACTCAAAAAAACACCTAGGATGCTAGATAAACATTTCTAACAGTGACACTGAACATGAGACCTGAGCTGTAAGGAAGCTCAAGTGGAAGACATTTTTTGAAAACAATTACTGTATCATCTCTAATTGTTATCAAACAGTATCTTTTACTGTGTATCGGATACTGAATTAGTTATATGTTGACTATCATGTTTGCTGTAAATCAAGGTTTTGCTTCTCTCCTTCTGTTTTAACCATAACCATAGCAATGTTACATTCCGAAGGCGATTTATTATCATTTTTGTGAAACAATGAAGATATTTGGGTTTCAGATCCGAAGATGAACACAACAATATAAGAGATCATTTCAGCTTTCATTTCTTGATATTTACATCTGGACGCGTTATCCAACCTAGAACATGGCACCTATTGTCCCTTGCTTGCAATATGTCTTATTCCAAAGGCTTTCTTGAGTAGTGGAGTGTGGTTTCTACATACCTGCCCTGTGGAGTTTATTGGTGAGGTCACCTAAAGGTTTTTATGGTCTTAATTCAACGCTCTCACAATGTTTCTGTTATCAACTGCTGTTTTTTTTGGAAAACTACATGCTAGTTTACCAGCGGGTTCTTTCTTTTTCAGGGAATTTCAGTTTATTATACCGGTAATGCCTTTGACTGGTTTTCTCTCGATTCTCAGCTTCAAAATAGCTTGCTTTTTATCTATAGACAGCCTGTTCTTGATGATTGTTTATCTTCTTTTACAACAAATGCAGCCTTCAGACGTGAATCTTAGGGCTCAAACCAAGAGTAGAAATTCATATATATCAGTTGTTTGAACACTTAATGTGACAGGAACAAGAAACACTTATCAATCATGTATTCCAATGTATTTGATCACTTAAGAATATGTGTGGGTTTAAATAAGAATTGCTGTGTTCCAAGTTGTTTAACATAACGATGTAAGCAACAGGAAATAAAGGCTAAAATTCTGATTAACCATCTCATATTCATATTTTAATCTCAAACCCAAAAGTGTTGTGAGTGTATACAAAAAATAAATTGGACTTGCCGTTAAAGTATTTTCAGAGGGGGCTGTAAATAAACTACGATAACAGGACATTTCCATGTGTTCATGTGTTTACTTACTGCATGTCACTAATGATCTCCTTCTCTTTCTCAGTATCAGGCAGAAATATCCTTGCTGCAGGATCAGTTGCGTGGCTGTGTGCAGCAGCTGGAGCAGTGTGAGGCTCGGCTGCACTGTCAGGACGATCAGGCTCAGCAGCTGCTGCTGCAGTACCAGAACCGTCTGGAGGAAGCTGAGCAGAGACTGCACCGCCAGCAGGAAGACAAAGAATTGCAGATGAAGAGCATCATTAGTAGGTGAGTCACAGTCTACCAGATGCTGAATGTACTGTATACTCTGTTCCAGTGGCTAAATATTTGCAGTGTATATAGGGTTTTTTTGAGCAATCACGTGGTTGTGTTGGCTAGACGACTGGGTCAGAGCATCTCCGAAACTGTAGCTCTTGTGGGATGTTCCCAGTCTGCAGTGGTCAGTATCTATCAAAAGTGCTCAAAGGAAGGAACAGTGGTGAACGGCCAAGGCACATTGTTGGACGTAGGGAGCGAAGGCTGGCCTGTATAGTCCGATCCAAAAGACGAGCTCAATTTGCTGAATAAGTTAATGCAACGGATCAGGACTGTTTTGGCAGCAAAAGGGGACTAACAATATCAGGCAGGTGGTCATAATGTTTTAAATGATCGGTGTAAATAAAATTAGGCCTAGTCAGTGTATCTTCGTTTACACACTATCACCTTCAAAATAGTCCCCTTGCACAGCAATACAGCACTCCCAGCATTCCTGGCACTTCTGGATATATCCTGGAAGTCTTCTTTTCGAAGTGTGTCAAGCATATTCTGCGATTCGCACTTGAACTCTGCAGTAGTGTCAAAATGGCAACCTTTGAGCTGGATCTTCATCTTCAGGAAGTGGGGGGAAATCCACAGGAGCCAAATATGGCAAGTAGGGTGGGTGCAGATGATGAGATCATGTTTTTTCCATGTGAGAAGAGCTCGGTGATAGGGTGCATTGTGGAGGATCCACTTTTTTCGCGTACCACAGATCCGGTCGCGTTTGCCGAATGTCCTCCCTCAGACGCCTTAAAACCTGCCAGTGGAACTCGCTATTGACAGTCTGGCCCCTGGCGACAAATTCTCCATGCACAATGCTGCGCATTTCAAACAAGACCATGAGCATGCACTTGGTTGAGGGCAGACCTGCCTCGCCTTTTTCGGTTGTGGAGATAATGGGCTCTTCCACTGTGAAGACTGTTGCTTCTTCTCAGGGTCTAATTTTTTATACTAATTTCACCTAATTTTGCTCACTGGTAATGATCCTCGACATGAAGGACAGTTCATCCATGGCACGCTGACAGAGTTTTTGGCAGACTTCAGCACGGTGTTCCTTCTGCTCTGGGGTCAGATGTCTGGGGACGAACATGGCAGCAACACAGCGCATGTTCATATAACATGTGAGTATTGCCTGGACTGTTCCGTATGACACACCAACAATGGCAGAAATTATATAGATTGTTGTCCGACAATCATTATGCACAAGTTGCCGGATGGTTTCTAAATTTTGGGGATTGAGTTTGTTGAAGGTCTTTCTGATCTCTTGTTGACTTCCAGTGATGTTCTTCCACTCTTGAAGTGCGCGTCACTCAAAACACCTGTATCACTGTAGCACACTGTAGCAGCTATCAAGAGTCTCTCCTTCTCGACTGTTTTAAATTACTCTTGATGTCAATAATCCTAAAAAGCAGCATGCTTAACAATGTCAAACATTTTAAATTATGTGCATTTTGTCCCTTTGAACTAAAAAATGATAACGTTAAAATGAGCACATTGATATGTAACCAATGTTACTACTGGCAGGCCTTCTAACCAAACAGATCTGGGAATTCAACAGCGCAGTGGTATAAATATTCACTAATATTAAATATTAAATAGCAAGAGGTAGATCGGGAGGGGGTTGTGAAAATACTGACCTCCTTAATACAGATGTTTTATTTATTTTTTAATTTTTTTATAAATAGGTTAAACCCAGTGTCCCAAAAACAATAATTACAAATACCGATCAACAATCTTAAATTTAATTACGATAAAAAGAGAGCCGAATTAAACACTAGCTCATGACTTGGACAGGACAGGCTGTTTGTTATTACCTACGATAATAGCTAGCCAGCAACTTGCTAGTGAATTAAACAGCAGTTTGTGAAGTACAACAAAACTAGATTTAGCACATATACAAAACCAGGATAAAATATTCACAAACATTGCAAACAATAAGAAAGCTTGTAATGTAAATATATGTTGAGATGACTATATTTCAAAAGAAGAATATTCAGAAATAGGAACCTGCTCTTTTGGTGTTCACTACATACATTTCTTAGTCATTTATCAGCACATCTGAGGTAAATACCTCATCTTTAAATATTTTGTTTCAGGTAAAAAAAAAAAATATAAAAATATTGATATTTCGTTTTTTTGTGGTAAATATACATCATCCTGATGCTATTATTTTCTTTCTGAGGTAAATATACATCATCCTGATGATATTTTGTTTCTGAGGTAAATAAACATCATCCTGATGATATTATTTAGTTTCTGAGGTAAATATACATCATCCTGATATTTAGTTTCTGAGGTAAATATACATCATCCTGATATTTAGTTTCTGAGGTAAATATACATCATCCTGATATTTAGTTTCTGAGGTAAATATACATCATCCTGATATTTAGTTTCTGAAGTAAATATACATCATCCTGAGATAGATATATATATATATATATATATATATATATATATATACACACACACACACACACACACACACACACACACACACACACACACACATACATCATTCTGATAAGATTATTTTGCTTCTGCATTTATTCTGTTTGAACATTTTCTTTAATTGTAGCATCAGTCATACGTGCTGTCCAGATTTTTCAGTTGCTAAGCGACAGCTGTGTTCTCATGACTGTAAAAACTTGAGTAGTAAGACAAGTACAAGAACACGTAAAAAAAAAAACATTTATTACAGTACATAATATTGTCATTTTTCTCTCTTGCTGTGTGCTCTAAATAAAGCCATGATTCCTGTTTTTGACAGTTTCAACACTTTACGTTTTATTTGTTTTTTTTTTAATGTCGGGAAACATCGGGAACCAAGGAAATAGAAAAATTAAAAATTAAAAAATAATAAAAATAAAAAATTTTCAGCTCTGTATGGTTTGCTGAACTGACCTGTACTTAACTGAACTGGGAACTCATTATGGGGGAAAAAAAAAAAGCAACAGACTAGAATAGTCTCAAATAAACAAACAAAAAAAATGGTGTTACATACTGGGACAGAGTATCCTTTTTCATTAGTGCCAGTCCTCTAAGGGTCTGGATGGATAAAACTGGCAGTTATTTTCTAGTCTCTGTTTACTGAGATTATTTGTGTCTACTGTATAAACAGAGTAAATTTGCCTAAATACTAAACCCATTTTTGGACCAATCTCCAAATACTGTATAGTCAATAAAATTCAATTATTGTTTGTATTATAGTGCTTTGGGCATTGTCCCAAAGCGGCTTTACAGAATTAAATTGATTATGAATAAAACTTTTACATTTATAAATCATTAAAAGTTTATTGGTGATGTGTCCGTGTGGAACAATGGACAAATTATAAGCGCTGAAAATGTGTGGCTTTTTGCAGGTTGATGTCTGTTGAAGATGAGCTGAAAAAGGATCATGCTGACATGCAGGCCATGGTCGACTCCAAGCAGAAAATTATAGACGCACAGGTATGAAATGTCTAAAATTGTCTGAAAATGTTAATGTTTACAGAGAAAGTAAAAAAAAAAAAATAAATGCACTGATTGATATTATTATTAATAATAATCCATTTAGTGAAGTCTAATTATATCTCTCAACACATCAAACCATTTCCTAAAATCAGTTGATTATAATTTATAAAGAAAGAAATGCTGCACTAAAAGTACTAATGTATTATCGAATAATAAGCCAAGAGGCACAGCGGTGCAGCAGGTGGAATTTGACGCTTCACAGCCTCGGGGTCCCTGGTTCGTTCCTGAGCCATTGTATAATGAATCAATTAATCTCTCGAAGTAAAGCCCAGGTTCCAGTCGTTAACATTAATTATCTTGTTACATTAATTAACGCTGGTAGTTTTTTCACTTTTAAAGATGCCTCGTACTTCCACACACCTTTTCTAATATTAATCAACTTGTAAAGGAACTAAACATGACAGTTTCTTCTTTATCTATTTAAATATAGGCTTAGACGATGTAGATCTTTAACCAGTCTCATACAGGAATGAGCTGTTGCTATAGTAGCAATAACTTAATATATTGAGAGCAGACAGAACTCGAGATCTACATGGAAAATTCATCAACGCCTTTCTGAACAATCAGATTTGAGAAGTCAGCAACGGTGTGGTTCAAACAATGACGCTTACGTATTCCAGCTCTAACCCAACATGCACATTAAAAGAAACATTGATGAAGCAAGATCTGAGAGTATTGTATGAATTGGAGCTGAAATTTTCTTTCATTTTCATTAATAATTATTGAAACGATTCAAATTGTGATTTTTGAAATAAAAACAAAACAAACAAAAAAAACAATAAACCAAGTAAAGTCTGAATAGATTAAGGTATTTAGGACAATTTTTCTTTATTGTTTGTTTGTTCACATTTGTATTATACTCCCAGTTTTCCAGGATTTCAGTGTTCTTACTCACAAAAGTACAAAGTACTTAATGAAAGAATTTTTCCTTTCACACTTCTACTTGCGTAAAAATCCAAAAGACTTGCTTTTAAAGGTACTTTGGTATCAAAAGTAAAAGTACTGATTTGTGAGCTATGAAAACCAAATTTAAATATTTTATTGCAAGAACCGTAGGGTTACGTTTGTGTATTCGCTTCAAAGTAGCAAGGAATAAAATGTAGTGAAGCAGAAAGTTAGATATTACACATAAAACACATGTAGTGCAGCATTAGTTTCCCCGAAATAAAAAATACTTGAGTGCAAATACTCGAGAAATATACTTAGTATTTTACCATCCACCATTAATAACTACTATTGAACATAGTTAAGTTTTTTTTTTTTTTTTTTCAAAATACAGTAATAAATCAATTTCAACCACAGCAGCACAAACCAGCATAAAGATCATAAAAAATATATATAAATATATAAACATCACATTCAGGGCACTCCCTTTTTAATGATCAGGAACCGTTCTGTCTCTCGAGCTTCATAAACTGTTCCTACTCCTGTTTCAGGCACCATATTGTTCTCATTTCTGCTCTTCTCTGCAGGAAAAACGGATATCGTCTCTGGACGCGGCGAACGCGAGGCTCATGGGCGCTCTGTCTCAGCTGAAAGAGCGCTACAGCATGCAGACGCGCAACGGCATCTCGCCCACCAACCCCACCAAGCTACAGATCACTGAGAACGGAGAGTTTCGCAACACATCCAACTGCTGAAGCCAAAATAGACAAACATTCATGTCTTAATCCGGACTGAAAGAACGGACGGGGACAGGAGACCCATCCTTGACGTCACTGGAAGAGAACGAGAAATTTCTCTTTTTTTGAAGGACTGTCTCCTGAACCCATGCAAGTTCTTTTGGAAGAAAGATGAACCGTTTCGTTCTTTGGGGAACGAAGACACGAGTGAAACCTCAGAATTGTTGCTGTGACCGAGCAGTAGTGTCTGCTACTTTAGTTTAGGACAAACCACTAGACATACATCAAATCTCTCTCAGTAAAAATATCTACATGAAAAAAACAAAACAAAAACGGACATACTGGTACAGGTACATTGCTTTATCAATATGGAAGCTTCAAGCTGTTGAAGCTGGAGTGCGAAATGCCTAAAACATCCCATCGGAAGAGGTCATTCTTTGAAGCGTTCGGTATTACAGAAATACCAAGCTTCTTCAGGACATCAAGTGCTGCTTTGCACTCTTTCATCTACACGGCCTGGACTCTCTCAGAACACTCCACTTTTCCCATACATAGTGCACTTTGTGAGCTATTAACATGATAAGCCTTAAAAAAGAGAAATGAACTGCAGCTCCTTTATTCCTTGATCTGTGTCTGTATGGTAAAGAGTCAAAAGTATTATTTATTTTTAAAACAATTCCTGGCCAAAAAACAGTTACTTATATATAATATATATTATTAGTATGTACTCTGCACACAGGTCCTACGTGCGCACAGCACTTCTGTGATTAGAAAAAGAATTGCGGAGTAGTTTAATACCAATGATATGTCATAATATTAATAATCTTAATCAAATTGAATCGATCATCACGGAAAGCAGATCACCTTCTAAAGTTTCAATAGCACTTTACACTTTATCCTGCTAGCTACGCCATTTCCTGGCTCGATTTCTTTTTCTACTCTGCAAATTTTTTTTTTGCCTCCATACACAGTATATAGTTTTTACTTTATTCAGTCGATACATCCAGACTTTATTAATGACTCCAGACGCCATGGGTGCAGTCAGTTCCTGGTCATATACATTATTTATTAGCGTCTATGCTTAAAATGGGGTCCATTGACTCATGATGATTTAATTTGATTTTTTTTTTTTTACAATTTTTTTATTTACTCTTGCCATGAAAGTATCAGTTAAAATGCTATGAGCAGTATGATCTTGGCAGCACCACCAGAACAGTTTGGTCCTCACTTCTGTGCCTTCTTTTTTTGAAGGCAGTGGTGTTTTTTTTTTTTTTTTTTTTTTTTCCTCATTTGTTGCGCCAGGTATAGTCCAAAATCCCTCGGCGTATAAGGTTTTTTATTTTTTTTGGTTCATAACTGGTTATGGAGCCACACGCAGTTATGACACGCACTGTGGTGAAATGTGTTGCTGAAACTTCAATTCAGCCGTTTCTCCCCTACCCCTCCCCCACCACTACAAAAAAATGGAAGACAAATGTACCTGTCTTTATTCGACTGCAAATAATCTAGCGATGCATCAGGCCTGGGTTTTGGGGACCCCAAAACTTCAGAAATGAACATGGTATCGCTATTTAAAAAGAAAAGGTCTGTCTGCTGTAGCAAGACAACAGCTGTGTCCTGTAAATATTCTATAAAATCAAATATATATATAAAAAACATATAGATATCTATAAACTTCACCATGTGTTCTGCTGATAGGACTTAGAGAATCCATTTCCTATAATGTTACTGCTGTTTAAATGCCATGTGTCTTTTTATTTTTGAGATCCTGTCGTGAATGCAGTCGTCCCGCTGATTTATTAATACGCGTCGTGGTCATGTTGCAAAAGATCTGTTTATATCCAGAGAGTTTACAGAATACAGAAGCACAAAAACCTACCATTTTATTCTGCCCTGTTAAACCCATTAAGCCTGTGCACTTTTTTTTCCCCAAAAAAGATATTTTGTCCTCCTTGAGAGGGAAAGTATAAGATCAATTAGTGTTAAAAATGGATAAATAAGCAGCAGTAGCCCAATAGAATGGGTGGTTCTACTAGTTGAAAGGTCATAAGTTGGATTTGAGCTGCTGTTCGGTGCTTGGACCCCTAAATGCTGACAAACTTGCTAGAAGGTCACGTTGGTAAAGTTTTGTCTAAAGCTGATCTGGTTTAAGAGATAAGAGGAGGAGGAGAAGTCTGAATTGTGTAGCAAATCAAAAAATGTGAGGTAAACATTTATACAAAATCACACTGTGATGATCTACTTTAGATTCATTACTATGTAGACAAAATCAAGGTGCTCATTTGCCCTGAAATGGAAGCACTTTCTGGATCTATTTGTAACCAAATTGTTATCTGTGGTGCTTTATTTTGTAAAATTGTCATTTGTAGCCACTAGCATACAAATAAACATGTGCTGCAGTTGCATTTAAAGTACTATTTAATCGCCAAGCCGTAGCCACGCTTAAAGCCCATTTTTTCCGTCGCTTACATCCAACTGAACTGTAGGCCTTTCCAAATGACAATCTATTCAAAATATCTCTGTTTGCTAAGTGGTAAAGTCATTGTGTTGATTCTTATCAAATCGTGCCGCATACAAAAAGCATTCACAAAACCGAAAGATTCGGGTTCCTCTACTTGTTTAGCTCTATCTCGTCCGATATCTCAGTGACACGCACCTGTTCTCAGCAGTCGATGTGGTATATACGCTTCATCAAAAGACATATGGATCTCTATACGAATGAGACTATGTTATATAATCCTTGTAGAGAAATCTTTTGTAAGTATGTTTTAAAGTATTGGCTTCTTTTGAAGGACGACCGAGAACAATAATGTACAGAGAGATATGTCCATGTTAAGAACTATGAATATGTGGCTGTGCAATTAAATGTACATTGGCAACTAGGATGATTAAAAGTTTTATTTAGATATTTTATATATCTGCTTTCTTGTCTTGATTTTATGCAGAACGTTCTACAGTCCGTCTTCGCCACGAGGCAAAAAGCTTTGGAGCTATTTATCAAAGAAATTCCAGGCTTGGTTTTTGGTCCTATCACTTTCAATCAATAGCTACATTTTCTATACTGCAAATCCTACACAGGGTTGTCAAGGACTCTGGAGGTAATCCCAGGGAACTCAAGGCACAAAGTGGGGGACATCCAGAACAGGGCCCAGCCCATCACAGGGAACAATCACGATACAAACAATGTGGAAAATCCAATCAATGCGGAAACACAATCTCTGGGTTGTGTTTGTACTGGGAGGAAGGATTTCCCTGTGGAAACCCCTAAAGCATGAGGGAAGACCAACTGAAGAGATGCCACTGTGCCCCCTGGAAATATTTTTCCTCTTATTTAGGTATAAATACTTCTGAATGTAAGACGTACTGCTGATGTCGGATGACAAATTCAACCATACACATTGTTTTTTCAATGTTATGATCAGATTCTAGATTTTTTTGCCCTGAGTTTTTCCAAATCACCAATGAAACGGGTCTATATGACCAATAGAACAGCTTGGACTTTTGAAATCCTAAAACTGAATCGGAGCAAACTTGCTTATTAGTCCCTTATAATAAAGTGTTCTCTAACATCAATCTGGATTAAGAAAGTAGTGGATGAGTAGAAGTCTAAATGGTGCAGCAAATAAAGCAACAAATTAATGTGATGATCCACTTCGAATGAATCCCGACGTACATAAAATCAAGGCGCTCATTTCCCTGCTTGCTTATAGTCATTACTATTATTGCTTATAGTTCAAATCTCTGGGTATATATAGTATTTAAGAAAAGTGAGTGCACCCCTCACATTATAGCAGCCATTTTAGTTTATCTTCTCAAGGGACAATACTATAGAAATGACTCTTGGACATACTGTATCTCAAAAGTGAGCTCTACTCACCTCAAACTCACACAAGAACTTTACAACCGTAGCGAGTAGAAAAAGCTCTTTCAATGCGCATGTCAGATCTTGTTTGCTACATCAGCAGAAGAGCACAGCAGGTTCCACAGCAGGTTCCACAACAGGGATCGAGGCTGCAGAGGGCACAGGTGCAAACTAGGCAACAAAAGACTGGAAAAACCTTTTCCAAAAATTACATTTGAATACAACACAAAGCTCTTGCATCTGCATTGTATGTAAATTATGTTATACATCGCATCATTGGTTGAACGGCTAATTATATGCAGGAGCTGCAACGATTGTGACTTTATGAAAATAAAGCAAAGTAGAAAGGCAAGTACACAAACAAAAAAAAAAGTTCAGTCAAGCTTTATTTAGCATGACCATCCAAAACAAGAGTTAAAAAGATAAATACAATATTAAATTACACTATACAGTAGGTAAATGGTCTTATATTGATTCAAATATTATATATTTATATATTTATATTGCATTTATGAGACCTAGCATGACCTGCCCTTTTTTAATCAGATGTGTTTATAAATATTTAAATTATAGTGATGCACTCTGTTATATATAAACATAAAGATACACTATTGAATTAAATACTCTGCGAATAGAAATGCAGTAGTTAAAGTAAACATTTAGTGCACTCAGTGCCATAACATAGTGTTAACACGGTCGATTTTAATAATAAGGCCGCTGTGTTAGGTTAGTTGCCGGCCGTCATAGTTGTCAGAAGTGGAACATCAGTGATACAAATCCCTTTAAGATTCAATAGTCTGCTCGTCCCTGATTCTGCGATTAAAGGGATATGAACTTTTCCTTAAAGAAATTATGTTTTTAGCAATGCAGTGCAATTTTTCAGTCTCGGAATACACAAGTCACAGTCCTTATGATGACAGTACTGACATTAAAAGCACACAAAAAACAAGGATGTGTGTGTGTGTGTGTGTGTGTGTGTGTGTGTGTGTGTGTGTGTGTGTGTGTGTGTGTGTGTGTGTGTGTAAAATACATGCACAAAGACAACAAGGTAATCAAGTCATATAATTTCCTTATGCAATCGCAAGTGAAGGGAAAAAAAGTTACCTGATCACATACAGTGCCCTCACTAACATTGGCACTCTTGGTAAATATGAGCAAAGATTTGCACTAGCCTACTTTTACTGCACAAATTGTGTAATTGATCATTCAAAATGAATAGTCTTTATCTATTTTTATTAGTTGATCATTTTACTTTCCTAGTTTCTATAGTTCGTCATATTATTCATACACCGTGACAAATTCCTTGTACAGGCAACCCAAGATAATTGGCAATAAAGATCATTTTGAAGGTTGTGACTTGAATCTTTATTATTTATCCTTTTTAGCATTTGTTTAAAGAAAAAAAATCTCTGCTCCTGAATATTGCAATTGCAAACACAACATCTATAAAAGAATTGAACTTTGTTAAATGTGTGCCACAATTATTGCCCTTTAAGACAATACTGTGTGCTACCTGCCTTTGCCAAAATAATGCCTTATGAGGTTGGACACAAAATGGCAGGAATTTGAGGCCATTCCTCCACACAGAATCTCTTTATCCTTCAAATTTCGAGGTCTGCATTGGTGGACTTTTCTCTTCATTTCACCCCACAGGTTTTCTATGGGGTTCAGGACAGGGGACTGGGATGACAATGGCATGACTAATTTTGTTGCCAGTAGACCATTTGTCTAATCACTGTCTTACTGGAAAATCCAGAAAGTGAGTCAACATTATATTACCATAAGATACTTTCCAATATGGCTACCCTTCTGTGTGGGCCAACCAACCTCCGTTGTTCATTACCAAAAATCTCCATTTTAGTTTCATCTGACCAAAAAAACCCAGTACTGTCTTGCAAATTGAAGATGCCTTTGTTTGCTTTTTCTCTCGAAACCCTACCAAACAAAAAAAACGTGTAGGGATGTAGGTGACATGGATGTCACCCAAATGAGGATGGGTTCCGCTTTTGAGTCTGGTTCCTCTCAAGGTTTCTTCCTTATAACATCTAAGGGAGTTTTTCCTTGCCACAGTTGCCACGGCTGCTCATTAGGGATAAATACAGACCATTCACCCTAACTCCTAAATTCTGTAAAGCTGCTTTGACACAATGTCTGTTGTGGAAAATAGAGAAATAGAGAAATAAACTAGACTTGACATTGTAGTTTTGGAGGCTTTCCGACTCAACACAGACACGTGTTCTTTTCAGCTTGCTTCGTAACATTTCCAGTACAATCCAACTTCTTAATTTGCTCTGATGGCGGTAAATGGCTGTTTTCAATGCTTCTGACATCTTCTTATGGTTACTTTTCCATTTGGTCAAGTTCAAAAAACCTGTCACACATCACAGCTTTATTCCTTGCTATCTAGTTGTACAAATCAAATGTGAAATATCAATGGGATTATACTTTAGATATTTTCTACATAATCGAATTCAAGGTGCCAATAATTGTGGCACACAAATATTAAACAAAGATAGGTGTTATGTTTGCAATTGCTTGATATCCATGAGCGGATCAAGATTTTCACAGGCGTCTTTGCTCATATTTAATAAGGCGGCCAATATTAGTTGAGGGCACTATGATTTTTGAATAATGCCATGCATAAAATATTAATGAAATATCTTCCACAAAGAGACAGCGCCGGCCCTCTGAATTTTTCCCCTCTATTATTGCTTCCTGTTTTAAGTAGTGGTGCGTGGGTCAGCCTCCCAGGTCCCTACGTTCCCTTTCCCAGAAGGCTGCAGCGCCTGACGACGGCGAGTGCTGGCAGGGGAATTGAACGCGCTTGGAACGTAAGCAGAATTGAAACCGGGGTGGGGTTTCGAGGGGCGTGGCTTCTCGGCTTGTCCTTCCCCCTCGAGCGTGGTTTCGCACAGCTCCAGCAGCGAGAGCACTTGTTCCTTCAGCGGTGATGCTTTAAACCTGCGTGAGGCTAAGAAAAAAAACGCCTCCACGAAGGCCTGCAGTCCCATTCCTGAAAGAAGCAGTAACCTTAAAGATGCATTCACTCAAAATACTCAAATTTGTGACATCATATTTAAATAAATAAATACAATTCTTTATGTATCCAAAAAAAAAAAAAAAAAATCACACGGTGGCAACTTGAATAATATCTTGTAGAGAACAGAAATACACATCTGCAGTCCTGCCGTAGCCATGGAAACCAAAGTCACCAAGCAACTATAAAAACAAGCGCTTGGTAGTCTTATTTGGCTAAGCAAGAAGCAACAGAAAAACTGCTTTAGTATGAAATCATTCACACTGTATTCATTTGCTGTATACGGGGCTATGAGCAAATCGCTTTGACGGTATTTTCACCGTTATATAGTATAAATATAAAGAAATATAAAAAAATATTAAAAGAAAAGAAACACACATTCACAATATAAATGGAGATCGTCCAAATATCCCATTTGCCTCCCCTGTTGTTGCCACTTTGTGTTAGATTATGTCAAATGTTTGTATGTGGCTATGCTTAATTGCTTAAATGCCTGCCAGTCCCAATATCCTGACTATTGTTCCCAGGATCGGCTGTAGGTCTGTGAGAACTGTAAGAACCCTAACCAGAATAAATCCCTTAACTCATGATGAATAAATGAATAATGATGTCATGATGAATCATGATGAATAAACCACACCATTCCAAAACATTCTAGAAAAAAAAATAGAAATCTGTTAAACAGATCAAACGCAGAACACCGGGTTGCTTACCAGCTTCTCTGGAGTCAGAAAGTGCACCAGCCCAGCGGCGAGTGATGTCGATGTACAAGATGTCCACTGAGGCCATGGTGAAACTGCTGTTACTCAGCTTGCAATTCCTTCAAGAGACAGTGTGCTAGTTTGAGTGTTTCAGTATGCTTTATTGAGTACAAGATCAAAGGTAATGATCTCACTGTATTATAATAAAGGTGTTATTTAAGCACGCTTTTTCGTACAATGAAACATAAACCTCCACACTTTTTACTACCTGATCGATCAAAAGGTGTTAGTTTCCAAAAAATATATAGCGCAATTTCCGGACTATTAAGCGCACCCAAATATAAGCCGCACCCACTGAATTTAACAAAGATTTTTATTTTGAACATAAATAAGCCGCACCTGTCTATAAGCCTACATATAAGCCTACATATGTCTACATAGAAACTAATTAACTTTACACAGGCTTTAATGAAAGACAGTGTCTGTTACACGGCTTGTATCTAAACAGTAGCCCACCAAGAAAGTCATTGTTCACTGTCTTCCTCCTTCCTTTCACAACTATTTCTCTCGAGAGTTTTTCTTTTGGCATCGTCGTGCGTTTAAAATCACCATCGGTGAAGCTTTTCTCCCGATACCGTGCAGCTCAGAACACAGGTGAAGTGTGTTTTTTCATGCCCGGTTGTTTTCAGCGTGACGAATGATTCGCATTTCCTGTAGACAGTCCGAGTGAGCGGCAGGTCAAACGTCAGAGGAACATCATCCATATTTATGATGTGGTGCAGGACGATTCAGTGGGAGCGCATCTGATTTAATATAAAGAGTTTCATTGGTTCACCTGAACCTGTTCCGCAATTTCATTGGTCTAATGTTATAGGGCTCAGTTTTTTGGCTTGAAGTTTGTGAAACCGGGAAAAACACATGAAAAATCCATTAATTTACCCGCTTCGTTGTTTAAGCCGCGGGGTTCAAAGCGTGGGAAAAAAGTAGCGGCTTATAGTCTGGAAAATACGGTAAATATATGAAATGTAAATAAAGTTTAGTTTATTGCAATCAATTTTGTTTTATATTTCTATAGAAACATGGGGGCCAGTGTTTTTTAGAGTCTCTATTGTTAGAACTTGGACACGGAATGGAAGTTTATTGGTACCATGAAAACAGTTTATATTATTATTATTATTATTATTTATCATTAACTTAGATTTGTATAGCTGTTATGGTATCAGATATTAAACTATTAAGAACAGATACTACTTTGTATAGCTATAGTTATAACTAACGGCTAATATAAACTTGTTTCATGGCCTTTCTGTAAATGTATAATATAAAAGTAGACTATTAATACATTTACAGTAGATTTTATATAAAAGTATTATGTCACTTTACATTCATGCAGAAATATTACTTCCATAAAGAAGAATCGACTAGTCTTGCCTGATGAAAGTGCGGAAGCTGGTCGGGCCAAGTTTCATGGTTCCTTTGACCCCAAGGAAGCGCAAGAAAATGTCTGCGATTCGCTCTAATATTCGCAAATAGTTGAACTGCTTCATGTACTTCGGAAAGACTTGTTTGAGACACAGAGACGGAAGTGACTCGACAAGCTCTGCCTTTTCATCCGATCCGGCTTCCACTTCTGAAGTTCTGCGGGAAAAGGAATAGGATCACTGGATGAACACTTTGAAAATGTGCCCAGATAGTATTTTACCCAAGCAACAAGACATGGTCTCTTACTTGGGTTAGAATTATAAAACCATTAAAAGTTTCTTTTTAATCATGACTTTTTGTCTGTTCATATAGTAGAACTTCACACAATTAACTTAATTTCATGGAAACCATCATTAATGCCCCAAACTGATGAGGTGTAATCGGTTTTTATTTTCCTCGATCTCATTTGATGGACCATTAGTTTTATGTAAACAGTGAAGAAATGCTTGTAGCTGAAAGTCTAGAGACAAAAGAATGAATGAAGAATTCTTTAATGACATTGAGATGTTTTCGTGAGATTTTCTCCTATATTGATAAAAAGAATCCGTGAGCGGATTTTAAACAAAGTAAGTGCCCTTCCCAATCACAGGCATTTTAAGTGTTTTAATTGCAATTTAGAATTTTTTTTTTCTTTGATATTTGTAGCATTTGGTCAACATAATAGTAAGTCGCTGTCATGTTTCTTTCGTGAGAAAACGAGAGAGAGGCCCAGCCCATCAGAACACTTTGATGCACCTTAGCATTTGAAAGATGTGATTTTTAGCAACCAATAATCATCTTTTTAAATATTAGGACATCAACAGATGAAAAGTGGTTTACCAATGTTAAGCTAAAAGCAGGAAAATTACCCACTTTTGAGAATAGGAAAGTTCCACAGCATGTTTAATCATGAGGTAAAATGAAAGATTTGGCCTTGAAATTTTATTTCTAATGTATTATTCCTGGCCTAATATTTTATGGGTTGCTTTGTACTCTTATTTTCCTTGTATAAGTATGAAATACTGTGTAGGCCCCATGGGGGGGGGGTGTAATATTCTGTACATTATATTGTGGACACCTGTCTATCAAACGTGTCTCAAACTGTCACCACGATATTGAAAGCAAACAATGGGATGATGTGGTATTATATTCCCCCTTCACTGGAAATTTGATTTCAAAACATGTTCCAGGTGTGCAGATTTTTCGGGGCTACAATGCAGAAATGTTCACATCACCAGAAGGAGAGTCACAGTGCAGAAATCGGTACTGTATATTAGTCAGTGCTTGGAATGGGTATAAGCATTAGCAGAGACTACATACACTATATTTCCAAAAGTATTGGGACACCTGACCTTTCCTGCTATATGTGGTTCTTTTCCAAACTGTTACCACAAAGCCGGAGGCACTCAATTGTTCAGGACGTCTTTAAATGCGCTATAATACAATTTTGCATTCACTTGAACTTGGAAACCCAAAACCTGTTCCAGCACGGCAATGCCCCTGTGCACAAAGTGAGCTCCTTGAAGATCTGGTTTACATGCATTGAAGAGAAAGAGCTTGAGATCTTGGTCTGCTATAGAGCTCGGATCTCATCCTTACTGAAAACCTTTGGAATATATTGGAATGCTGACTGCACCTTAGGTCTCCTTACCTTCATCAGTACCTGCTTTTCGTAACACCTTTGTGGCTGAACACAAATATCCATGAGCACACTTTAGTAAGACAGCTTCCCAGAAGAGTGGAGGGAATGATAAGAGAAAAGTGGGGCTAAATGTGAAATGCGATGCTGAAAAATCACATATACTTATGAACAGGTGACTCAATACTTTTGGCAATATAGTGTATGTGGACTGCTGAAGAAATGGGAAAGTTTAAGTGAATGCAGACACTGATTCGATCACCTGATGAGTGACAAACAAAAGCCCTAATAACTATTAGAAACTGTCTAAAGGTATGAATTATAGAGATTGTACTTTAAAAATGGACAAACATAACCTAAAGCCAAATTCTAATCCCATGTGCTATTAATAATGACCATTTATACCCCTTTCGTGAATCAACTGGAAACCCAGATGTGGTGCAGCAGTGTGATCATTTATTGGAAAAGGCTTCTGATAGGAACTGTAAGCTGTAATTCCACAGGAAGGCAAGAACATTGGTCATGCCATTCATGGAAAATGTTTGATTTATGAAGCATGGATTGGGGCTAAAGATTGTTTATAGGCCAGACCTTGCCCTATTTGGTTCTAGTGGATTTAACTCTGCGGCAGCAAGACCGATATCCCATTGTTTGGAGGTTTTAATGTTTAACAATAGAATAAATAAAAAAAGACAAGAGTAAACTGCTTGAAACACTCCTACAACGTAAGAGCCCAACACCTGTATAGGATTTTTCTTCTGTTGAACTAGGAGACCCAAACCTGTCCCAGCATGACAATGCCCCTGTGCACAAAGCCAGCTCTGTGAGATATAGTTTATTAGGTTTGGAAAGGAAGATCTCCTGCTGTAGAGCTCTAAACTCAACCCTATTGAAAGCCTTTGGGATGAATGTGAATGCTGATTGCACCCCAGGCCTCCTCACCTCACCTACATCAGAACCTGACTGTACTAACACCCTTGCGTCTGAATAAGCACAAATCTCTACAAGCAAAAACTAGTGCAGGGGTCCTACAATTCAAATTTACATGTCAAATTTCCATACTTTCCCAGACTCGAATACGCCGATTTCCCTGAGGTTTTTTTTAAGAACTGATCCTAGCACCTCATGAACTGGCACATACTAGCATGAATTTACGGATTAAGTAGGAGAGTGAGAGAAGTGTATCTGCTTCCCTTGGTGGATGCACTCTACAGCACTGTGGGTTTTATGGTTCTGGTTAAAAGGTTCCAAAGGAGTGGATGAGCCAAAATGGTTTCACTTAAGAATATAAAGTTCTTACTGATCCAATAATATTTTTTTTTTTTATACAGTGAAGTCTGATACAGTGATTTGTCTTGCACAGCTGTTCAAGAAGTCTTATTGAAATGAAATGCCAGTTCCAACAATCTGGGTGGTCAAAATGTATTTTAGACCTGTTGTCTAACAGAGGAGTGTTACAGGCCTGATTTTTAGAAAAGCTCACACTAGATGCACACTAGATCCCCTTTTAGGTGCAAAGCAAAAAAAAGGCAGGTGTATCAGCACATTGCGTCAGGATGTTAGTTACAAATCCCAAAGGATCCTAGTCCAAAAGAAGACATCTATACAAGACGATTCATTTTCTCTATAGTCTATGGGATATACAGTAACTTATGATATATTGTCATTCCAGTGGCTATTAATCCCTTCAATGTTGGTTTCATGGCATCCATACATCTCTAATTTGTGTATTAGTTTTCCACCTGTTACACATCAATACCAGAGTGAAATATCATGTACTGTACTGTGAGCGACGGAGCACGCTGGTCAGAAGGCGGGTCCATAATTTGCTATGCAATTTGAAAACTTATCTGACGCATGTAATACAATATTTTCATTATGCATAAGCTCTGGGAATTGTGTGGGAAGTGTTCTTAAGGGAAAAAAAATAAATAAATAAATCGATTTCAACAATTGCAGGAAGCCATTAACCTCGAGTCTCGTTTATGTTCTCTGTTCTAGTCGTGATTATGCAAAACGAAGGCAGTGAATGCCCACGCACAATCCAACAATTCATCTTTCTCGCTTCTGCTGCGTTCTTGTTTAAACAGATCACCTCCTCCCTTTTTTTCCCCCTTTAAGCTTTCAGTAAATGGTAACGTTGAGGGGTGGTGTTTCTTGAGGGTGAAGTCAATTTCGATGCTCTATTTAATTTAATTACATAGATTTTTGGAGATAAGGATGTACACACAGACAAACGGAATTCAAACCAAATGCGAAATGCTTGGTATGAGCGATCCTGAAACACACACACACACACACACACACACACACACACACACACACACACACACACACACACACACACACACACACACACACACACACACACACACTGTAGAGCTTAATTTATTAGATTTTTTGATTCGTGGGTCTGTGACAACCCGGCTACCAGACATTACAAGAACGGTGTACCGTACTTTATTCCCCAATGCCTACATGGTGTTGCAAGAAACAAGAGTCCGAATAATGCTGCACTACACACTTCCTCACAGCAGATTCAACCTTTTCAAAGCAGATTCCTTGTCTTTAGTCTGTGTTAACACACCTTGCCATGTCTGCTTTCACATTACATTAGTTTCCAGGTTTAGCTTAACCAATTAGTCTTGCAGCAAGCACACAAGAACTTCTATTCGCCCAATGGAGAAGCTAATGAATTCATCATTTATCTGATGGTATAATTACGTTTATTGGCATTCTTCTACTGGCATGAGTGCAAGGGCATGGTTTTGATGAAGACTACAAAGCACTTCGGTGAGATTCTCTGGAAAATGGCATCTGCTAAATGCTGAAATTGTCCATGTAAATGTGGGGACTGAGAAAGCAAAAGTTCAGCAATGTGGATGTCGAAGGTAAACAAAATGTGAAATAGAATGACCTGCTCCTCTTTAAAACTCTAAAAATGCCCAATAAATGTGTGTGTGGAATCAGATTTTCCCTCAATGCTGCTTCAGGTTTTTTCATTTGATCATCACAGGCACTTTGGTATCAGTTTAGTGACCTCAACAGAAAAACAGACTCACGTGGTTGGCTTCCTCTGGGCTGGATCCATAAGGCGGAGAGTGTCCCTGATGACACCTACTTTGACTTCCTCATCCACTGGACTAGGTACATACTCAAAAACACCAGGCGATACCTGAAACATAAGAATGTTTCATAGTTGCATTTTAATATGTGGGTCTTTATACTATGATGAAATATAGGACAATAAAAACAGATGTAATAATACAACATTTTATTCTATTTCCAAACTGCATGCTATTGTAAATATGAATGCATGAGAATTTTAAGTAACCAATAGAAGTACCGTAATTTCCAGACTATAAAGCACACCCATATATAAGCCGCACCCACTGAATTTGACAAATATTTTTATTTTTAACGTAAATAAACCGCACCGGTCTATAAGCCGCAGTGTCTACACTAATATACTTTACACAGGCTTTAACGAAAGACACGTTACACATAGTGTAACGGGTGAAATATGTTGTGCTTCCTTTGGGAGCATAGCGGTATTTTGGGAATAGCCTGGCACTGCATTTTCCAGTATTACTGCGTGTGTGTAAGACTTAGGAATATGTCCTTATTATTTTCTGATGCTAATTTCTAAGTTTCTTTGACTAACCCTTAACGCTGTTGCCAAGAAAAATTAAAAAGCATGAGTTTTGGAAACCTGTCTGTGCTTATATGATTTCTGTTGCAACTGGAGTTAGCGAGCTCTCTCTTCACCCAGACTCAACACGCTACAATGGCTTGTATCTAAACAGTAGCCGACCAAGAAAGTCATTGTTCACTGTCTTCCTCCTTCCTTTCACAACTATTTCTCTCGGGAGTTTATCTTTTGGCATCGTCGTTGCGTTTAAGAAAAACGTTTTGGGCAGCTCTGAACACAGGTGAGGTGCGTTTTTTCGTTTCCGTTTGGAAATTTCATTGGTCTAATGTTATGGTGTTCAGTTTTTTTGCATTGAAGTTTGTGAAACCTGGAAAAACCCAGGAAAAATTCATAAATTAGCCGCTTCGTTGTTTAAGCCGCGGGGTTCAAAACGTAGGAAAAAAGTAGCGGCTTATAGTCCGAAAAATACGGTAGCCATTTCTGTCCAGTTATAATAAAAAAACAAAACATTTAGCAAATCCTGAATATGGAAGTGTAAAAACCTTATTTTCTTTTGACTGTTCCGCATAAGAACACAGAGAATAATTTACCCGAAGGTAAAAACAAGAGTGCCGTAGATCCATTTTTACCCTAAAGACACTGGTCTGTTGTCTATGTCAATACTCTTCTATATCTGAGCTGATAAGTGCATGGATAGCTTTCCCATCTACTTAAATAATGACACAACAGTGCCTACACTGTCTGCATTACTCAACATGAACAGCCCTCCAATTCAGCCTTAATTCATGTAGGCACAACTAGATATTCACTCCATGTTAAATAGTACTGAACTTCATTTCCAAAAAATACAAATAAAAAAACAGTACTCAATCATGAAAATGTGCTATATAAAATAAATATATTAATAGAAATTTAGAAAAATAAAAGAGATTCATTCAAACTGAAACTAAAAGTAACACTCCAAAAATATTTACATCCAATATAAATATTTTTTTTAAAAGAGACAGTGTCAGTGATTCGCCTCTAGAGGCTGCTCTTGTACTGTATAATGACAGCAAACCTTCTCAGCTGCTCCAGTAACCCGAAAAAACTGGATCAGTATGGATTTTTGCTTATAGCCAATAGTCTCAGCAATCAACAACTGGGGAGTATTAATAGGCAAAACTGCAAAATCGGTCACCCTCTAGTCACAACAGCGGACCAAACTGGACATCACCTTCCCATGTGAACATTGTGGAGACACTGCTTCATTTAGCTTGCAGAAATGATTAAACAGAAAGCATCCAGAAAACCTTTATGAGAAATCAGTGGTGGGTAATTGTGTCCAAGCTGACTGTGGTTTCAAATCAAGGGTTGCCACATTTTAACCAGAAATTGCATGCTCTATTACTGGGACTTCCTATGCTGTTTACACTATTTGCAGGCCCCTATATGATTTTTATGATTGAACCTGTACTTTATTAGTCTTATGCCATACATTTTAAATAAATATTCTCCTACAAAAAAATATCTGACAAAAAAGAAAGAAGTAGTGGTGTCTTTGTAGGTTGTTGGTGTTGGCCCATGCTAACTTACAGCTTCAACTTTATGGATTCTACAAGTCTTTGGAATTGTACTGGAGTGATTAACACCATTTATTAAAAAAAAATATTTCCTCAGCAGTTGGAAATTAATGGTACTGACAAAAAGTGCTCTCTGGTCCAAAATCTCCCAGTTTCACAAAAGTGTTGAAAATTTCTGACTGTGAAAGCCATAGTGTATGATTTATCATCGTTTTCTTTATCATCATCAAACCATTCGATGGGTTCATGTACCCTGAGGATAGAGTCATTCCAAAAGAGAAGGCTCGTGCAAGGTGAAAAAAGGTTTCATCGTTGGAAGAAGAACTGACTCAAGTGAACAAAAATCATGGGAGTAAAATAGATCCTACAACATAGTGGTATTCACGCTTCATGTCAAGCATTGGGGTAAATACCATTCTCTGAAAGTATGCCATGCTTTCCCGATGTATTTCAGTAATTCCAGAATTGGGAAAAGAAATCAACCTAGTTGAGCCTTTTTATGAATAAAACTTCTGCAATCTGTGCCTTTCGCCATCTTGATCCAAAACCCATTGGCTGGCGGTCAGGACCAGCAAAGCAAAAGGACCTGCTGGACTAAACACTATCAGAAGCACTGACCTACATTTACAAACTAGATTCTAATATTTGTTCCATGAAATTGTATTAATTTATTCTCTTCATTTCGTAGCGTTTCTCTTGGCTGCACTGCTTCCAGTACTTGTATGTGGATTTTTTTGTTCAGTTGTCAGCCTCTATGTGCTGCCATATCAATCTAATCTGCCCAGGGCCTGCAAAGTCTGTACTGCTGGCCCTTTTACCTCTGAGAATATTATCAACGGGTCTGTTTATTTACCCAATCAGATTTCAAATTCACCTCACAGGGCAGCTAGCTGGCCCAGAATAGCGTCAGCATTTTTCCGTCCTCTAAATTGGTTGGTCAGAGGGAAACTGTGTTCGATTGTAACCCAGTTCGACTGGCAAAACACGTCTGTAGCTCTCTCCACACATTAATACATCTGAGATAGATTATTTTATGCCTACGGAGGAAGAGAAATTGATTTTTTTCTCAGACATACTTAAAAATACATTTTAAAGAAAAGCTAGACATTGTGAGGAGGTCGGCCAACCCCGAAGCCAGCGTGTCTCAGCCCCGAAAAGGGTTTGTTCTCCACTTCCAGACCAGTGAATACGAGCGGTACCACTATGTTTCTCCCCTCATTTATTCAGCTGTGTGTATTGAATTTTATATCACCTCACCTCCTGTTCATGTTCAATCCTCATGCTCGGATTGGCGTTGACCTCCAGGAGAACAGGCTTTAAGTTCTTCATCAACAGGATGTCGAAGCCCAGGATCTATAAATTCATAAGTTGTTCATAGAATATGGAATCATTACCCACTATCACTGTTGTCATGGTGACATTTTAGCATCGCTATATGAGCTGTGAACAGCAAAAAAATTGTTATCTAGAAAATGCTGTGTTCAAGTGTATTTGTCTTGTAAAATAGAATTGTATTATATCATAAAACATACCTGAAAACAAGTAGGTCCTGGTTTGCCTGGTGGTATATCAGCTTGATAATAGACCTTCAATTCAGGTACAAGTGCAATAACTGTCTTGATAACCAGCGCTATGATATCTGACCAAAGCTTCTTAATGTCAACTCCTTTAGAGGCGAGACGATAAAGGACACTGGAAAACGTGCGCTTGCTCCCTGTGCTGCAGCTGTCCGAGTGCACAAAATTGCCACTTTGAATGTTCAGCGAGTAGTTCGTCAAATGCATGAACACATGATTGAGGTTTTTCTGGCTCGGTTCCTGGTACAGTTCTGTGCAAAATCTAGAAAGGCCTTCTTTAGCGATGTAGATTTCTAAAGGGTCCAGAGAACGTACAAGAACGTAAAGGCGAATGTCAAACTTGAGCTTGTCGATGAGGAGCGGTTTCTGAATGTACTCTTGAACCACCGCCTGCTTGACTTGTGATCCTGAGATGGCCCGGAGGTCAGCAGGGTCACGGATGAGGTAGATGCCGTCGCCTTGGGAGCCGGAGTTGGGTTTGACAATGAATGTGGGTTTCAGGCTGGAGTCGCTGTCTTTCAACAGCCGAATCTATTATGCATCAGGTTAAAAGAATGAATGGGGGGGGGGGGGGGGGGGAAACCCTTACATTTCTTCTCAAATTCCAGCTTCGAATTTACAACAGAACTCTGCTGCCCTCTACAGCATTTGGGTCAAAATGTACAGTTATGTAGTTATAAACAAATCAAATGATTTCCTCACCTGAATTTTCCTCCTTCCTGATTCTAAAAGGGGTTTGCAGAATTAACCTAGATCCCAGGTTGTCATTACTTGCTTTCTGGCAGATACTGTAAATGGCTAAACCTGGATTCACAGTAATTCTATTTCTGCCAATTACTGCCACAACTACTGCTAAAAAACAAAACAAAACAAAAAAACAGACTAGGTGTAAGTGAGGGGAAAAGTTTGCACACTGCGTATACGCCAAATACAACAGCAGCAGCCATATTCTCTGCCTTGCTAACAATAGCTAGTTGCACCAGTTAAATAGAAATTTCATTGTAAACGAAAGCAATATAGAATTTCCGCTACTCGATTGAAAGATGTACGTGTGTCCTTTTAACACAATGTTTTGTTTGTTTGTTGTCCATGATCATTTCTAACCTATCAAGTTACATTTTTTTTGTTCCTCTTTTCCAAAAATTAAACTAGCAACTAAACTAGCAGTTACGAGGCAGTTACATAGGAAGCTCGCATGAATGCACAAAACTTTCTGGCATTACCATTTTCTATCCTACATGGGTTACATTGCTAATACTGGGTAATAAGTCGTGCTCTTTAAATCACAGAGTAATAATTTTAATAGAATAATATTTCTCAGGCTAGTTCGATAGTTTTGATATTAATGGCATCAAGCTGTAAGAATTTACAGACTCTGCCTCAACCCAGATTCCACCCCAAGCTTGATCAAAATGAGCTCATCCGCAAACGGCTTAAAAATCACAAAAGTAATTATGGAATTTGTTCGGAATTTCAGTCGAGTCAAATCTAATCATAGTCTTAATTTAATCAGTGTGCGAGAGGCAGCGAGCCCTCAAGGACTATCTCTAACCAAAAGGTGTCCGAGACCATGATTATCTTTTAATCAATACCCTACCCCGACCTGCTGGGGGCGCCGGCACCAGCAAAGGTGTAAATTCCGTTGACTACCATCTGTTGACCTCCAGCTAGATAGTGGTATCACCCAGCCATGTGTTTCTTTACTCATTTCCTACACTTCATTTACATTTAAAGACTAAACCCTATTTACACTTCAAAGAATAGAACAATATAAAATGTCTGGGCAGAATTTGTTCTGCGTTCTTTTTTTCCACTCCGATGAACCCAAAGTACTTCATTAAGATCGTTGTTGTCCAATAGCTGGCTCATTAAAGGCTTAATCATTAACTAATCAAGTGGATCAAGCAGTTTGGCAGGGTGTATTGTGCCTTTTATAGTATGCTTTCTTTCTGATGGTATATTCATTCTCTTCATGCTCATGAATAGAATTCTGCACCTCAGTGGAGAACAGCTGATACTCCTCAGGCAGGATCCATGAGCGAGGGTAAAAGTTGTACTCTTCCGGGAAAAGCTGCTGCATGGTGCGTACAGCACGACTTAGGTTGATCTTGTGCAACATCTCTACCATTCCTGCACATAAACAGAGACAAGACCTTGTATTACTAGTAATCACTTTCTGACTGGTAACGATATTTGATCTAATGTAATAGAGGTTTCATAAGTCAGTCATCTATCAATGTCAGAGTCAAACATGGTTAAATGTATGGTCGGGTCGAGATTTAAACATAGTTACATGCACTGTTTCACTCCTTCTGACAGTCACAGGCAAAGAGCTTCCAGCAAATAGACATATGATGCGGCATTTGTAATAATAACATCGGTCATACAGCTATTTTTCTTTTTCTTTCTCTTAATTTATCCATGTCAGATTGTGTGTACAACAATATGGAGTTTATGGTAAAACCAGAAATACATTTACATGTGCATTTTGACAGATGCTCCTTTTTGGAGCGACTTACAATTATCTTAGCAGATGAGGGTTAAGGGCTTTGTTCTTGCTGGTGCTGGGATTTAAACTTCTGATCAAAAGTGCAAAATCTTGACCACTGAGCGACCACCTCCCATATACAAATACACGTTTTAGTAATGTTAATGGCAATTGTTTAAGATTTTAATATAATGTATTGAATAGGTTTTTTACATTAACAGACTGTGGGACAGTATTACAAAGGAGTTTATTAGAGAGACCGCGCATGTAGGACGCTTAGGAGACAAGGTGAGGGGGGGCGCGATTGAGATGTGCAGAGGAGGGACATGGGGTATTTCGGTAGAAGAATGCAGAGAATGGAGCCACCGGGCAAGAGGTAAAGAGGAAGGCCAAGGAGAAGGTTTATGGATTTGGTGAGGAAAGACATGCAGGTGGTTGATTCGAAAAAGGTAGATGCAGAGGAAAGTGTGGTATAGCGACGGGTGATCCACTGTTGCGGCCCCTAACGGGAACATCTGAAAAAGAAGCAGCATTAATAATGTTGTGTTGGCTTCATTCACTATTTGACAATGGTTCACTATTTCACTATTATTTAGTAGCTACTGGTCTTTGCTGAGATCTGGTAGGGTAAACATAAAGCAGAGGGTCAGTTCCTTTGAAACCATCTCCCTGAGCATTAACAATCCAGCGGTCAAGCCTATGCATAGGTGTTGCAAAGTGAGATCAACCAAGTGCATCTTGAGTTCGGTTCCTCCCATTTCCAACACATCTCTCCACCAGACGAGGTCCTTGCACTGCATTTATTATTGGCCCATACTACTCTGTGGCTCGGGCTGCTAAAGTGATGAGAGACACACATCTGGAGTCGGGTTTCCATCCATCCACAGCCCATAGCTAAAAACTGCTAGCATGCTTGAATGAATTTCCCCTGACCACAATATATACAGTTTCCAGTTAGTCAAGCTGGAAGGGTGACACCCCTGTACTTTGTGTTAGAACACTTTGGAAGCCAAGCAACGATGCATCAACAACGTGCTCACTGCCTTAGCATTGACCATCGTACCAGATAGAGTTCTGCAATGCTAACAATGCCAACATGGAATGCCCTTGACGAGTGATTTGAACCCCAACTTGAAATGAATCCAAATAATTCAGCCATTTAGCAGTGCTACCAAACCACTTAATGGCCAGGGCCTACAGTGGTGTGACTTTCAGCCAAAAAATATTGCACACTGGACATCAGGTCAGCAGGTCTTGATGACCATTTTCACAGAGATGAAACAAACGCCTGGCCCATTTCCAATCTCCAACATTCTCTGCAATCAGGGTTTTCCACATAGGTCTGTTTTGGAGGGAAGCATGAAAAGTAAAAATAAATCCAACAGCCCAGAATAATGGATATTACTAAAATGTATTTTCCGTTTTAGAAGACGTACAATGACTTCTATCCAGTCTAGATTTAAAAGGGCTGAACTGGTTATTTAAAGCTGTTCCATTCCCATGTTCATTTGTGCTATGCAAATACAGGACTAGATCGTGCCAGTGGAATTACGAAACACATATTTCCATGTTGCCAAAACACAACTGCCTTGGGAGATTTGCCAGACATTCCCTGTTCTACACTTTAGTCTCTCCCTCACAAGTCTTTCAATGATGTACCTATGCAGGTGGCCCTAAGACACCGGTATACAGCTCTATATATATGTAATTTCACAGAAGATGTGTTATTCAGGATACATCTGAACTTCTCACTGACATTACACACTACTTAGACTGAGGACGGCCATTCTTCAAGACATGGAAGGCTGCCTTTTCTAAAGAAAGACAGGCCCAGTGGGTGGTGAACATACTGGTAAGCTGGTTAGACACCAAACCTGTACCACTCAATTAGTAGTGTCTCCTCCTCATAGTCATTACATAGTTGTATGCAAGAACACAATATTTTGTTCTATTTGGGAATCACCATGCACCATCACCAGGTTCTACTAATTTAACATCACACCTGCCAGTGGTCTGAGTAGAGATTATTATTATTATGGGAGTTATTCTACAAACCCAGAATGACTCCCATGGTGCTCTGTCGTTCACTATTAGTGCTGAGTCGACAAGGAGTCGACAAGAACATTCCAGGAAAGGATGGTGGTATGACATATGATATTAACCTCAAATACCAGATAGAGTAATTTTTACATTTTAATACAGGGTTCATCAAACCACAGCTTTGAGCACAGCAAGCATTTATTTGTCCTTATAGAAAACATTTGGCGCATCATAAAGAGGAAAATGCGACAAAGAAGACCCAAGACAGTTGAGCAACTAGAAGCCTAAATTAGACAAGAATGCGACAACATTCCTATTCCTAAACTTGAGCAACTTGTCTCCTCAGTCCCCAGACATTTGCAGACTGTCAAAAAAAAGAAGAGCGGATGCCACACAGTGGTAAACATGGCCTTGTCCCAACGTTTTTGAGATGTGTCTTCCCTTAAAATTATACATTTTCTCCGTTTAAACATTTGATATGTCATCTCTGTTGTATTCTGAATAAAATATTGAAATTGAAACTTCCACATCATTGCATTCTGTTTTTTTTTTTCACAATTTGTAGTGTCCCAACTTTTTTGGAATTGAGGTTGTAGTAAAATGAGTAATAAACAAATCTTTTAGGTATTTACTGTAAAATAAATATACCTGATTAGAATAATGCATCAAAAAAAAAAATATATATATATTATAAATACTAGTAAGAACGATCATGGCCACAATATTTTTGAAAGTCTGTAACAGCTTTGCCAGGATAATTTACCGAATTCAAACACATATATCGTATACACCTTATTCAATAGACTTACATAACACAATTTGTTTCCAAACAGCCAAAAAGTCCATATACTGACCATGCATTTCTAAAGCCCTGAAGAAAATTTAACTTAAATAATCAAACCCAGGTTGCCCTTATGAAATGTTACAATGCAATTGGTTTACATCTTATCTTGGAATTAGATAATTGATTTGAATTAAGGTTTGTATATGTAATGATACAGTATATATATATTTTTTTATATATATGCCAAGCATATATATATATATATATATATATATATATATATATATATATATATATATATATATATATATATATATATATATATATATATATTTTTTTTTTTTTTTTTTTTTTTTTTTTCCCCAGTGTAACTTACCTGGGAATTTGTTGACCTGCCCTGAAACAATATTCTCATGATCATGAAAGGAGACGCCATGCCAGTAAATATCACATGCAGTCCGTCTGCCTGTTGGAAACTGAGAGAGTAAATAGAGAGAGAAGGAAACAACATTAAAAATCTTCAACTACAGACCAAATTCAGTACTGATACTTCATAGAAATACCGAGTAAAAGCCTAAGGTGTATATAACACAAAAAAGAAAGTGAAGCAACTAGTATAATATACATTTCAATTGTTCTAAATTAAAAAATATCTGTTTATGTGCAGTACACGCACATGTAAACTTATCACAGATATACACCTAATACAGTTATTACATTGATCACTGTATTAATACCCCATACTGAATGAAATAAAGTGAACACATCTATTAAAAAAGTACAAATAAAAAGTCAACATTAATTCACAAACTTTAAATATCTTAAATTAGCAGGTGTTTATTATTGGCTTATGGTTTATTTATTCAATGATTCATCATATGAAACTGCAAAATATGACGTATTTTAATTGTCTAAAACTAACTAATGTTCTGCTACACCATCATTGTATGGCAAAATTGTAGGCTTTTGAACAGTCAACAAAACTACACTGAAAAATTCACGAGTGAGAGCTAAAAACTGTGCACCATCCCCCAAATTAGCGATCAAGAAAACATTTTTAGGTACTATTAATAGTGTATGTAGTTATTTGATTAGAGCCATCATTTAGATTTTCAGTCTTATACTACATTGGATAAGGTTTATTTTTAATCCCAAACTACAAACCATGGGGAAACAAACCTGAATGTCCCCCCCCTCAATACAGCACCTATATAAAACAGTACAGTGGTACCTTGTCCTAAGAGTGAATTAATGTCCGAGTTTTCCGAGGTACGAGTCGTCATTTGTCGATTTTTTGCTCTGTTACGCGAACAAAAAATTAAGGTACGAGCTCGAGACGCCGCTGCTAGATGGCGTAGTGAGCAGGGACGCCACAGCATCCCCCAGCCTCCAACACCCTCTCATTCTCTTCACGTGTTCACCTCGTAGATTAAACACTGTGATTCGTTGTGCTCGCGGTTTCTTGCTTTGTGCTTTGTGCGAATTCCTTCTTCTAACTTTTCTTCTAATGTCTCCCAAAAAAAGGAAGTTCTAGTGACAATGCAGAGAAAAGAGGAGGATGATGTCCATTGAATCAAAGTGTGAAATTATCGAGAAACATGAACAAGATATGCGCGTTAAGGACTTGGCCAGGCGATACGAACGTTCAACGTCTACGATTAAGATTATAACGCCAGCTAAAGGTGTTAAAATAATTTTTAAGCTCCGGGAAAAGATGGAGGATCGGCTGTTGGTGTGGCTGACAGAGAAGCAGATTAACTGAGACTATTATTATATCTTGACATACTCTTTCTATTATGTTTTTATACAATATTTTTTATTTAGAAAGGTATTTTCCTTATTAAATAACATGAAACATAAAAAAATGGGGTGGGATTTTGAGGGTTAAACAGATTAAGAGCATTGTAAGTATATTCAATGGGGAAAATTGATTTGATGTGCGAGCAAATTGAGCTACGAGCTCGGCCACGGAACGAATTAAACTCGTAGGTCAAGGTACCACTGTATATAGATTTAACAAGCATATACATCTAAATCTTCACTTTTAGAGTAGGAATTCTAAGGGCACATGGTGATTTCTTTGGGTTTACCTGGTTGAAGCTATGCCCTCTAGATATAACTAGCTAGCTATCACTAGCTCTTGATAACAGCTAGCTAGAACACACTGTAGAGTAGATTTTTATGATTTACCCTGTGGAATAAAGTATATTTATAACACTGGAATTTCTATTTTGTCCTTTTAATCTGGATTTATTTTTTTTTGATCTGGAGTTTTATATAAATTGCACTTTTTGATTCTACTGGTTTTTATTAATCAAAGGAAACTTGTAGGTATGCTTTTTACATGCTTATGCGTGTAAAGTATGTCAAAAGTATATCAAAAGAAATAATCACCTCTTTTATCAAGTCTTTGAGACACGTGCATGTTCTTTTTGGTTTTTTTTATGTAACAAACAAGGTTATTTAAGGGTATGAAGGTTTACTTTTGACCAAACAAATGTACAATTTTACAGATTTTGCTTGATTTTAATTTTAAAATCCTCCCTTAGTATGAATAACAGCTTTACACACCCTTGGCATCTGGACAGTTAGTTTCTCTAAACATTCAGATAAAATACTTTGCCATGTCTCTTGTAAAACTTGCCAAAGGTGTTCTTCACTAGTGCAAAATTTCACTGAGAGTTCATCCCAGAGCAGTTCAATGGGATTTAGGTGCAGTGACCGGGCAGGACAGGCCATTCCATGATAGATAACACGCCTGCTGACTGTTTGCTCTTTAAAAAAATGCTTACAAAGCTTTGACCTACGTTTCGGGTCATTGTGTTGGTTCCAATTAGCCGCAGTTCACACAGAATGTCTTCGCAATGAAGTATGGAATTAGCCATTTTGGTTTAGAATGCATTTCACTTGGAATAAGTCTCCAAACTTCAATGCTCCGAAACAACCACAAAACATTAAGCTTCTCCATCTTGCACAAGATCCGTAGTTGGAGCCAAAAATGTGCAATTTAGAATCATCTGTCCACTAAACTTTCTTCTAATCATTTACTGTCCAAATCTTGTTTGTCTTTGTCATTTTTTTAGTTTGTTGCAAAAAGTTGCAGTTGTCTGAAAACGATAAATGAAACGGTCTCAATAGTGAGCTTTTTTTGAGCCTGCTGTGCCTTTTTAAGAATTAAATATAAACGCGATGTTCAAACTGTATGTAAAATGACGTGTACCAGATTGGATTCTGTGAGGACTATGTCACTGTTTAACAGGGTAATAGAGATGGAGCACTGTTTCTATATTAGGCACTTGGTACACTAAGGAAACGAGGGATGTGATCAGATTAGTAATGTGTAAATAGGGTTGTGGGAAGGTCACATGCAATTGAGAAACAAACACACAATCAAGGAAAATCTCTATTATAATCAGTGACTCTCATTATTTACAAGTCTTTTGGTTTAAAAAACCAAAAGAAAGGATTTTCTATTCAAACTTTATACAAGTACTTAAAAGTAGCTTCCACACTGGCTTCTGTCTGTTAAGTCCCTCATTGACCTGCAAACGGGATCGGATAGAAATAAGATTATCCCAGATTAATCACTAATCATGCTTAATCATTTTCTACCTTCAAACTGCGACCCATGAGTTTAACGTCAGCAGGAAGAGCTGAGACACTTTTTTGACACACCAAAAAGAATGGCATTCACTACATTTTCATTTTTAATTTAAATAATGCAGTACATTTCAGAATGATCTACACTTCCAGAAAAAAGGCCAACATGTGCTATTGGCATAAACATACCAACAAGCATAATTACACAGTTGGAAAAGGACCAGGATGAGGAAGATAATTAATACATTTTTAAAATGAATACTGGATAAAAAAAAATTAACACTATGTAAAATACTACTGAACTTTATTACAAAAATAAAACACAGAATTTTGAAAATGGGCAAAATTAAATAAGTATGAATTATAATAATAAATATTAAAGAAAATAAGATTTAATAAACAGTATTTAAACTGAAACAAAAAGTAGCACTTCAAATAAATAAAACCAGTATTGAATGAATACTAAATTGAATGAAAGAAAAGACAGTAAACATGATCAGTAAATCATAAACAGTATGTTGTGTCAGTAATTTACCTCTAGAGGCCGCTCTCGTACATTATAACGTAACCCGGAAAAACGTATCGGTATGGAGTTTTGCCATCCGATAATTCCAGCAATCAACTATCCATGCAGATCAATCGGCAAAAGCGATGAATCGGTTGACCTCTACCTGCGACCTCAACATCATAATATGACATAACAAAAAATTTTACAAAATGACTGCAGTATAACACAGTTAATATAATGACAATTTAATGTATTTTGATTTGGCTAGGAGTTTAGCTTTGAAAGTTCGTTTATTTAACTTTGTGGGTTTTTTCATTTAAGTTCTCTGTTTCTTAATATTTTTATGCAGGTGTACAGAATAGTCTTTTTTTTTTTTTTTTAACCAGACAGGTATTTTATTCGGAGCGGGCGTGTAAGTCTGCTTTGGACCATGGCAGCTTTGGATAGTTTTCACACACCTTACACACCAAGCATAAAAGTCAGTACAGTCAGATGCCTCAAAATAAATCCAAACGAAAGATAACTTTCACTGTATTACCTCTAGCTCACTGCTTTTGCTTTTTTTTTTGGACCATCGCTCATACCAGGGCCTTTATCTGGGTTAGAATTTGTCCAGAGCCCAGTTCGGAGTTAGCATTTTTCCTTTTCAAATATATCTCCAGTGCTGTCAATTGCTACCTGTCGCACTTATGATTTAAATAAACAGTACGTTGTGTCAGTGATTCACCTTTAGAGGCCGCTCTCGTACTGTATAGCGTAACCCGGAAAAACTATCAGTATGGATTTTTGCCATTCGATAATTCCAGCAATTAACTATCCGATCCAAAACCGTTTGACCTCGAACTGTGACCTCAACATCCTAATATGGTCATCAACAAAACATAAAAACGTATGTTTCCACACATACACACGACTACAAACTTACTCAAAATGCCAATCATTAAAACTCTTCACATTGTTATGAGCAACCCAATACAATTAAGTTATAGCCACCAAAGCCAAACATGCTTTACTCTGCTGTCAGACACTGTCGGATTTAGTTACTTGAGTGACAGTTTTAGTAACTTATCTTTGTTTTTCAGTCTGTCTCATTACCAATATCACTACCCAAGAATGTACATGAGTCTTTCGGTTTATTATAGGCGAACAGCACAGGACAAAAGGGTAAAACAGATACGGATCAAATGAAACCCAAGGCTTACTAGGAAGGTTTAATGTTACAAGTGAGTCTTCACATGCATTCATCGTGTGTATAACTCGCACCAGGCAGCCGTCACACAACACACATGGCCATGCGTATGGTGCCATGTAATGGGTAATTATGTATTAATGGGAGGCATGGAGTCATTCCTGTTACCCCAGAATGTGGAATGTAACCATACACGAGCGACTCTGAAAGTGTTGAAGAACAAAATTGAGTTGCAAGTGATAAGTGATAAAATATTCAGCTGAAGTATATGAGCCATTGGAAATTTGACTCTAGTATCATTCAGGAGATAAATTTACTAATCAGGCATCTTATTCGTGATGATATATTTAGGCTTTAGCATATTTTGTTAAAATTCATGCGGAAATTCATTTACCGGCCATTTAAGTCATCCAGAACAAATTCATCCAATTCCATCAGTTAATTCAAATACAATATAAATGAAAACGAATCCATATGATTTTTTTAAATTAGTAATTTCTAAATAAACAACATATGCTAATGCATGGTGTAAAATGCTTAATATCTAAATCACCTCTAGAGGCCGCTCTCGATATAGTATAGTATAGTATAGTATAGTATAGTATAGTATAGTATAGTATAGTATAGTATAGTATAACGTAACCCGGAAAAACTGTCGGTATGGATTTTTGCTATCCGATAATTCCAGGTCGGTTGACCTCTACCTGTGACCTCAACATCATAATATGACATAACAAAAAATTTTACAAAATGACTGCAGTCTAACACAGTTAATATAATGACAATTTAATATATTTTGATTTGGCTATGAGTTTAGCTTTAAGAGCTCGTTTATTCAACTTTGTGGGTTTTTTTTTATTTTTATTAAAGTTCTCTGTTTCCTAATATGTTTATGCAGGCGTACAGAATAGTCCTTTTTTTTTTTTTTAAGAGAGGGCGTTTAAGTCTGCTTGGAACCATGGCAGCATTGGATAGCTTTCACACACCCTTACACACCAAGCATAAAAGTCGGTACAGTCAGATCCCCAACATTCATCCTCATTCATTCATTCATTTTCTCCCGCTTATCCGTAATTCGGGTCGCGGGGGCAGCAGTCTAAGCAGACCCCCGCCTTCTACTGCTGCCCAATCCTCACAGCACCGTCCCTTACGGTCCCTCCTGCAGGTGGTGAGCCCACGGGAAGGCGGCCCCACGTCACTCCGACGTCACGGACCTTGATATTTCCCTCGTAAGGGACCCCCGGAGCATAGAGGGTTAAGGGCCTTGCTCAAGGGCCCAAGAGCGGCAGCTTGGCGATACCGGGGCTTGAACCCCCGACCTTCCGATCGGCAACCCAGCGCCTTAACCGCTGGAGCCACCAAGATCCCCAACAGTAAACAGTAAATCCAAACGAAAGATTTTACCTCAAGCTCACTGCTTTTGCTTTCTTTTGACCACCACTTATACTAGGACCTTCATCTGGGTTAGAATTTGTCCAGAGCCCGGTCCGGAGTTTGCATTTTTGCCTTCTCGAATATATCTCCAGTGCTGTCAATTGCTACCTGTCGCACTCATCATTCATGCGACTGTCACGAATTAACAAGGTAATTCTTGTGCTACCTACACTGCCACCTATTGACAGGCCCCGGTACTCGAAAATGGCAAATTATTTAAGTTAATAAATAATTTCTTTGGAACAATTAATGGGAAATTATCCAATTGTGAGCGGTTGAAAATCACAGCTATATATATATATATATATATATATATATATATATATATATATATATATATATATATATATATATATATATATATATATATATAAAAGAGCCACTCCTTGGTTATCCTGGCTGTGTGCTTCGGGTCATTGTCATGTTGGAAGACCCAGCCTCGTCCCATCTTCAATGCTCTAACTGAGGGAAGGAGGTTGTTCCCCAAAATCTCGCAATACATGGCCCCGGTCATCCTCTCCTTAATACAGTGCAGTCGCCCTGTCCCATGTGCAGAAAAACACCCCCAAAGCATGATGCTACCACCCCTATGCTTTACAGTAGGGATGGTGTTCTTGGGATGGTACTCATCATTCTTCTTCCTCCAAACACGTTTAGTGGAATTATGACCCAAAAGTTCTATTTTGGTCTCATCTGACCACATGACTTTCTCCCATGACTCCTCTGGATCATCCAAATGGTCATTGGCAAACTTAAGACGTGCCTGGACATGTGCTAGTTTAAGCAGGGGAACCTTACGTGCCATGCATGATTTCAAACCATGACGTCTTAGTGTATTACCAACAGTAACCTTGGAAACGGTGGTCCCAGCTCTTTTCAGGTCATTGACCAGCTCCTCCCGTGTAGTTCTGGGCTGATTTCTCACCTTCCTTAGGATCATTTAGACCCCACGAGGTGAGATCTTGCACGGAGCCCCAGTCCGAGGGAGATTGACAGTCATGTTTAGCTTCTTCCATTTTCTAATGATTGCTCCAACAGTGGACCTTTTTTCACCAAGCTGCTTGGCAATTTCCCTGTAGCCCTTTCCAGCCTTGTGGAGGTGTACAATTTTTTCTCTAGTGTCTTTGGACAGCTCTTTGGTCTTGGCCATGTTAGTAGTTGGATTCTTACTGATTGTATAGGGTGGACAGGTGTCTTTATGCAGCTAACGACCTCAAACAGGTGCATCTAATTTAGGATAATAAATGTAGTGAAGGTGGACATTTTAAAGGCAGACTAACAGGTCTTTAAGGGTCAGAATTCTAGCTGATAGACAGGTGTTCAAATACTTATTTGCAGCTGTATCATACAAATAAATAGTTTAAAAATCATACATTGTGATTTCTGGATTTTTTTTTTAGATTATGTCTCTCACAGTGGACATGCACCTACGATGACAATTTCAGACCCCTCCATGATTTCTAAGTGGGAGAACTTGCAAAATAGCAGGGTGTTCAAATACTTATTTTCCTCACTGTATATATATATATATATATATATATATATATATATATATATATATATATATATATATATAGATAGTAAGCAACGATTCGCTTCACCACTTGAATAAATTTGATTGGTCAAACATTGCAAAAGCGCTCATATTTCGCGTGTTTCGATGTGTGTATCTCTTTGCCGGGCAAACAATCCTTTTTTCAGGAACACAATTTGAAAGCGTGTTTGATGAAGATGAAAAAAGTACCACGGGCTGGAATGTACAAATCAATATACACTAATTAACCAGCTATAAAGTGTGTTTTTTTTTTTTTTTAATTAGGATCTATTTCTGCTTCAGGAGCAACAGTAAATAGAACATACTGGTGAAATATCACTGTTTATAGACCTGCTGTATAAAAATAATTATGTGGCTATACTAAATACTGTGTTGCAATTTTGTGCATCAAAATAAATGTGGTCTCGTGGGTTTCCTTGAGGTTCTGCTGGTTTCCACAGGAAATCTTGGCATGTGGATCAGCTATAGTGCATCTCTTCCAGGTGTGGATGCACGTGCATATGAATCAGTGTGATGCCCAGAGCCAGGGTTCTAAAGATACTACAAACGCCCTTGCTGACTAAGATGCGTGTTGTGACGTCACAACTCCTGCAGTTTCTCTCACCTCTTTCCATTTGAGCTGTCTGATGCTGAGCTTGAGCGCCTCCAGGGACGTTTTGGCTTTGGACGTGTCCACCGTGACCGATCGTGGATTTCTTGCACCTCTGGTCGCGTCCTCATCCTCCGCGGCTTTGCACGGACTTCCGGCGGGGGTCAGCGCGTGCCGTCGTGCGCCCTTGGCGGCGCCGGGAGCGCATGCGCGCGCCTTGCTCCGAGCCACCAGATCGGGGCCTCGCTTCACGATTCCGGTTATTGGTTTGCCCTTAACTTTTCCACAGCTCTTTTCGGGCGTGCCGGTGGTTTCTGGAGCACGAGGACCGGATGCCGGTGAACACGCCGGCAAATGCCCGGTAGCGCGCGCCTCCATCTGCTCGTGCACGTTGGGCTTCTCATAGTGATCAGTCATAGTGTCTCAGCTCGCGCATAAGCCTGTTAAATACACATCTACCTTAGATCTAGCAATAAATAAATAAAATAAACAAAATCGGTGCATTGCATTTGCATTTAAATAAACAATTTTTTCTTTCTATTTTAAATAGTATTTGTTCTCCATAATATGTTGCACTCGTATATTAAATCAACACTCTTAACCCAATTTTTTATGCATTTCTTTTCATTCTTTTTGTAGGGGAAAAGAAAAAAACCCCCACAACTGATGGAATCTACCCAAACGCTCCAAGTGCAAGCATTGCAATGCATTCAGCTACTAACATTTTACACCAATCGGAGACACAAATAATACAAAATAAACACTAACTTAGCTTAAAAGTGTTTATTTCATGCATATTCTATATATAAGATGTATAATCACCTGCTATTTCTGCCTCTGTTATTCCGTTAAACAGTTCATCCTCCTCACCATGATGTTCTCTTTAATCTCGGAATAAAATACGGAATTAATTACAAATAAAACATCAAAATCCCCGTTAGGAAGGTAGAAAAGCTTCTTGATTTCCTCGTGCTAGAAAACAGTGCACGTCCCAAAGCACCTCCACTGTCACCACATTCACCGCGACTGTTTTGGTCTCATTGACCACGCAACGGACGGAACCCACAGAGGGACACGAGAGAAAATGCGTTTCAGTTTTTCCGTTGTTGTTGTCGTGGAACCACGAGAGGCGCTGTAGAGCAGTGCGACGTAAAGTATACACCGACCAAGTTTACGACCACTAATCAGGAATAACATTATGACCACCTGCTTAATATTGTGTTGGTCCCCCTTTTGCTGCCGAAACAGTTCTGACTGAGCATCAACAGCAACTTCTTCAGCAATTTGAGTTACAGGAGATCATCTGTTGCTAGACTTTGCTCCCCATGTGCATCAGTGAACCACATGATCCTGTCACCGGTTCACCACTGGACCACTTTTATTAGATACTGACCGGAACACCTCACAAGAGCTGCAGTTTTGGAGATGCTCTGACCCAGTCATATAACTTAGCCCTTATCAAACTCACTCAAATCCTTACGCTTGCCCATTTTTCCTGCTTCTAACACGTCAACTTTAAGGACAAAATGTTCACTTGCTGCCCAATAAATAAATCCCACCCTCTAACGGGTGCCATGATGAGGAGATAATCAGTGTTACTTACTTCATAATGTTGTTATCTCGTAATGTTATGCCTGGTCAGTGTATTTCGTGCCGCTAGTACAGATAATACATTTTGTTTTTATCAGCAGCGGGCCCAAGCATTTTAAACCCAAGCCTTCGGTTGTGTCCTGCCTGAATCAGTCCGCCTTCAAATACCATTATTATAACGGTTATAGAACTCATCAACATTATACAGAAACTCAGCATAATAATGTGTTGCGTCAAAGACAGGAATCACATGCAGTGAAAACAACAACAAACAACAAGTCTCCTTTCACTGCAGCCAAAGCTGCCTCACATAAAATGTGTCTTAACCTAATAAAAATGACCCTGGGTTTTCTGTGTATTGCGCTTTTCCTGAGGCAAATTATTCGTTTTTGTGCAAATTCTATTGAAAAAAGTATGTACAGTGGGTACGGAAAGTATTCAGACCCCCTTACATTTTTCACTCTTTGTTATATTGCAGCCATTTGCTAAAATCATTTAAGTTCATTCTTCTTCCTCATGAATGTACACACAGCTCCCCATATTGACAGAAAAACACAGAATTGTTGACATTGTTGCAGATTTATTAAAAAAGAAAAACTGAAATATCACATGGTCTTAAGTAATCAGACCCTTTGCTGTGACACTCATATATTTAACTCAGGTGCTTTCCATTTCTTCTGATCATCCTTGAGATGGTTCTACACCTTCATTTGAGTCCAGCTGTGTTTGATTATACTGATTGGACTTGATTTGGAAAGCCACACACCTGTCTATATAAGACCTTCCAGATCACAATGCATGTCAGAGCAAATGAGAATCATGAGGTCAAAGGAACTGCCTGAAGAGCTACGAGACAGAATTGTGGCAAGGCACAGATCTGGCCAAGGTTACAAAAAGATTTCTGCTGCACTTAAGGTTCCTAAGAGCACAGTGGCCTCCATAATCCTCAAATGGAAGACGTTTGGGACGACCAGAACCCTTCCTAGAGCTGGCCGTCCGGCCAAACTGAGCTATCGGGGGAGAAGAGCCTTGGTGAGAGAGGTAAAGAAGAACCCAAAGATCACTGTGGCTGAGCTCCAGAGATGCAGTCAGGAGACGGGAGAAAGTTGTAGAAAGTCAACCATCACTGCACCCATTCACCGGTCGGGGCTTTATGGCAGAGTGGCCCGACGGAAGCCTCTCCTCAGTGTAAGACACATGAAAGCCCGCATGGAGTTTGCTAAAAAAACACCTGAAGGACTCCAAGATGGTGAGAAATAAGATTCTCTGGTCTGATGAGACCAAAATAGAACTTTTTGGCCTTAATTCTAAGCGGTATGTGTGGAGAAAACCAGGCACTGCTCATCACCTGTCCAATACAGTCCCAACAGTGAAGCATGGTGGTGGCAGCATCATGCTGTGGGGGTGTTTTTCAGCTGCAGGAACAGGACGACTGGTTGCAATCGAGGGAAAGATGAATGCGGCCAAGTACAGGGTTATCCTGGACAAAAACCTTCTCCAGAGTGCTCTGGACCTCAGACTGGGCCGAAGGTTTACCTTCCAACAAGACAATGACCCTAAGCACACAGCTAAAATAACGAAGGAGTGGCTTCACAACAACTCCGTGACTGTTCTTGAATGGCCCAGCCAGAGCCCTGACTTAAACCCAATTGAGCATCTCTGGAGAGACCTAAAAATAGCTGTCCACCAACGTTTACCATCCAACCTGACAGAACTGGAGAGGATCTGCAAGGAGGAATGGCAGAAGATCCCCAAATCCAGGTGTGAAAGACTTGTTGCATCTTTCCCAAAAAGACTCCTCGCTGTATTAGATCAAAAGGGGGCTTCTACTAAATACTGAGCAAAGGGTCTGAATACTTAGGACCATGTGATATTTCAGTTTTTCTTTTTTAATAAATCTGCAACAATGTCAACAATTCTGTGTTTTTCTGTCAGTATGGGGTGCTATGTGTACATTCATGAGGAAGAAGAATGAACCTAAATGATTTTAGCAAATGGCTGCAATATAACAAAGAGTGAAAAATTTAAGGGGGTCTGAATACTTTCCGTACCCACTGTATATATACGTACAGTCTGAAGATTTCAAACATTTCTTAAGCTTTTAAACACACATATATATATATATATATATATATATATATATATATATATATATATATATATATATATATATATATATATATATATATATATATATATATATATATGTATATATATATATATATATATAAAAGCTTAACAAATGTTGTGATGTTGTGAAATTTTTTGACTGACTTTTTCTTGTAATGTCCAGTTTCTCTTTAAATATCCAGCTTGTAAATGTCCTTGTAAGTGTATCTATGACCAAATTAGTTTTTCCTCTGTCTCACACAATTATATTTGAGCTTGTGCAGTTTGCAGCAGATGCGGTTTGCTGCCGCTGACTAGTTTACCATCTATCCATCCCTAATCATCTAATTAAAAGATGTGAAAATGCTGACATGATCATACACCTGCTAGAAGGCAACAGCAACATGGAGTTTGAGCTGAAAAAAAAAAAAAAGTCACAGTGCTGAGTCTGGTGGTCTTACAATACTTTCTGTTGACCCCAGCAACACGAATAGTCTATCAGGAATAACTGAATTCGTGGACAGAAATATATTGAAACGTAAGCCAGTGATTCTGATTTGGTAGAGTCTGATTCTACTGTAGTTCAGGCCAGCAGAGAAGGCCTTGCTGGCCCACCATGGAGAAGAAGTTGGTAGATTTATGACCGAAAACACATTAAAAGGATTAACCCTCTAATCACCTCCTTTTCTGTGAAAACCTTGATTTTATATATGGTGAAAACGATTTTGACAGATTTTGAAAGATCTAAAGAGTAACATCGCAATTATAAAAGGGCATCGTGCCATGTTGCTCTAGCAATATTCTACACCAATATTCAGGAGAAATGATCTTATACTGTTAGATATTAACTGTTAATGTTAATATCCTGATAACAATGGAGACATTATAGCTTTCTGTTTTCACTACACAAATTTTGCACTTGTTCCATAGACCAGCCACTTGAGGGCGCTCTAATTCTAATTTTTCAAAACAGGATTTAAAGTACATTCAATCTCCAAGCTCCTTTAATGTAATAGTAGACACTTAAACATGTCACGTTTACGCTTCCCAGAGGTGGAAATATTAATAATTGTATTTGTAAATATGTATTAAATTTAGCCATATGCATTATGCTCTGCCACTGTTGAACCTTTGAGCAAGGCACTTACTGTAATCTGCTTAAGGGTCTCTGTACCATGGTGTGCCCTGTTCTCTGACTAGCTGGGTTATGTGAAAAATGACAATTTCCCTTCAGGATTAATAAAGTACTCAAAATTTCATAAATAAGAAATTAATTAAAGAAGATAGGTCATCTTTTGTTCGCTAAGTTCTAAAAATGTCTAACATTGAACAGTTTCCTAAACATTTAGCAAAATTATTTTGGAAAAAGTTGTGAACAATGAAAAGCTTATTTATTATGGAATTATATAATAACTGATTTTATTTCAACGCTCAAAACATGTCCAATTAAAAAATGGGATATCCATCCAGTGACTATTTAAAAAGCCCAGTTTAGAATACAATCATATAATTTTGCCATTGAATTTAAAATACATGTAAGTTCTATTAACTTGTTAACATGAAAATGCTTTTGGTCCTTTCCTAATACCAGCATCAGATGCACCACCTAGTTTTCCATGTTTTTGTGTGAGTTTCTTTCCCAGGTTTTTCAGTTTCTTCTTGCGGTTCAGAAAAACGCAGGTAGACAGAAGCAACTATGCTGGTTCGCATAAAAAAACAATTTTTTTAGGCAAACCAGCTTAGTTGCTTCCATTGACAGGCCATGCATTTGGTACCTGGGACTTAAGTGCAGATGTACTCGACCTAATCCACCTTTTAATACAACCACTATCACGTCACAATTAAAGAAACCATCAACACTATACAAAAAAAGCAAAAAAACAACGCGTTGCATTACAGAGAGAGAGGCATTTCACATATGGGGGAAAAATAACAAAGCAAGAAACCCAGTTAAGACTCCAAACCTCTACACTACAACCGCAACTGTGCCACCTACATCATCTGGAGCAGTTCAAAATTAAAATTTGTCCAATAACCTGACAAAAACATTTAAAAAAATACCAGTGGTATTGCTCGTATTCACTGGTCTGGAAGTGGAGAACAAACCTTTTCCCGGGCTGATACAAGATTCGGAGTTGGCCGACCTCCTCACAATGTCTAGCTTTTCTTGAAAATGTATTTTTATGTCCAAATCAATTTCTCGTCCTCCGTCAGCCTTTGTGGGCATAATAAAGTCTAACTCAGATGTATTAATGTGTGCAGATCTGCACACATATTTTGCCAGTCGAACTTGTACTTGTACTTGCTGTAACAATTTTCCTCTGACCAACCAATCAGAGGACGGAAAAATGCTGCCGCTATTCTGGGCCCTGTGAGGCCCTGTGAGGCGAATTTAAAATCTGATTGGTTAAAGAAACAGAAACATTGCTAATATAGTCTAAGGTACATCGGCCAGCACAACAGATTCTGAAGGGCCTGTTTTCGGCTTCTTCCATTAGGGGTTGCCACAGCAGTTAATCGGTCTCCATACTACTCTGTCCCCTACATCTGCCTCTTTCAAACCAACTACCTGCATGTCTTCACCACATCCATGAACCTTGGTCTTCCTCTTTTCCTCCTGCCTGGCGGCTCCATCCTAAGCATTCTCCTACCGATATACCCCATGTCCCTCCGCTGCACATGTCCAAACCATCTCAATCGCGCCTCCTTTACCTTGTCTCCAAAACGTCCTACATGCACTGCCCCTCTAATAAACTAATTTCTAATCCTGTCCGTCCTCGTCACTCCCAACGAAAACCTCAACATCTTCAGCTCTGCTACCTCCAGCTCCACCTCCTGTCTTTTACTCAATGCCACTGTCTCTAAACCAAACATCACAGGTCTCACCACAGTCCTATAAACTTTCCCTTTCACTCTTGCAGATACTCTTCTATCACAAATCACTCCTGCTATCACTCTTCTCCACCCACTCCACCCTGCCTGCACTCTTTTCTTCACTTCTCTAACACACTCTAGATTACTTTACACAGTTGACCCCAGGTACCTGAACTCCACCACCTTCACCACCTCTTCTCCCTGCAACTGCACTACTTCACTGCCCTCCCTCTCATTCACACACATGTACTCTGTCTTACTCCTTTCTCTTCAGCGCGTACCTACACCTCTCCAGGCTCTTCTACTCTCCCTACACTCACCACAAATCAATCATCTGGAAACATAATAAACTTTATCTATGACTCTGACTGACATAAAGGACATCACGAAGACTTCTGTCTGACCTCATCTGTCAACCTGTCTAACCTGCAAGCAGCAAAGGGCTCAGAGCCGATCCTTGATGCAGTCCAACCTCCACCTAGAACCAGTCTGTCGTTTCCACTGCACACTTCACTGCGGTCACACTGTCCTCATACATGTCCTGCACCACCCTCACATACTTCTCTGACACACCTGACTTCCTCATACAGTACCACAGCTCCTCTCTCCACCCTGTCATACGCTTTTTCTAAATCCACAAACACACAATGCAACTCTTTCTGACCTTCTCTTTACTTCTCTGGTCCTACTGACTTTACACTCTTCATCCTCTTAATCAAGTCAAGTCAAGTTTATTTTTATAGTGCTTTTCAGAGCAGCTTTACAGAATTTAACAGTTAAGGTGAATGATGTGTGTTTATCCCTGATGAGCAGCCATGGCGACTGAGAGACACATGAGGAAGAAAACCTTATGATGAACCAGACTCAAAAAGGGGAACCCATCCTCATTTGGGTGACAAATTATTCGCTGCTCTCACTTCCTCCTTACTAATCCCATCCACTTCCTGCTTCACCATATCCACATCATCCAACCTTTTCTCTCTCATTTTCCTCATTCATCAGCTGCTAAAAATACTCCCTCCATCTTCTCAACACACTCTCCTCACTAGTCAACACATTTCCATCTCCATCCTTTATTGCTCTAACTTGCAGCACATTCTTCCCAGCTCAGTCTCTCTGCCTGGCCAATCAGTACAAATCCTTTTCTCCTTCCTTAGTGTCCAACCTCTGATACAGCTCCTTATGTGCCTTTTCCTCCATTTGCCACATCCCTCTTTACCTCCTGCAGCATCTCCTTGTACTCCTGCATACTTTTCTTATCACTCTGTCGATCCCAAATCTGTTTTGCCAACCTCTTTCCCCTTATGCTCTTCTGCACTTACTTATTCCACCACCAGGTCTCTTTGTCCTTCTTTCTATTTCCAGAATTCACAATAAGTAGTACCTTTCTAGCTGCCTCCCTTATCACTTCTGCAGTAGTTACCCAATCATCCAGCACATCTTCACCACCACCGAGCCCCTGTCTGACCTCTTCTCTGAATCTCACACTACACTCTTCCTCCTACAGTTTCCACCATCTTATTCTTCTTTCAGTCCTCACTCTCCTCCTCTTCTTCTACATCTCCAAAACCATCCTACAGACCACCATCCGATGCTGTCTAGCTACACTGTCCCCTGCCAACACTTTACAGTCTCCAATCTCCTTCAGATTGCATCTCCTACATAGAACATAGTCCACCTGTGTGCACTTCTCCGCTCTTATACGTCACCCTATGATCCTTCTTCTTAAAATAAGTATTTACAACTGACATTTCCATCTTTTAAGCAAAATCTACCACCATCTGACCTTCCACATTTCTCTCCTTAAGGAAATGATCACCTTTTTTCCCTTTACCAACATGCTCATTAAAGTCTGCCCCAATCAATAATCTTTCTTTTCTAGGTTCACTCTCTACTACTTTATCTGACTCACTCCAGAACTTTTCTTTCTTCCTCATCTCACAACCCACTTGTTGTGAAATTTTATTGGAAGGCATGGGATTAACTTTCACTGTTATGCGGATAAAACCCAGTTAACGTATAAATCTCATCAAAACCAGACAAAACATCTTAATTGTCCAGGTTAACTGTGTTAAAGAATTAAAAGACTGGATGACGCATAACTTTCTATTAATAAATTCTGATAAGACAGAGATTTTGCTCATCAGCCCAAAAACCAGTACACAGAAGCTCCTGCATTTTAACCTGCATTTAGAAGGATGTACTGTAACTACTAGTTTAACAGTAAAAGACCTGGGAGTTATTTTAGACACCCACTTGTCTTTTAAAAATCATATCAACCAAGTTACAAAAACAGCCTTCTTCCACCTTAGAAATATTGCTAAACTAAGAAACATATTGTCTATATCTGATGCAGAGAAGCTCGTCCATGCATTCATGACCTCCAGACTGGACTATTGTAATGCATTTCTAAGTGGATGTCCTGCATTATTAATAAACAAGCTACAGTAAGTTCAGAATGCAGCAGCCAGAGTCCTGACAAAGTCGAGAAAATATGACCACATAAACCAATCATACAAACTATCATATCATCCCCTACACTGGCTACCTGTTAAGTTTGGAATCGACTACAAAATATTGCTACTTACCTACAAAGCCCTAAATGGTTTATCTCCCATCTATTTATCCAATCTTCTAACACTCCACAATCCATCACGCTCCTTGAGATCCCAAAAAAATAGATTTTTAGTAGTTCCCCAAAATAGCAAAGTCCACTAAAGGTGGTAAAGAATTCTCACATTTATCTTCTAAACTTTGGAATAGTCAATAGACAGTGTTTAGGGCTCAGACACACTCTCCCAGTTTAAGTGCAGATTAATTTGATCCTACAAATAACACCCATCACATATCATAACCTTGTGCTCCATTACATCTGATCACATGCACATTATCAACTTGTGCTTGTTAATATCATGAACAGCAGCTACACTAATTCCTCTCCATTGCTTCTCTTTTTTTACCCATCCTGAGGCATATCGAGGTTGCGCCAGCTCCAGTCACGTTCCACCTAATGAAGATTATGGACCTTTAAAGAAGCAGATGCCGACCAGCAAACATCCCGAACTATCTAGAGACGTACCAGCGCCATTTGGATCCCACTTCATGTAGAGATTGGACATTGGACCTTTTTGAGGGTTATAATGTCAACTGACTGTATAAGACTGTAGAAAGGACATTACTCACAATCTTACATTATGGTGCTCATATTAGTTCTCACTCCCTCTTGTTTTGTATTGCTTTAAGATTCATAATCACACTCATGATATCACCCAAATGAGGATGGGTTCCCTTTTTTGAGTCTGGTTCCTCTCAAGGTTTCTTCCTCATAACAGTTTTTCATTGCCACAGGTCACCCCAGGCTGCTCATTAGGGATAAATACACATCATTCAGCTTAATTCTTAAATTCTGTAAAGCTGCTTTGAGACAATGTCCATTGTGAAAAGCGCTATAGAAATAAACTTGAACTTGAACTTAAACTTGTGGAGCATAAGCACTGATGACATTTATCATCATTCCTTTAAATTCCAGCTTCACGTTCATCACCCTATCAGAAACTCTCTTCACCTCCAATACACTCTTACTGTACTCTTCCTTCATGATCACCCCTACACCATTTCTCTTTCTATCCACAACATGAAAGAACAGTTTAAACCCACCTCCAATGTTTCTGGCCTTACTCACGTTCCACTTGTTCTCCTGAACACACAACATATCTACCTTTCTCCTCTCCATCATATCAGCTATCTCTGTCCCTTCACCAGTCATAGAACCAACATTTAAAGTACCAACCTGAACCTCCACTCTCCTACACTTCTCCTTTTCCTGCTACATCTGTAGACGTCTTCCTCCTCTCCTTCTCCTCCTTTGGCCAACAGTAGCCCAATTTCCAATGGTACCCTGTTGGCTAACAATTCCTGTGGCGGTTGTTGGTAACCCGGGCCTTGACTGATTCGGTATGAATTTCTGGTTTGATTTGGCACATTTTTTACGCTGGATGTCCTTCCTAACGCAACCCTCCCCATTTATCCAGGAATAGAGTTTCTGATGAACAGGAAGCTGGAGGTTGAAGGCGTGATGAATAATGTCATCAGTGCCTAAGCTTCACAAGTGGGTTGTGAGATGGAGGAGAAAGAATTTTTTATATTTATTGTTAGATGAAGTGGTGGAGCGTGTACTTTGGGAACAAAGATTACTGATTAGGGCAAACAATTTTTTTTGCATTATTGTATATGTCACTTTGACTCTGGACTGTCACTTTAATTTGGGACTGGCACAGCACAATGTCACTTCATGTCACTTATACCCTCACATGGACACTTTAAGGACAAATTACAATGGATCACTTTAATCTGTACTTCTGTCAATATCTCCAAAATGTTTGAAACCACTTACCACTTACCTAACATGCAACATTTACTTTCTGCTCATGGCCCTAAATCTAGTTTTGGCCCTCCACAGAGGTTTGAGCACCTCAAAAATCCAAAAGCAGGTGTCTCATATTTTTTTGACGAAAATACTTTATTTTGTTGGGTCGGTATGTATAAAATATAAATATGTTTATATAGGGGAGGTGTTAGCGTGATGGCTATGGCATTGGACTTTGTATCTAAAGGTTGTGAATTCAAAGGCAGATCTCTGAGCAACCCTGTAGCTTCTCAGTTGTATAAATGAGATAAATGTAAGTGACTCTGAATAGGGGAATCTGCCAAATAATGTAAGTATTATATATGTTTAATAATACAGCCTGTGTAATATAAATCAATCAGAAAAACAGAATCATTTATTGATCTTTTAGGCAAATTGTTTGGTTGCAGTTGCTCACAGTAAAAGCCAAAAAAAAGAGAGAAAATATAAATATACATACAAAGTTATATATAAAGTGAATGCAATGTGTAGCAACATGAAAGGACATTTGAGGCAGAAAGTCAGTAATAAAAGTTATTGCAGATGCAACTAATGAATATTACAGCAAATTATTATTATTGCCCAAAATAAAAAGAATAAAATCTTTTTGTGTGTGTGTGTGTGTGTGTGTGTGTGTGTGTGTGTGTGTGTGTGTGTGTGTGTGTGTCACGTGACTCGTCGAGCTCAAACCAGGTCGCAAAACAACGGTCATTTTTTGAATTGCGGTGTGTAAACATACACAACAACGTCCCTGCGCGGTCACGTGACAGAACTTTGCTCCAATACGCTCGAGATTGTGCTTTGATATGCAAATGAGCTCCGCCCCACGGCCCGCGTGCCAACCTGCTCGAGCAGGAGGAAGCTCTTGGGAATTGTTCGGGATTTTCGAAGTGCGGTAACGGGTTCGGTTCTGAGTGTCAGTATTTAGTTAGAATTCTGTAATAAAATATTTAACAAACCAGAAAAAGGTCGGAGGGGCAAGTTTGGGGAAAGAATAAACATATATTTATTAATATTTTGTTTATTTTTGGAATCCTTCCTCCTTTTATTTGTCCTGCTCCACAATGCGTGCTGGTCTCCGGTCCTCGGTTACACGCTGGGACATTTTAGAAGAAACGGACACGTTTGGTGGATCTCGACCCAGCGCAGATTTAGGAGTGGAATATCCTGTTGACGTGTGGATTGTTTAGTTTATTTTCTGAATATAAATATCTATATTTTTCCTGAGTTTGGGGAGAAAATGCCTGGCCGGAACAGGTACAACCTGGTGGATGACGCGGCGGACTCGCGCGTGCCGCTGCACAACGACGAGGCGTTTCAGCACGGCATTAATTTCCAAGCCAAGGTGAAGCCAAAAGCGAGTCAAGTGCTTTTGCGTGGACTTCAACTTATTTGCATTTCATTATTGCACGCAGCATTTGGGATTTTTTAACATCCCTCGAAGAAAAAAACCCCAAACAAGAGTGGAAAAGAATCTTTTCAGAAGTAACCTGAGCAGGAAAAGCTCGTGCATGACTCTGCTTTTCATACTATACCATATATATATATATATATATATATATATATATATATATATATATATATATATATATATATATATATATATGCAATGATTTGTATATTTCGATTACAATCTTACACACGGTTTACATAAAGGAAGATCCAGAGCAGGACATATACATGCATATATCACTGACCAAGTCAAATCCAAGTTATCAATGAATAAATATTTGTGGCATGCAGTCCAATTCCTGAATCAGACCACGATCATCTGCCACAATACATGTTTTTGAGATGTGCATGAGAAAAATTAGGTCTTTTTTTTTGTTTCCTCAAACTCTGGAAGCGGCTGCTTTATTGTTCAATATTACAATACTCACTTTTCAGACAATTTGATATCATTTTGTAGACAATAAATGAAATCGTGGAATTAATGTTAGTTTTTTAGGAAACCTACATTCACCATCCACCTTAATGGCAAAACTGTAAACCTTTGCATTCATGAACTTAACCAATCAGCCAATCATGTGGCATTGCATAAAAGTGAAGAGCTTCAGCTAATATTCATATGAAAAAAATTAGAATTAGAATTAAAAAAATAAAAAAAAAAGTAAAAGAAGGACAACAGAGTATTTTCAGAAACAGTTGATCTTACAAACAATTTTAGATTTTACACAGAAATGGTGCGAAAAACAAAAAACATCCCACCTGCAGAGAGTCGGCAGGCCGAAACATCTTGGTGCTGGGAATGATCAGACTGGTCTAAGATGCATAGAAGTCTATGGCAACTTATATAAGCATCTCAGGATACATCAAACCTAAAGGTGTATGGGATTAAAAAATAAACAAAAGATAGCATAAGGTTTCACACCAGTCAGTTATGAACAGCAATCTGAGGCTGTTGGGGGCACACACTCACCTAAAGTGGACATTTAAAGATGCAGTGGGGGCATGATTATTGTTTTCTTTATTTTATTTGAGCATATGCATAGTTTCTGAGAGAATGCATACCAAACATTGCAGAAAATCTATTAATAATTACTTAACGATTATTTCCACAGTGTCAGTGTTTATCCCAAATTGTGTGGTGGAGGATTAAGGCGCTTTTTAGATTTTCATCCTTTACACTTTTATCCTTGGGAGGAACGAAGCTTTCATGCAGATTCGAGATCTTTTTTTTTTTTTTTTGCTGTGGGCAAGGATTTAAAAAGGTTTGGAGAAGGTGGATGATAAGTGGAAGTGGATTTGATCCAGAATAGCTTATCACAGCTTTCCCAAATGTTACTAAAATATATAGATATATTTAACAGATCATGAGATATATTTTGGAAGATCTCTGAGGAATATCTGATTATTAGATTTTCTAAAATGTAGGACGTTTTACTTTAAAGTACAAAAAAAAAAAAAAACCGCAAAGAAAACTTGCTTTTACCATTCTAAAGGTCTTTTGGCTTCGGTTTCTTAAAATCACAGACGTGTCTGATGCAATTCAATTCCAAGGTGTTGATTATAGTGTTCGAAATTCAGGTATATTAGCGGTACAGACCAACTTAATAACTTCTGATGTTTCATCTGCATGTCAATTAAAATTTCCTATTCGTATAACACTTTTAGCAGGAGGTGCGGCAAAGTAGTAGTCTCGATCTGGATCTCTATTCAGTAAGTCGGAAACTGTGGCAAAAAAAAACAACTCTTGAAATAAAAGAATAAACAGGAACTTATTCTCTTTTGGGTGACTTGTACAGGATCTTGGTTAAGAGCATATTGCCAGTAGTATGTTTGAGATGATCACAAAAGTAATTCTTTAGATTTTTAAGTCGGTTATTCTAAATGCCTGAAGCAGGTAGTGAATCATGAGTGCAAACAAAGCCAGACAAACAAGCAGCCGAAAAAGCAGTGGAAGGTAAAGGGCAAGGATCAGGCCCCAGTGCTATTTCTTTCAGGAAACAGCAGGAGATGTTTGCTAGGATCTGGCACACCAGGCTTCAGGAGTATAGTTCAACCAGGAAAGATGAATAGGTATGGTGAGAATGAACAGTGGCATGAAATGATCAGTGTGCAAGTGGGAACTCGGTTGATGAATATCTATGTCTACATCGCTGTCTTGTCTTGCAGTCATGGGCTGTGGATATCGACAGCAAGAATAAGGTCATGAGTACAGGCTGTTTCTCTCCAGGGTTGCTGGGATTATCAACCTTGATAGACTGAGGAGTTTGAAAATCTGGAAGTCTGACTCTTTTGCATTGAGCTGGTGATTGAGTGACCTGGCTGTCTCTACTTGGGACCAGGATTTAGACCGAGGAATGTTCTGTAGAATGAAAATAAATGACAGGAAGGTGGTACACAAACATGGAAACTTTGCACCTCATTACTTCACTGTCTCAATCCTTGTACTGTTGATTGAAGATGGTGCTCTACCGTGAGCATTAATAAGAAGTGTGTGATGGTCTTTTTTTTTCAAAGCAGCAAAGGTTTATTCCCTTGTCCTTTTTGAACTACACTAGAATCCCCCACCTGACTACCCCCCCCCCCCCCGCTGTTAAAAAAAAAGTTAAAACTCTGTAAATTTTACTTTTACATTTTACTTGAGTAGATTTTCAGACCAGTATCTTTACTTGTACTTATGTAAAATGTCATTGAAGTAACAGTATTTTCACTTGAGCGGAATATTTGATTACTCTTTCCACCTCTTTTCTTCTGACTCCTTCCTAAATTTTCCTACTTGCATTTGTGTGTTACAGTATATTGGAAGTCTGGATGTCCCGAGACCCAACAGTCGCATGGAGATCGTGGCTGCTATGCGGAGAATCAGAGTAAGTTCACACCCTTGCTGCTGGGTGTCATTTTTTGGGTTCCTCTGCAGGTGCTGTGTTTTTGTGGCTTGGCTTCCTCCAGCAGTTTGAATGTGGTTCATTAATAAGTAGTTGGGGGGGGGGGATCTCCTTCCACTTCATCATCTCTATTAAACGCACCTTTGGGCATGTGCATGCATGTGTGAGTAGGTGGTTCACCTTCAGTCTAATTTGCGTAGTGGTGTTTGCTCATTATTGTTCTCGAGGGTTTACTGTACATGCACAGAACAAAACCAAGTGTGGATAAATGAGATTAAAGCCCGGTGCACTTACACGCACATGCTGTCATTTCTATGCAGAGGTTATGTTTAGAACAGAGCTTGTGAAAAATACGGTTGTAGTAACACAAAGTCAGTGTGAGTTCTCCTTTAATAGAAGGGTTTTGCATACTGGGGACACGGAACATTGGAGTTTCAATGATTCTTCTCATGTAAATTCAGTGAAAGCTGAATATTTTGTTCAAGGGGTTGGAAAATGATGAAAATTGACATAAGTTTAAGGTTACAAAACATCTACAATGATTTTGTTTGATACTAAATCCAATTTGTTCGAATTTCAATGTTGAACCTTTTTGTTTTTTTGAATTATACCGTACATTCGATTCATATTTAAATAATAATTTCCATAATGGCACATTCCAAAACAGTTTGTTTATATTTCAATGGTTATATTTCATGAGTCTTTTACCAATCCGCCTCTCTATTTCTCTTTCATTTCTATATTCGAACATAATGGGCAAAAATGCAGGCAGTTTCTGCTTTTTATTAGAAAGATTTAATTTGAAGTTTTTCTTTTACTCAGTTTGAGGTTTGTAAGTAACTTTCGATTGAAAAATACAAACATTTCACATGATACGACTAAAGCATGACACTAATCTTTAGGGCGACAACTAACTATTATTTTGAAAAATTTATTATCGGACGATTTCTTTCCGAAGTAAAATAAGCTGTTTTGCTTATAATAACTTCATAGAAACTAATTCAGGGTATTATATGTATTAAAGTGTACTAGAAAAAAATGCAAACGCCAAATAATGAATTTAACTGTCTTTAATTTAGACATTTTAAAGCATATAGTGGTACATGGGGAATTTCTCCTTTCGCCTTCATCCGTGACACCGGTGTGTTACTAACTAATCGATAACGGCATTTGTTGACAACGAATTTCATTATCGATTATTATCGATTTGATCTATTAGTTGTTGCATCCCTGCTAATCTTCCTACATACTGGGTGATTTATCCTACATTAATACTGCATTTATTATGCCTCTTGTAGATGATATTGTTCTAGAAACACAGTTTTGGGTTGGAAACACTGCACGCATCTCCAGTGGGTATCTAATCATTGTTCTCCATGTGTTTATTCTGTTTTCTTTTTCTTTTTTTTTCCTATTCTCTTCTCTTCTGATTTGCTGCTTGATTGTGTTTCTCAGCCTGGTGTGCTGAACGTGTGGGTTTTCTGTGTTGATTGTCAGCGAAGATGACAGAAGATCACAAGGATTTATTTTTACCTGAGGATATCTTCCTCTACCTTTCATCCACTTTTATGTTTTAGTCATTGACTGCGGACCATCAAACTTAGAATAGTTTCCTGCTTATGATAAAGAAATTACACAAGGCCTGACTGCATTATGAAGTTTGTATCTGATGATGTTTTCTAGGTTGCTGTAATGAGAATGTCTCTGTTATCTGTCTTTCTTGTTCTTTCAGGACTGCAAATTAGGTATGCACAGACAGTTTTGATTCCCACCTGCTCTGTCTGTGTGTGTGTGTGTGTGTGTGTGTGTGTGTGTTGTACCTACATTGATCTGAATAATAATTTCTTAATATATCTAATAATTTTCAGTGAATTGGTCCAATTTTGCCACACAGAAATACAAATGACCTAATAAACTGTCATTTTGACATGTTGTGCATACGGTAAGGGCCAAATGTTTGTGTCCTATTGTAATTTTTTTTTTATGTAAATAATTAAACTACAGTTTACAATGCATCTTTGATATCCTCTCCATTTACAGACCTGATTTCAAGTAAGCAGCTTATCAGAACAGATATGTAGTGCTGGTTCTATACTTTATTTAAAGTTCATTTGTGATAAATAACATGTATAATGATAATCAGGGATAAATGCACACCATTCACCTTGACTGTTGATTTCTGTAAAGCTGATTTCAGACAATGTCTGTTGTGAAAAGTGCTATAGAAATAAACTTGACTTGACTTGACTTGACTTAATTGTTGCCATAAAATATGACCTTATATTAGACACTATTTAAAGACACACATTCTGTTTGGTTGATACTTCATTCTTGAACATTATACAGTTAATTGTCTTTAAAAAAATACCATTATGGTTGATGGATGGCTAGAAATTAATATACAACCCAGTTGTCATTACTATCAGTAATGACACCGCTTTAACACCGCTTTGAGCTGGCAGGGTTTACTCACTTCGAGATGGGCTTTCTTTTGAGTCTGGTTCCTCTCAAGGTGTCACAGTCACCACTGGCTCATTCACTAGGGATAAACTTATGAGGGATAAACTGATAAATGGATTTATCTCTGTAAAGATACTTTGGGACAATGTCAATTGTTAAAACTTACAAATAAACAAATAAAACTGAATTAAATTTAATTGAATTGAATTTAGTTGAATTGAAGTGTTTGCAAGAAAACATTTTGTGCAACTTTAAATTGATCTATTTATGGAAAATGGTAATGGAAAATGGTAATTATGCCGTCTTATGTTTTTTTGGTACTCACAATACCAATACAAATATGACTAAAGAACTTGGTAGCTTGGTAATTATAATACAATTTTGGTGTGTTAGAAGCTTTTAATGATCTGTTTTGTTACGTGGTTTACTTTGTGACAATGAAAAACAAGTCAAGTCAACTTTATTTCTATAGCGCTTTTCACAACAGACATTGTCTCAAAGCAGCTTTACAGAATTTAAGAATTAAGCTGAATGATGTGTATTTATCCCTAATGAGCAGCCTGGGGTGACCTGTGGCAATAAAAAACTCGACGTTATGAGGAAGAAACCTTGAGAGGAACCAGACTAAATCGGGGAACCCATCCTCATTTGGATGATATCAAAAGTGTGATTATGAATCTTAAAGCAATACAAAACACCAGGGAATGAGAACTAACATAAGCACCGGAATGTAAGATTGTTAGTAATGTCCTTTCTACAGTCTTATACAGTCAGTTGAAGTTATAAAAACACCTATACATGAGGTAAATTTGTTACCTTGTATTGAGTATTATTGCAAAGAAAAGTTTAAAGATTTTTTTTTTGTCAGAATTTATGACTACCAAAGAATGATAGTGGCTGGTCATCGAAAATAACATACTTGGTAGAAGCTGTTATTTTCACTGCCACTCTCCATTGCCTGAATTTCTTTTTCTAGCTAGTATTTGCTACATAGTCAGGTTCTCCTGCATGTTGCTAGATTGATGTTTTAGATGTTTTATTAGGGAACTTATATTGCAAGAATTTTCTAGTAACTGCTCTTGATATTTACACAGAGCACCATTAGCAATCTGCTTTGTTTAGATTGCCATCACTAACTGTCATTTTGTGCCACCTGTTCATTAGTGCAATAGCAAACAGTAAACTCGCATCAAGTAAGTACTAAGTGGTATTGTGTGTCGGTATCATGGTAGCATTTGACAACAAGTACGAGTAAATATGGCATTGGACGATGATTATAGGCTCATAACCGATGAGGTCATTCCTGCAAAGTAAGTCACCACACATCGAGCTTTAACCACAAACGAGCTTTTTTAATGATGAAGCATTTTTAAAAGATCCTTAAAAAAAGGAGCGTTTAGGAGACTTGAGTTAAGGCAGGCTTAATTCTTGTTGATTCTTGTGTCTGGAATGTAAGCAGTCATGTATTTTATAATGTTTCATAAATATACAGTAAACAGCTATTAGATATGTTGTGGTGTGAGTTTTAGATCTCTGCTTGTAGCTGAAGGATAGTGGTACTGAATGTCCTTCCAGCTGTGGCAACCTGACACATTTTTCACAAGAGTAATTGCAGGTATCCAAGTCATAGGATTCGACTGAGGTTCAGGGCTAGGACGCAATCGATTTTCAAAGACTGATGACATCTTAATTTGGCTTGAATTATAGGAACAGTAGCCCTGATTTTAGATCATTGGGTATCGAGTGGTTTCTTTTTTTATAAGTAATGAAGAATCTAAGCACATGGAGTTTGGGGATAATGGAAAGTGTCTATAGTAGCTATTAGGACTGTTAGCTAAAAGGCTGATTATAGATTTGCACAACAATTTACTGTCTTTGAAGTAATGAATTTATAATTTCAGGTGTGAAGATCCCAATTTTTGTAGTAAATACCCTCACTTTTTTTTTTTTTTTAAATACAGTATTGGTCATGTTAGCTAGACATACAATAGTATGTGTCAGAAATATACTCTCCCAGTATGCTTGGTGGTTTTGATTTTAGTCGTGTCTTTATCTCTATACTGTTCAATGTTTACTTCTCGTGTGTTTACCCGTTCGATATTTACTTCTCGATTTGTTTATCTGTTTATACTCAGTCACCTCACATTATCTTTGTGAAGTCTAAATGTCATTTATTCATAGATTCCTACTGTATGAAATCTTGAAACCCTTGTGGTTCGTGTTTCTTTATTGTTTATGCTAGGTTGTGTTGCTACATCCTCAAAAAAATATTACTTATCTTGATTCATTGATTGGTTCTGTCAACTTTATACTGGTAGTGTGAGGATTATTGTGTTCGGTGCCACAGAAAATACATATTCATAGGAAGAGTCCTTTATAAAGACGAATTTGTAGTCAGTATATAAATGCTAATGGGAAAGTTACACAGTGAATGATTACGAAACAAACTAATTATTTAGATTTTATCGGAATTATTTTCCTTTCTTTATTCTTTTGAGAATGTTGCTCAGAAATGGAGCACGATTTGGTTTAGGTCTTTTGAAAACCACTAACCATACTGATCTGTGGAACCCTAAGGTAGCGCTGTAACAGTGCAATAGAATGAGTTTGACAACCCAAAGTTAGAGAGTCATGCTTTACTTATGTAGTGTGTTTGTGTGATTCCTGTGGAAATGAGGACATTTTCATAAATATTACTGCAATTAAAAAAGTATTGTGGCTGGGTGTGTATCATGTGTATATTAAAAAATGTCAGAGATTGTTAGCATTTGGAACTTTGTGCTTTAATAGCCAAATGCACTTGTGCTGACATGGATGCCACAAGGTTTTGTGAAACCTGACGATCCATTTTAGATCAATTCATCATTTTAGATCAATGAATTTTAGATAAATTCATCAGTGTGTCCTTGATGGATTTTACACACATTTCAATGGAAATTTGGTGAAAAAAAGGTGAAAAAAAGATGCTTTATACTTGTCGCATGTACTTTTACAGCACCGTGAAATTCTTTCTTCGTTTATTAGAAAGCTGAAGTCAGAAAGCCATGATACAGTGCCCCTGGAGCACTAAGGGTTAAGGATTTTGCTCATGGACCCAAGGGTAGCATCTTGTGGATTCCCAGGTTCAAACCCCCAAGAGCCTTAACCACTTGAGCTACCACCTTCCCCATATGAGGCCTTTTACATAATCAAAGTCACAAATCTGCTTAAAATTTGTTTTTGTTTTCTGTGAAAGAATTAAAACACATACAGGAAAGTGGTGAACAAAGATTATTAAAAGCACATTAAGGATTGGATCAAATTTGGAAAATGTGACAATGACAAATAAAGTGGCAAAAGTTGAATCAGTCGGAACTGTCCTCACTGTGTAGAATAACATAAGGAATTATGGTGTGGTGTAGGGTTATTTTATGTTTATTTTATATAATGGCACATCATTGTGCCAGATTTTATAAACAACATAGGAGCAATTCTTTGCAAAACAGCTACTTAGAATTGTTTTTTTTTTTTCAACTTGCAAACACAAACGTATCATTTTATTTTATGCTTGCCTTATAATTGTAGCAAGGTCTAAAACTTGGCAGACCGAGACCCAGATTATGGAGTGGTATTAATGTGTGTGGTGATAGTGACAGTAATTGAAACTGCTCGTTATCAGTGGAGCAGCGTTTGATACCACATGGTTTGAGATTCATGATTTATTCCTCTCTCTGCATGTTGGGATATGATTCTTGTGGAAATGGGTCACCTTGTTACATAAACAGCACACTCAAAAACATGGGAATATAAATATATTACAGAAATGTATGTGTGTAAGTGAGAGGAAGAGAATATTTCTGACCTGCATTCAGACCAGTGCTATTTTGAAATTGTAGACTAATTCGTTTCTTCCAGACGTTTTTGTATAGAGCATTCTTTCTTTTGTGTTACATCCTATGGTTAAAATATTGGGACACCTGATTTTTTCCAGCCATATGTGGTTCTTTCCCAAACTGTTACCTCATTACATTGTAGAAGAAAATTTTCCCTTTACTTGAACTAGTAGACCAAGACCTGTTCCTGCATGGCAATGCCTCTTTTCTAGTGGACACTCTAGTTGTACAACTTCCCGGAATATTGTAAATTATTACAACAGGAAATATGGACTAATTGTGGAATAGGATGTTCAGAAAGCACATCTTAAAGTCAGGTAACCATTAACTTTTGTCCATATAGTGTATGTCTGCTATAGCAAAGTTTGAAGTTACACATTGTCCAACGTGATATATTTTTATTTACATCTCTCATAATAGAAGTAAGTACAGTAACCTTTCTTGGTTAAAAAACGAATGTCACAATTTGCTGACCATGTACCAGAGACTCGTTTCATTAATGTTTACAAAGAACTTTAAAAAGAGCTCAATTTTAGCATAAAATCAACAAAATCAACACAAGCTGTTACTATTGAAAACGTGACAAAGTAGTATGCGCTGACTGTGGCTTGTTTTCTGATTCTATAGTTATCATGTTCTCCTGATATAAATACATGTGGGGATTTGTCTTTTTTTTCTGGAAAAGATGATGTAAGCTGAGAGAGGAAATTGTGGAATGGACTGGAGCGAAAGGAACTAGGGTTACTGAAAGAATGAATGAAAGGAAGAAAGGACTCATTGTTGTGTGCCGGCCCATGAGCTAATTCTATATCCAACAAATATCCTATAGGAGTTACCCTACATTTGTTCAGCCCTCAAAATGCCACTCACTTAGTACACTGTGGATTCTCCAGCCTGTGTGAGGAGAGGAAATGCTAATTATAAATGCTAAAATATTGCAAGCTTTAATAAATTAATCATCAGCCCTTCACCTTGTGTGTAATGATGTCATTTTCTTTACATCGAGGACATGTTAAGAATGTAACTTGCAGCCTGACACTTTATACCTAAACAATGTGGATTAGGTAAGAAATAAAACACAACAGTTAGACAAATACATTCACATATAAAAGCCTGGTCTGGAGTGTGTTATTCCATCAGGCCTAACAGAGATGTGTGAGTAAATACCATGTTCAATTCACTAGTATGTGACATTTGCTGAGGAAAATGTGAGTGGTGCTTGACGGTGCAAAACTGTTTTAAGTGTGAACCACGAGATGAGCGTTTTGCCTGGCACATGCCTGGCATCCCTCTTAATTTGCGAGGGGTCAGTGATGTCACATGACGTCACCACATTCTCCAGCATTCAACTTACCTCTCTGTGCTAAACGTTTAGACATATCACACGCCCGTTTTGCCAGAGTTTAGCGATTTATTATCGAACCACACTTCTGAATTTTGCTTTGTTCTTGTCCTGGGACTAAATCTTTTTGAATTTTATTTGTATTTATTTATTTGTTTGTTTGTGCAAAGTCTTAACAGACAGACACACACACACACACACACACACACACACACACACACACACACACACACATACACACACTTCACTACCTTCCCCACTAGGAAACTCTATATATAATGGAGTTAAACTGCACAGTTGTACACGCGTGTGCCGTCCACGTTTATGTTTACCAGTGCAACTGAAGTATATTTAATGAAAGAATATTCATTAGTGGACCTATAGGAGCAGGCTGAATCACACTACCATCTGTCTGTCTTTCGTATTCAATTCAAGTGAATGGACGCAGCAGGGATCCGCCCTTTTTTTTCTTGCTTTCCCGCTTTCAAATCAAGGGTCACTCCAGACCCTGAACCAGTAACATGAGGCCCCTTGTGTCCTATTACCATAGCAGCCGTTGTCCCTGCAAAACATGCTCTGCAAGTGTGTGTGTGTGTGTGTGTGTGTGTGTGTGTGTGTGTGTGTGTGTGTGTGTGTGTGTGTGCGAGCATACAGGTGCACAAGTGCTACAAAGGCTGACAAACAAAAGGTGCTTAGGAAGATGGGGTTCCTTTTATAGAGCTTTGAGAAGGCCGAGTAAAGACTGAGAAAAAAAAGCTAGGAGGATGATGAAAGAGAAGACAGCATTGAGAGAACGCTGAGCGAGAGAGACGAAAGAGAACAGTGAGAAAGTGAACTCTGAAATGAAAGGAGGATGGATGAAAAAGTGTATAACAGGAGAAAGAGGATAGATAGAGAGATAGGGAAACAGAATGGTGACCTGCTTTCCTCACACTGTTTCAAGATGATCAGAAAAACTTCCTTGGCATCAGTGTACCTATAAAAATACTCGTTTTTTCCACGTTTAGAGAAACACTTGATATTTGTAGACTAGCTATTTTTCCTTCCAAAACACAGGTTTGGGCAGCCTATTACATAGAAGCTAAACACATTCGGACGAGACACTTATTGCACTCTAATGTACACGTGACGCACGATGGCTTACAATTGATTCTTTAAAATCCTGGCCATAAATATCTGCCACATCAAAGTTGGGGGAGTGGTGGCTCCAGCGGTTAAGGCGCTGGGTTGCCGATCGGAAGGTCTGGGGTTCAAGCCCCGGTATCGCCAAGCTGCCACTCTTGGGCCCTTGAGCAAGGCCCTTAACCCTCTATGCTCCGGGGGTCCCCTACGTGGGAAATATCAAGGTCCGTGACGTCGGAGTGACGTGGGGCAGCCTTTCCGTGGGCTCACCACCTGCAGGAGGAACCGTAAGGGACGGTGCTGTGAGGATTGGGCAGCAGTCGGAGGCGGGGGCCTGCTTAGACCCCCGCGACCCGAATTACGGATAAGCGGGAGACAATGGAAAATGGATGGATGGATCAAAGTTTTCACCTCCGACGATATCATAACTATTGCAGACATTTGGATAAATATTTATTTATTTATTTATTTATTTTTCTTTCTGAGATTTTGCTCAGTTTGACATTTGGGTGTCAGTGCACTGGATATACAATACATTGTCTGCTACAGGAAAGCCTTAAGGACAGAAAACATTCTTGCTTATGTAGCGAGGGGTAAAAAAAAAGAGAGGCTTGTGTAAATAACTGTTTATAACTGAATCACATTCACAGCTCATTAGCACTTGTATATAACCTCAACTTCTACAGCACTCATTGTTTCACATCTATCTTCCCATGGTTGCTGTTGATTTCCCACAGTCCTTGTCTTCACTCTCAGGTTTCTGTTTCTTTGTGTTTTGTTTTCTTTGTATTAGTTACTTATCTCCACATTTTCTTCCTTTCTTCTCAGAGTATTACATGACAACAGCCTCTATTGCAAGGTTTCTCTTTGTTTCTTAGACATCGCAAAGCATTAAATAAATAACGTTATAATATAATTAAAAAAAAATATTTTTATAGTATTTATTCCAAATTGTAATATGGTCGCCAGTTATAACTTGTTCATGCCATGGCACATCACATGACTACAGTTTTAATCATTTTAAATATTAAATGCCTTCGGAAATGATAAAAAAACGTTTCCTGTTCCATCACTGATACGTGGTTTCAAGAAAACCACAGGATCCTGAACCTGAAATGTGCTTTGAAGTGCATCATTATTGATAACTTTTGTTCTGACAACCCTCAGGGACATTTAGATGAAGTGTTCATTGGTAAAAGCCTTTGCCAGTATACAATTCTTTTAAGCTCTAATGGCTACACACACATGAATATCACTGATTGTTAAGTAAATACGGAGCTACAGTACTGAAACACATTTTTCATTAGGCATGTTTGCTTACAGTTCCCAAGAAGCCCTTGTTTGCTGAGTTGACATTTGTACTTCTACATTTTTAATAGTCTGTGAGTTTCCTGTAAAAGCTACACACATGACCAGTTTCTGTATTTATAAGGTGCACAAAAGGACCAGTGGAAAAGAGAATGTCCTATTCCATGTGATGAAATCATTTGGGTCACAGAAATGGACAGAGTACTCATCATCTTAGAAAGTCCAAATATATAACTGTCCTTTCCCAAGAAAGGTAAATCATACTTTTGATCTTTTATTGAAATCACGTTTAATCCCAGTCTGGAGCATTAATTTCTAGTACATCTTGAATTACACAAGTATTCGGACTTTTCGACACTTGAAATTCAGCTCGGGTGAATTTCTTGTCTATCGTCCATCCTTGAGACACTACAAACTATTGTATGATGTCGGTTTGGCATAAGCTACATTTCACAGTGTCATTGCAGGAAGAAACTGTGTACTGCATCAGCTATATATGGTTGAAATGACAGTAAAAGCTTCTTGACTTGACTCTTGACTTGAAAACCAGTGATGATAAAGCCAGTGAAAGCCAGTGATGATAAAGCAAGGCCTCAGAAACAGGATTGTGCCATATTAATGATCTAAAATATCTGCTCTTAGGTTACCACACTACTATGAAACAAAATGCTAATTTAAATGGGTAATGATAATGTGGATTGTTAATTAAATGTATAGATGAATGATGGATGGATTAATGGATAATTAGATAAATGGATGAATGATTAGAGGGACAAATTGATGATTTGCCAGATGGATGGATGGATGGATGGATGGATGGACAATTAGATTAATGCATGAATGATTAGAAAGACAGATGGATGATTTGATGGGTCGATAAGAGGGATAGATGGATAATTATATTAATGGAAGAATGATTATAGAATGAATAGAATGAGAATGAATAGTTAAATTAATGGATGGATGATTTGCTCTGTGAATTATATAGTTGGATGGATAATTAGATTGATGGGTGAGTGTTTAGGTAGATGTATGGATGGATGGATGGATGGATGGTTGAAATTTAATTACATAGATAAGATTCTGGGTCAATAAGAGAAAAAGATAGTGGAAAAAACAGGATACTGTATATAGAATGAGATATAGGAAAGAAGATAGAATTTTTTTGCATAGTATCAGATTTAAATAAGATCGAAAGATGGAAAGATCGATAAATTTATGGTATAATGACATGTACACTATGCACTTGAGTAAAAGTCATGAGGAAACCCCCACTCGTCATGTCCCATTCAGTGCGACAGTTATTGCCTATGGAAACGAACATCTGACTCAAAGAAAGACAGAGAGGAGGACTAGGCTAACCGAGGCTAAATGCGATTTTAGCTTAAAGGTTGACAATGCTTTAATTGCCCATTAATACATAGGACATGTGTGCATAGATTGGACAGAAAAAACCCAGTAAAGCCTTTGAATTGGTATGGAAGTGATTGCATTTGTGTATTCATACACATTATCCTGGATCTTTTAAAATACTGTCTCTGATTCTTTGAGTTAAAATAGTGGTTTGTGCTATCGATTTGAGTGTCCTGAGCAGTATGAAAAATTCATTACATAATAACCACACATCCCAAAATCACACTGAGGCAATATCAGCCTACATCACATATTGACATAGGAGAATTGGAGAGAAATTTACATAGAGATACAGTAAATTAATGTATGATGTAACTCTTTTTGCATTTCCTGTGTACAATCACAAAACTGTTTGCCCCTTCGGCATTCCTCGTTTCAAAAACGACAGCTTTTAACCCAGTTTATATGAAGTGCCCAAAGAACTGAGTCTCCTCTGTAGTCTCAAACACACCACACACACTATATACTGTACACTGTTATTTTTTGGCGTTTTCAAATTCAGTTAACAGTGTGCCAGATTTGGATTGTGCCAACATATAATTTTTTTCTCAGCTATGTAGCAAGTGATAGCATATATTACACAAGCCAGCGTATGGTCTATGAAACACTACTATAAATATATCAAAGATTATTTCCTAGTTATACATTTGCCACGGAGCTCTGATGACATTTGACTTGAGATTCTGTCCTCAACTGTGCAAAATATTCAATTAAGCAGCAACGCATCAGTTACAACTTATTAAATTCTTGGAACAATCTTGACGTTTCTTCAATTTCCTTCTCACAACTTTTCTTCCTATAAGCAGTTAGTTGTCTTGTTTTTGACATATAGAGAATAGTTATGAAAAAAACAAGTGGAAAGGAATAGTTGCATTCCATCAGCACCCTGAGCACCAAATGTAGTTCCTGTAGCTAATGTATATCTACAAGCTACATGAAGGACAGTTGCCTGCTTGCATAAATATTATTAGATTATATAGGTGTTTATATTCTAATTAATGTGCATACTATGAATTTATATTATTTAGATAAGGTATTTACCACACTGATTGTAAATATTCTTTTTTTCAAGCATAAATTCTGTTCATGATACGAAAAAACGCACATCAACATCTTTGGTTTTATTCGTTTTATTAAAACATTCCATTCCACATTTAATCCCCATTTGCTGTTATAATAATCTCCACTCTTCTGGGATGATGTTCCACTAGTTTCTGGAGTGTTCCTCTAGAGATTTTTGCTCATTCAGCCACAAGGCGTTAGTACCGTCAGGTACTCATGTATGGTAGGTGAGGTGAGGAGGCCTGGGGTGAAGTCAATGTTCCATTTCCTCTTAAAGGGTGTTCAATAGGGTTGAGGTAGCAGGCCACTAAAAATCTTCCACTCAAAACCATGTAAACCATTAAATTTTACATTTGGCAGACACTCTTTTTCACACAGACTTGCATTTATATCATTTATACAACTGAGCAGTTGTGGGTTAAGAGCTTTGCTCAAGGGCTCAGCATTGGCAGGTTGGCAGAGTTCAGGTTTGGATTTAAAACCTTCTGATTAGAAGTCCAGCATCGTATCCACTCAGCAATGACTTCTCTTCCTCTGTGTTTATGCAGGGAACATCATTTGCATTCAGAGATTATGACTGGTTATGATTAAGATGATATCTCCTGCAGTGCGAAAGAAAACAGTCTTTTGAAGGGATAATACAATCATTTACAAGGTCGTTTTTATGTCTTGTGTCCTGGCAGCAGTGCCATTTGTTTTAGTAGGAAACTCAAATATAACTTTGCTAAACTTCAGAACGCTGCATGTGCATTTTTAATTGTTTACTGAGATGTTTATGAAAGTGGGTGAGCATTAAATATTGAATAAAGTTTAGTGCACTTGGGCTTGAGATCTACATTATTTATAGTTAAACACAGTTTATAAACTCCACTGATCTTAGACTGGCTATTTGAACTGGGAATAAAGTATATTAAACTATAAATATTATACATAAATATGTGTAATTTGTTTAGGGCAACGTGTTTAAAGCGTTTTCCCAGTTTTAGTGAAATCCTGTAAAAACCCGTAGCATTTTTTTTGATTACATGATCATGATTTACTAATGACCAAATATTCATTTTGCTCCTGTGGAGACTCGTTTTTTTGGGGGTTTTTTTTACCCAGAGAAAATGAGAAAACATAGGGCAGACTTTTACATGCCCAAGCACAGCTTCAGTCGAGTAAAGATTTGTTTGGCTCTGCCAGAATCCCTAGCTTGGTGAATCTTCCTTTGTGAAGATGTAAAAATGTGAAAAAGATCATTTTGTGGTCCGGATCTAGGGGTTAATGAGAACAGGTTAAGCTAAATACAGCAAAGGCTGGTTGGGATATTAGACATTAGGCAGATGAAATGTGATATCTGTGACCATCTTGACAATGGATCTATTAGAGTTGTGCAGGAGATTATATCCCAATATTGCATAATAACAAGGTGGAGAAAGCTATTACACTCACCCCCCAACCCCCAATACACACACACACACACACACACACACACACACACACACACACACACACACACACACACACACACACACACAGTCTATGTTTCAAGTCTGTAATGCTTTACTGAGTTCAAGCTGAGTTTCCTCTAAATTCCAGATATGATTATTAGAAAAGTTTAAACCCATTTGTTCAAACCAAAAAACTCCAAACTTGCAGTTCTTTTTCCTCAGAAATAAACTTGTTGCTTGTTGCTAACCCTAACCCTAACCCTAACCCAAAGCCTATAAACTTGTTTGTTTTAAGTTCATCACATGTCTAAAAATCAGAGGTCGAGCGATATGGGTTTTTCTCTAGGCAATGCCGATGCAGATATTTTAGAAATCGGGGCAGCCGATGGCCGATATATGATGTTGGCTAATATGTTTGTCCGATTTTCTTTTTTTTTCTCATAAAATCTAACAATTATTTAAAAAGATGTGATACAAAAAACTGCTTAAATTACACATTTATTGAACAACACAAGCCTCTTCAATCAGTACACTTTACCAGGTTTTGGTTCCCATGTCAACCTCTAGGCTAATCTACAGCTGGTTAAAGGCTCGCTAACAATACCAGCATTTTATAAATGTTATTCTCATTCTATCTTCTAGTTTTTTTCTGCACCTTTGGCCTTGGTCGGACCGCGTCAGCTTTTTTTTCGACTGATTCTGTATGTCCAATTGGAGGCAGAGCTCGTCGGCGAGAAAGAGAACTCCGACTGGCTAATTAGCTTAGTGAATGTGTGCAAAAACGGAACACGCTTGTTGTTATTCTTGCAACTTAGCAAACACAATGGAAAAAAGCTACACGAATTACTTAGTAATGATAGGAGCAGGTGTTTGCATTATATACAGTGTCGACAGTTCTATCTCTTCCTGGTTCCCTGTTTGGATGGCGAATACACACTACTGCCACCTGCTGATAAGGAATATTTTTGTTCCCTCAAGCAAGCGGCGAACGTACACACACGGTTTGGTGTGTCAGATGCGCCTGCATAATAATAGACCTAATTTGCAGCACAATTGACCGATGCCGATTAATAAAAAAATAGCAAAAATAGTTTTAATAAAGGCTTTTTTTGTTTTTTTTCAAAAACGTTTTTAAATCGTTTTGTGTTTGCTACACAAGCGAATTCAGCCCTAGCTTTGCATTCTGCATTTTTTTATTGCATTCTGTGTTTTATGTGACTATTAGTGGTAAAAATGTATAACTGAAAGACTAGGAAAAGGAAAAGCAGTTCGTCCCTGCTGGTCAAATGTCTTACTCAAAGCATTAATATGCGCTTTAACGAAAGTGACAGTGCGTTTGTAAGAGTCTACCTACTTTTGGATGTCATTCTCAAGGCACTTATATAAAATTATTAGCACAAGCAGTGTACCGAAAGAGCAAGGCTTTATCATCCTCTCACATGAGGTATCAGCTGTCATGGCTTGTTCTTCTCTCCTGCCACATCTCCTCTTTAAATGCACTTCTCTTCACTGGTTCTCTTCCAGCTTATGAAAGGACCTGACTTGAGTAATGAATGCTGCAGTTGTTTATCAGAAAATCATTTATTCGTGCTAGTGATGCATGGATTAATCAGAGACCTATTTGGTCCTAACAAGAACAACAAAGTCGTTTTACAAAAGGAGCTAACCGAGGCAATTTCTGTTGCCTTACAAATGCAAGTCAGAGTATTGTACTTTCAGCACTTCTATGTCTTATGGAATCCCATTTTGCATACTAATTACATATTCTAATTTCTCATTATTATTCTCGATTGTAATTTAGCCAATAATATATAAAAAATAAATGACCAAAAATAGTTTAAATATACATTACTATTAGTATGATTAATATTATTGCCTAATGCACAACATGAACATCTTTTTAAAATTAGTTTTATTAGAACATTCCGTTCCACATTTAATCCACATGTGCCGTTTTTATAATCTCCACTCGCCTGGGATGATGTTCCACTAGATTTTGGAGTGTTCCTGTAAAGATTTTTGCTCATTCAGCCACAAGGCGTTAGTTGTCAGGTTCAGGGTCAGGAACGAAGAAACCACCTTGTCAGTGCTCGGGAGCGGAGCCCTCTTTGGCAACCGCTGCGAAGCTCGGAATAAAGAAACCACTTTGTCGGTGTTAGGGAGCAGCGAGGAACAAAGCCTGGGTGACGACCCCAGTGGGGTTTGAGAGTTGGAGAGTTTGTCAGCTGCCGGGATGACCAAACTGGTTCATGAGTTCCTCGCAAAAAATCTGAATAGCTTGAGCAACAGGCTTTCTGACGCTCCCAGACATCTGCTGCCCAGTCCAGAGCCTTGCTTGAGAGGTGGAGGATTAAAAAGGCTAAACTCCTCCTCCGCTTAGTCTGGTATTCCTCTAATTGGGCCATGGGCCAAGGGTGCATTGGCAGAGGAACAGGTTGCAGTTGTCCAGATTCCCTAAAAAAAAAAATTGGGAGTCCCGAAAGCAGTGTGCTTCAGCGATAAACAGTTTGTCTCCGATAGTCTGTGGTCTCTGCTGGGTTCACAGTTGGTTGGTTCATTCCATCAGGTTCAAGAGCGGGTCTTAAACCCAAAGGTGTTCAATAGGGTTGAGGTCAGTGCTCTATAGCAGGCCACTCACAAGGAAACTTGCACTCAAAACTATGTAAATTATTACATTTTACATTATCTCATTTATACAACTTAGCAGTTGAGGGTTAAGAGCCTTGCTGAAGGGCCCAGCATTGGCAGGTTTGCCTTCTTATTAGTAGTCCAACAACGTATCCACTCAGCAATGACTTCTCTTCCATTACCCCTGTCTGTATTTATGTAGGGAACATCATTTGCTTTCAAATTATGACTAGTGATGAACAAATAACTATTATTATTACCACTAGCAATTCTATTTATGAACAATATATTTAAAAATAGGTTTTCTGTAAATACACCAGGGTTTTGAAATAATATAGGCCATCCCTATATTAAATAATTTAGTAATTTAGTGTAATTTCTTCAGTTAGCTGTGTAAGTATTTACTATACAAACAAGCAGCGAAACTACACAAAACAATTGCCATAGACATATCTTTCTAGCACTAATCATTATGATTATGAATATTGTTGTTTATATATACTTTCTATAAGTGTGGAGGATTTCTACGCTTGTCTAGACGAAAATTCTCAGTTGTCTCAGTAGCCTCAACATCATTCCACTTGTGTGGTTCATTACTTGTAAAAAAAAAAATCGCTTGGCCATATAGGTGTGACCTGCATTTCCCCGCTTCACAATTGCTAAAAGTTTTCTCACTCTTAGCCATCATGTTTTTGTGTCGTAGTACGAGTTCAAGGCGAAAAGCATCAAGAAGAAGAAAGTGAACATGGTGGTCTCGGTGGACGGCGTAAAAGTGTTACTTCGCAAGAAACAGAAGGTAAACTGTAATGTTTTGTTCATGGTAATATTTTATTGAGGACATGCTCCTGTAAAACGCTGCAAAATCGTTGTGTTTGATTCTGAATTTTGAATCCCACAGAGGAAAGAATGGACATGGGATGAAAGTCAAATGCTAGTGATGCATGACCCAGTGTACAGGTGAGTCAGGTGACTCACATTTTTATTGAATCTATAAGCACAATGGTACACAATTAAGTATTCAGATGCGGTGAATTTCCAGACATGCATATTAGCCAGTTTTGGAGGAACCTGCATATATGCACATTCACACAACTCATGCAGTTCCTTTCAGGAAGGCTACGATAATTCACATAATCACTCCGTACAACCGAGGTGAGCAGAAAAGCATCTTAGAACATGTCAAATTTTGTGCTGAATCGACTACAATAACAGAAGGCCACATCTGGTTTCACTTCCATTAACAGAGAACATGAATCTGATGCTACAGTGTTTAATAAAAGTTGACCTGGTGATGCTTTACCAATCCCCAACTGCCCAATTTTACTGAGTCTGTGCCCAGTGTAGCATCAATCGCTGTTTTTGGTTGATAGGAATGGAAACTATTGTGGTCCTGAGATGCTTTTCCTTGTCTAAAGAAAGAACTTTATTTGTGTTATTCTCTCCAGAACACATTTCTCTAAACATGAATAGTTAATGTGAGTTTCTGCCAACTCTGCTGCTGCAGGAAATTCTAACAAATTAACTAATGAGAAAGTTGGCACAAGTGAAGAAAAATCAGTTGTGTATTGTTTTTATGGTGTCTGATTGAATTTTACAAATAATAAAGCCAGACCAGTACTAAGTGACTCTGTTCTATACCTTTAAGATGCACTAATTCTTTTACATTCATTTTAATCATGTCAATTAGTTATACTTTAGTACTAACACCAGCATAAATTAAGGATTTTTAATTCTTTAAGTACTGTTGGTGTAATTGTACACAAATTTCACGATTCAGTAGGTCCATCGGTCACGGGCCAGTTCAATTTTCATACGGTTATAAAATTGCTTGTAAGTTTTCATAATTAGTCATATTATTATTTTTTATTATTATTTTACATTATTATTATTTTTAATATTAACAAATGGAAACATCAACAGTTTACATTTTTAAAACAATTTTAAACGAACGTCTTGCTTAATTAAATAATTAAAAAAATAATAGATTATAATATTTTTTTATAAATATAAAATATATCAAATGAAAAGAGAATAAATGAAATTAATGCAATAAAAGTTTGTAATTTTGTTGATGAAATTGAGTAATCAAATTGATTGGCATACATTAAGTTGATTGAATACAATTTTATAAATGGAAAGATTTAATTAAATAGTTTACATTTGTTACAATTTGGTTAATATTACATAGTGTGTGTTTATTAAAATTAACAAAATAGTAGTTTTACAATGCACTACAAATCGTATTTCTGGTACGGAGTATGTAGCCACAGTGACACTGTTCTAACTTTAATTTCTTTTTTTATGCTCCTGCCAATGTTGTGTATGTTTTTCAGTTTGATAATAATAACAACAAAAAACCACTTGACACTACACGACATTGCGTTAACAGCAATAGCAATTATAAATATATAGTTAAAATCGAATATAAAAAATTTTGGTACAAAATGATAAGAAATACATAAATAATTAAATACTGGAAATCATAGCCTTAGTTAAAAACACAACAAAAGCTGTAAATTTCCCTGACAGAGGTGTGGATCAAAAATGCAGATCATAAATAGACTCTTAACAGAAATGTTCTGCAGAAAGGATGAGCAAAGATCTTTCAACAAGGTATTACACTAGTGTAGGTGGGGATGCCAATAATATTGAAGCCTATGTTTTCAATTATATCCATAGGAATTCATTAGATAAAAGCTAACTGGATTTCATACCAATGAGGTTGCAAGTAAAATGTATGTGTTAGCAAGTAAAAGTGATGCGGGATCATTTTAGTGCTGTGAAGTCTGCCAAGTAGTTTTGGCGTCCTTTAAAAAAAAAACAAAAAAAAAACTGCTGATCAATGTTGCCTCTGTGTTTTCTGCTCATAAAACTTTTTCAGTGTAGATGCCAAACATCAGAGAGCTTTAGTGTACATCTTGTGCTTTTATGCATTTCTAATTTGTTAAATAAATCCATATATCAAAAGTAGCCTTCTTAGCGTTTAAAACCGAGCCCATTCAGGATCAAGAAACACTTCATCTTTCTTATTGTACTTACATTTTAGAAATAAAAATAATTTGTCTTGGGTCACTTTCTGGCTTCTTTTCTTTTAGGATTTTCTATGTGTCCCATGACTCTCAGGATTTAAAGATTTTTAGTTACATTGCCAGAGATGGGTCCAGCAACACCTTCAGATGCAACGTCTTCAAGTCCAAAAAGAAGGTATTCTGCCATCTGTTGTTTTTACCTTTCAAGGGCAGACCATGCTTTCAAGTTATATTGGCATGGAGAGTGATTATGGAAATGCAGCGGGGGAGGAGAAGCTCCCACGGGTTAAAAAAGTGCTGAACAGAAGAGTATGGTTCGTAATAGAAGTAGTTCTGGAGGCAAAGGAAAGACAAAAGATGTTTTCTGCAACAGAAAGTGTGTTAGATGACATCATTTGTATAGACAGGGGCCAGTGAAGTGATCATCACGAGAGAGGGAGTGGGTTTAACTCCTGCTAAGACTTTTTAAAGGTTGGCTAGAAGAGGAAGGTTTTTTTAAACTGGGCAAAGAAATGATGAAACAGGAGCTTTATGGTACTACTGGGCGTCCAGATGGTAGGGGTACTGAAGACATGCACAGGAGCCTGTTGTCTGCAGAGTTTCTTTAACAGGATCAGGGTGCAGGGGTAGTATATGCTTGACTTCATTCTATTGTGGGATGAGAAAGAATGAGATATTGAGGTGGGGGAAGGATGAGTGAAGAGGGAGGGGTTGGATGAATAAGATAGGTTGATTGGGATGAATGGGGGAATTTGGAAGGAGAAGAAAGATGGGGCTTGGATGAATGGTGGAGGGGTTAAAGGGGGGTCATATTGTGGTGAACAGAAAATTGTCTGGGATGAATGAGGGAGCTGATGGGAATGAATGGGGAAGGGGTTGGGTGGAAGGGCAAATGAGGTTGAGGAATTAGGAAAGAGGTTAGGAGGAGTAGGGAAAAGGATTCGGAAGAATGAGGTATCAAATTTAAATGAATTTTCGAGGAAACGGTTGGGATGAGTTTTGGAAGGTTAGAGTAAAGGTAGGGTTTTGGTTGTGGACTGGGATGAGTGAGAAATCAGATTAAGACGAACAAAGATGGGATTATTGCAATAGTGAATGAGGTAAAAAAAAAAAATAGGAAGGTATCTAGGATGAATAGGGAGAGGCATTGGGATAAGTTTGAATGAATGATGGCAGGATAGGTTTGGGGTTATTGGTGGAGGAGTAGAATAAACATTTGTGGTTAACCAGGAGGGGAATAGATGATTTACAGGGAAGGGGTAAGTGAGGGAGGTTGAAATGAGGATTAGGATGAATAGGGGGAGGAATGGTGAATGAGGTGGAGGAATCAGCATAGAGGTTAAGGTTGAGGAATGTGAAAGGGTATGGGAAAAGTTTGGAATGAATTTTAGACATATGGGTTGGGATGAATGGTAAATAGGTTAAATGAGGTGAACAGGGAGATGGGAAATGGGATGGATGAACATAGAGGGGATTATTGAGTTTCAGAATAAAAATGTATGCTTATTGTAAATATGACTCTTGCCTTTCAGAGTCAGGCAATGCGTATAGTGAGGACAGTAGGCCAGGCCTTCGAGGTGTGCCATAAACTAAGTCTGCAGGCTGCTGACGGACAGATGGACAGACTTGCAATTGGAGACAGTGGAAAATCTGAGGATGAGTCACCTAGTACAGGTGAGACAGAAACAGGTCACCTCTTTTGAACATAACTGAGTGGTGTGGAAAACAAAATAAGGAGATGTTCTATAGCTAAAAACTGAAAAAAAACAAAACAATTAGGGCTACAATTTATTTTACTCTTCTGAACTATTTGTTTTTGGTGTACCTTTGCTCATTGTAGACTCAGATCACAGTTAATAGCTGATAGGACTGGAACCTGATATTGTTTTTTGCAGGTGTAGTTTTTCCACCAAAAAGCTGTGCATTCTGTCAGGTTTTCTTGCCTGCCACAGGGATAAAGAGTAATAATTTGAGTTGTCTGTCAGCTTAAACCACACAGCTCACATCAGCAAGGAGTTTCCACCCACAACTTGTTCACTGAATGTTTTTTTGTTTGCACCATTGTGTGAAAATATACATATTTCTTGGATAATTGGTTATTTCTGATTATTCAAGGGGACAAGGATTCCTAATAAAGTGGATGCTAATTGGATTTTTAAATGCAAAAGTAAACGAAACTTAGTCCTGCTTGCTTTTATAAGAGATGACAATTTAGAAGCACTGCAGAAGAGATTTCACAGCACTTGGCAACAAAACCTTAGACTGTGAGCTTACTGTGAGGATCAATAACAGGTATTGGCTAAAACCCATAAAATGCCTTCCACTCTCACTAAATCCAGTTTATGTTCAGAGACAGTTGTTTCCCTTATTCATGCTCACTCTATGCGTGTTCCCATTTCCCTTTTTCCCCAAATCGATGCGTGTCTTTGATTTCTGTTTGTTGCCGTCAAATGTATCTTTGTCTTTATTCTCCAACTAGTAGACACTAAACGTCTGCTTGCCTTAACCACAAGTTAAGATAGATTAATTTTTACAGCTCCAAACAGACACAGGCTTTTAAGATGCTCTGCTAGACTGGGCTTGTTTATTGGGCTGTGAGTTTCTTGGGCTTTGGTATACTGGATAATAGCTTGAATTTTGAAGTGGGCAGGAGTTAGCTAGCATTACATGTATTTCTGTGCAGGTGGTTTATGCAAATATTTGCTGTACCTTGTCCTTTAAATGATGGAAAGGTGCTTACTTAAAACAGCTTTAAAATAGCTTTATTTTAAAAGCTGTAAAATATATTTATATTTAATTAATTAAAGAAAGATTCTGCATCCAGCTTCATCTGATCATCAGGTTCATATATATTTTATGTTTTTAATTTAATTTAAAGCATCTTAGAATATATATAGATATATAATCATTTCAAAACACTTTACCTCAGACAGTGGTATCAGCGCTTATTCTAGTTACTGTACTTTATTCCATTACTGTATTTCTTTTGGAAGCACAGAGTGATTCTTTGCTCACTGGAGAATAATCTGGCTGTTCTCAGTGCTTCCTGCTTTCAGCCATGCTGTTCCTTTCAGCCTGAGATAGGGGTGGAGTAAAAGGGCGTTTATGTGGCCGTCTATAAAAAGCGTCCTAAGTAAACACAAACACTGCAGCCCATAACACAGTTTTCCAAACAGGGTTTTTTTTCAGCCACATAATACACTTGGGTTTAAGCCTTTGCATAAGCAACTACTGTTTCTTTAATCAAGAAATAGCTGAAATATCACACAGCTTTTACAGAACAAAGATACCAAATTTGAAATGGTTAGACAATACTTCAGTACTACCCAATTAGAGTGTTTTATATGATGTATTATATGATGTATTCAGAGTGGATGACTTCAGTCACATCAGTATTTATATCAGGAAAATTGTGCCTTTTTATACAAATAAAAGGAATAAAAATAAAGGGATAGAAAATACAGACTTAAAGGAAAAACTGCCTTTGCTTTATTGTGAAAGGATTTCCAATGTAAAAAAATACCGGCCTCGAAATGGCATTCAACATTTTTTACTTGTATTTACAGCTCGAAGCATAAACTTAAATTTGACATATTGACAAGCGGTTACATAAAACCACCAGGCAGCGGAGCATCAATTTCTGTATTAAAGCATCACTACGCATGCGTAACTCAGCTCTGCATATCGGCCAGTATTTCTTTGCTTATGAAAAGATTGAACATTGCGCTGTTTCTCACAGGCCAGGAGTTGACTGGAGCTGAGCACATCAGTGGCTTAGAAATGGAGATGAAGTCGCTGCCAGCCAGCGCTTGCGATCAAGCAATTACTGATGTCCTTCAGAGTTTATCAGAGCTGAACATGGTGAAGCCAGGGCAGGTAAGAATGTCTGGATATCTGTAGTAGTTTGCGAATGTATAATAAGGTCATGTGTATTGTACTGATGTTTTACTTTATTAAGTGTGTCAGATGCCAAGATAGTTATTAACATTAGTATCTCTTTATAATGCAAGTCCCCTTATTCTTTCTTTAATTCTTTTGTGTCCATGAGGCATTTATAAGAAACCCTATATTAGGTCTATACATTTATAAATATTTTTAGTAGTTATGTCTTCAGCTGTATAACAGCATCTAAAGCCACAGCTCAAACATATATTAGGCTTCAAAACAGCTTATCTGATCTGAGTCAGGTGACAGTAATATTAATTCAGCTTTCTGCGTTTTGAAACCGATCCCAGTCTGAGCGCTCATGCTGACATCAAGCACGGCATCATTATCGGATTAGATATTCTCCAGTCCGAATCTGTGGTGCGATTCATGCAATAGACGTTGACCGATGTTGCATTTTAAATATAGGACATCGTGCCTCCGATGGATCAACAGTAGCATTCAGAAACAGAAACATACCTAAAAGTCGGCCTGGTTGCTAAGAAAGTGCCGGCATTGCATCAGTGTCTGCTATCGGCCAAAACCCCCAGGGCTCGCGTATCGCTGGGGGATTAAAAATAGACAAAGTGGAATTGGCGGCGCTTATTTTGTACTGCCGTTTTTTCAGGCTGCATGTACTCAAAACGGAATGATTCATTTTTAATGCAAGAAGAAATTTTTTTCCTCTAAATGTACATTTGTGTTATTGAGCTGTTTTTAAATAGAAAAACTGTATTGCATAAAACTAGTAGTAAGTAAATTGATTTAGTTATTTGCTTTATTCGACTAGTTTAAATATTGGAATTCATGTGTAATACGTGGAGCTTGCTGGCTCAGTCTGGCAGAAAGGGAAGACAGGTGACAGATTCCTCAATCAAAAACAAACACTTTATTTTGACAAATCACGCTTTGGAATTTTACTTTAAAAACTAAAAAAACTTGTAAAACCTGTAGACACATGCACACACACTCAGCTCGCCATCGCTCTCTCAAAGCTCCTTTAGTTTCACTTTATTATCCCCTTCCTCATTCACTGCAACAGAGAACATTCATTAGTTAAATCGCATACAGGTGTAATAATCCTTACTACTCAATTCCTCCGGCTCCGTTCCACATTAATAAACCGCCCGCCGGCACAATATGTTTTTATTCTGCTTCAGCAAAATAATTCTATGCACCGTTTTAGTGTAAAATTTTACAACATTAAGGAAAGTCTTTCTGAAATAAGAAGGAACATAAACATAATTTTGTTTCACCTAGAAACAGAGATTTTTGATTGTGGAAAATGTGAAAATTAAGATAACAATTTTGGAGAGATTTTGACATGAGATTGACATTTAAAATGACACACAGACATGATTTTAAGAGAAACATGGGTAGTTTGGGGTGGGGCGGAGTCTATGCTTTAAGCTCCACCCACTTTTAAACTTTTTTTAATTTAGAATTTACATTTTATATTACTAAAGTGTAAGAGAAGACACTGTAGATATTTCTTCCTGTAGTATATCATCTTAATTACACTTTAAGTCAAGTCAAGTCAAGTTTATTTGTATAGCGCTTTTCACAACAGACATTGTCTCAAAGCAGCTTTACAGAAAACAACAGTGAAGGTGAATGGTGTGCGTTTGTCCCTGATGAGCAAGCCGTGGCGACAGTGGCAAGGAAAAACTCCCTTAGATGATATGAGGAAGAAACCTTGAGAGGAACCAGACTCAAAGGGGAACCCATCCTCATATGGGTGACATCAAGAGTTTGGTCATAAATCTTTCAACAATACAGAACAATTTGTGATCATCATAGATCCAGCATCAGCTTCTCCATGCCAGGGCCTTTAAACACTCGGCATCTACTTCTCCATGATCATCCATAGGTCCATAATCTTCACGAGGTGGGACGTGACTGGAGCTGGCCAAACCTCAGGATGCCTCGGGATGGGGAGAGAAAGAGAAGCAGTGGAGAGGAATTAGCGTAGCTGCTGTTCATGATATTAACAGCACAAGTTGATAATGTGCATGTAATCATATATTCTGGAGCACAAGGTTGTGATGTGATGTGTGTGATGTGTGTTATGTGTAGGCTTTGCTAAAAAGATATGTTTTTAATCTACACTTAAACTGGGAGAGTGTATCTGAACCCCAAACACTGTCAGGAAGACTATTCCAGAGTTTAGGAGCTAAATGTGAAAATGCTCTACCGCCTTTAGTGGACTTTGCTATTCTAGGAACTACTAGAAGCCCAGAGTTTTGAGATCTCAGGGAGCGTGACGGATTGTAGCGTGTTAAAAGACTGGATAGATACATGGGAGCCAAACCATTTAGTGCTTTATAAGTGAGTAGCAGTAGTTTGTAGTCTATTTGAAACTTAATAGGAAGCCAATGTAGGGACGATAAGATTGGGGTTATATGATCGTATTTTCTTGACCTAGTAAGAACTCTTGCTGCCGCATTCTGAACTAACTGAAGCTTGTTTATTAATGATGCAGGACATCCACTTAGTAATGCATTTCAGTAGTCTATTCTAGAGGTCATAAACGCATGGACGAGCTTCCCTGCATCAGATATAGATAACATATTTCTTAGCTTAGAAATATTTCTAAGGTGAAAGAAGGCTGTTTTTGTAACTTGATTGATGTGATTTTTGAAAGATAAGTTGCTGTCTAAAATAACTCCCAGGTCTTTTACCGTTGAACTAGTAGTTACAGAACAACCGTCTAAATGCAGGTGCTGGATGCTTCTGTGTACTATTTTTTGGGCCGATGAGCAAAATCTCCGTTTTATCAGAATTTAATAGCAGAAAGTTATGGGTCATCCAATCTCTTATTTCTTCAACACACTCAGTTATGCGAGCTAATTGAGCTGTATCGCCTGGTTTGGATGAAATATATAGCTGGGTATCATCAGCATAACAATGGAAGCTAATTCCATGCCTTCTAATAATATTTCCTAATGGAAGCATGTATATTGTAAAAAGCAGGGGTCCTAGAACTGACCCTTGTGGCACGCCATAATTTACTAGCATTATCCTGGATAGCTCTCCATTTAAATCTACGAAATGGTAACGATTGGACAGGTAGGATTTAAACCAGCTTAATGCCTGTCCCTGAATACCGATGTAATTCTGTAAGCGATCGAGGAGAAGATCATGATCTATAGTGTCGAACACAGCACTAAGATCTAGTAAAACTAATAGGGAGATGTAGCCTTGGTCTGAAGCTAAAAACAGGTCGTTAGTGATTTTAACTAGAGCAGTTTCTGTCCTATGATGGGGCCTAAAACCTGACTGAAACTCTTCAAAGATATTGTTCTCCTGCAAGTGGTTACATAGCTGGGCAGCGACAATCTTTTCTAAAATCTTAGACATAAATGGGAGATTTGAAATTGGTCTGTAATTCGATAGCGTGTTTGGATCCAGATTAGGTTTTTTAATGAGGGGCTTAATAACTGCTAACTTGAGGGATTTAGGGATATGACCTAACGATAGTGAGGAGTTAATAATATTTAAAAGAGGCTCACCAGCTGTATATAACACTTCCTTCAGTAGTTTAGTGGGAATTGGATCTAACTGACATGTTGTTGATTTAGCTTTCATAATAGCATCATACAGCTCTTCCTGTCCTATACATGTAAAACAGTGTAGTTGTGGGGTTGTAAGTACGATTGTGTCGGGAGATGCTGTCAGAGGTTGAACTGCCACAATTGTTTTTCTAATGTTATCTATTTTTTCAGTGAAGAAATTCATAAAGTCTTCACTACTAAACTGTGATGGAACACATTTTTCAGATCCCTGATTTGTTGTTAATTTAGCGACTGTACTGAAAAGGAACCTGGGGTTGTTTTTGTTATTTTCTATGAGTTTGCTCAGGTGTTTAGCTCTAGCAGCTTTTAGCGCTTGTCTGTAGCTAAGCATACTGTCTTTATACGCAATTCTAAATACCTCCAATTTAGTTTTCCTTCATTTTCTCTCCAGATTACGTGCTGTTCTCTTTAGGGCATGCGTATGACTATTATACCAAGGTGCAGGTGCTTGTTCTCGAACCTTTTTTAACCGGATGGGGTCAACAGTGTCTAAAGTGCTAGTGAGGATAAGGTCTATGTTGTTCGCCATCTCATCAAGATGATCAGCAGTTATGGGTTTAATGTGAAACTGAGATAAATCAGGCAGGTTATTTATGAATCTGTCCTTAGTGGTTGGAATAATAGTCCTACCAAGTCGATACCGTGGTGAAACATGGTTAATCTGCTCTACCGGTAGTGTGTACAGTAGGAGATAATGGTCTGTGATGTCATCACTCTGTGGTAAAATATCTATATCAGTGACGTCTGCTCCGTGGGATATTATTAAGTCTAGTGTGTGGTTAAAACGGTGGGTTGGTCTGGTGACGTTTTGTTTAACTCCAAAAGAGTTCAGTAAATCGACAAATGATAATCCTAGGGCATCGTTTGCATCATCTACATGAATATTAAAATCTCCTACAAGCAGCACTTTATCAAAACTGATCAAGAGGTCTGAGAGAAAACAAGCAAACTCATGAAGAAAATCAGCGTAGGGTCCTGGGGGTCTGTACACGGTGACCAGAGCGAGTTTTCTATGCATGTCTGAAAGTGCAATTTTAAGATCGAGCACTTCAAATGATTTAAAGCTGAATCCTAATCTCTGACTAACATTAAGAGAAGCACTATAAATGGTTCCTACACCCCCCCCCACGACCAGTCTGACGGGGCTCATGCTTATAAACATATCCTGACGGTGTAGACTCGTTTAGACCCATATAATCACCTGGTTTAATCCAGGTCTCAGTGAGACAGAGTGCATCGAGATTATTATCTGTGATCATCTCATTTACAATCAGTGTTTTGGGTGCAAGTGATCTAATGTTTAAAAGACTGAACTTTAGAACTTTGTTGTGTTTGTTTATCTGGCATTTTTCAGTTTTAACTGCAATAAGATTATTTCTGGATCTTGTGTATGTAATTCTTGGTTTTGCTACACGAGGAATAGATACGGTTTCTATAAACTGGGCTGTGTGTGAACTTGTAACTATTTGGTCTGTAGTATGCGTGTTCTTATAGTTGAAGATTTCTTGATGTCTTACCAGTCAGATGGTGTGAAGTATCCTAGAGATGTTATCTGATAGCACTGCTGCTCCAACTCTGCTGGGGTGCAGGCCATCAGGGCGGAAGAACCTAGGACGCTCCCAGAAACAGTTCCAGTTATTAACAAAGAGAAGTTTATGTTCTCGACACCATGACTGTAACCATTCATTTAGAGCTAAAAGTCTACTAAACTTCTCAGCCCCTCGCTGGTAAGTGGGAAGAGGTCCTGACACTATGATCCTCGTTGTGGGTGATGTGCTGCGTACCGTCTCCACAAGGATCCTGAAGTCCCTCTTTAAGATCTCCGTTTGCCGCAGCCTGGTGTCGTTTGATACGGCATGGAGAACAACCGCTCCGAAGTTCTCGTTCAGGATCGCGGGTACCTGCGCAGCGACATCCAGAACACGAGCACCAGGAAAACAGCGAGTGTGCACCTTACCTTTAGCTCGGGTAGCGCGGACATGCCGGACGATGGAATCTCTGAGAATAACAGTGTCGCGTTCCGTCTCGCGGAGGGGGACGAAGCGGTTCTCGGTCAAGATCTCGAAGGCCGGTGGTGGAGGTGGAGACGTCCTCGATCGGGGCTTGGCTTGTCTCTTCCGCCGCGGTCGCATCCAGGGTCCATGTTGCACCGGTGCCGGAGTTGTAGGTGCGCTGGGCCTGGGCAGAGAAGCACGCGGAGTTGATGTGCTGGGAGCGTTAGGTTCAACCCGGGAGTTTACCTGGGATGAGTGCGCGTCCGCCCGGGATGTTTCCAGCGCCGCTTTCCGCTCTCGCAGCCGGTCATGCTTTACATGCAGCTCGCGAATCTGTTTCTCCAATGCCTCCATCTCCAACGCCACCGTTTGCAACTCGAACGAGTCCTCACCTGTGCTCGAATGCAGACAAACTGTAAAATGCTGTAAAAATACTGCAAGGACTTTCTAATGATCTGACAGGTGTCCATAAATTTCCTTATAGTAGAGTGGGGTGAAAACAGCATGGCTGCTTCCAACAGTTTCCTAATGCAAGTCACTGTTTATAGCAAAAATAATAATAAAAAAAGTTGTGGGCTGTTCAGCGGTGGTGTTTTGATTGTCACTGGTGTCACTGACTGCATGGAAATACCAGTGATGCTTTGTGATCAACGCCGGATTATATGACTGCAGCCTCCAGCAAAAGCTCATAAGCCTGAAAATAGTACAGTACATGCACCCTCGGCCCAACCACAGCAAGCAGCCACTGTAGCATACAAGAGACGCTTTTCTGATTCGATCCACTTCCGAAAGTCATCCATCATCCATCATGGCATCTCCGACAGAAGAAAAGATCAGCCGCCTGCGAGTGATGTGTAATTAATAGTAAAACAGGGGGAGAAAATGACAGCTTATACAAATGACCATGACGGGGCCTATCAGCAATGATTTATAGCTTCTACTGATTTCACTAAGACACAGGGCAATTAGGGAACAGCCAAGCAACACGAATCCCTCCTCATGGATGACAGTTTTCTTCTAGGCATTACAGAAAGAGGAGTGTGATTCAGAGCTGCAGGCTCGAATTCAATGCTACACCGATTTTTACCTAAAAAGACTTTCTTTTATTTAAAGTTCAGATTGTCTGGGTTGCTGCGTGGGTTCACGGGATGTGGATGCACGTTGCGCTGAATCCATCCAGTCCCAAAACCTGAAATGTCCCTCATGGCTTTTAAAAGCAGACCATGAAATATGGTCAGAGACTCTGTTTCAGAAAGATAAGAGAAGAAAGAGAGAGGGAGAGAGTCAGATGAACGGATGGATGAATTTTGATAATTGCTGTCCTTTAGACAAATAGAAAGGAATCAGTGGGGAGGAAACATACACATAGTTCTACTTTGGCATTATCCTAATTTTGCTTTTCTTTTTACATTTCTCAGTCTATGAAGTCTCTGTCTCTAAGGTGTGTGTGTGTGTGTGTGTGTGTGTGTGTGTGTGTGTGTGTGTGTGTGTGTGTGTGTGTGTGTGTGTGTGTGTGTGTGTGTGTGTGTGTGTGTGTGTGTGTGTGTGTGTGTGTGTGAGAGAGTGTGTGCGCTGTTTTAGTAATGTAAGTAGCTCTCCCTAGTGGACACAGTAATCTGTTGCAATGGAAAGAAGAAACCGAGCATCACGGCTTGCATTACTATTATTCTTGTAATTGTTGGTAAAGGTGGTGGCACTTTTGTTTTAAATCAGTCATGCCATTGCACAGCTGGCAAATATTAAAAAAATATTAAAAAGAGTTACATAGGCTAGGAAAAACACAATACTTGTGTGTTTTTTTTTTATTACACTATTTCCCATTCACATGTTCACATAGTGAACTAATTTTTTTTACTGTAATTAGTCGTTTTATACATTATTTAAATATTATGTGAAAATAAATGATGCTGTAAAGATCGTTTATTGATGAGCTGTTTGTACACAGAGTGACACAACAGTCACAATTTTTTAAAACATAAGCAAATAGATTTAGCTTCAATATTTTGTTCTTTTTTCACCTTCAAATATTTGAATATTATGAATATTCATTTGACATTTTGTTTGTTTTTTTTTTGTGAAAAAAATAGGTCAACTCAATAATCACATTATGGTCTTTACAAATATTATTTTCAAAAATCAACTGATTTACCAGTAAAATGAAAAAGCGACATGAATAGCAGATGCACAGGATAAAAGAATCCAGAAACAATCAAGGTCTTTAGTAGAAACTGGTCATAATAAGTAATATAGGTTGGAGAGATATCATTTCAGCCATACGATGTTAAACTTCTTGTCCCTTTGACACCAACAGTGGTGGTGAGGCCAAGGAAAGTGCTCGCTATAAGGTTTCACACAATAAAGCTTTTCAGAATATTCACATGCATTCGATTTGATCTGATGTATGTATATGTGTATGTATACAGTATATAGTGTTATATTGGAAATCTTTTTTTTTCCTATGATTTTTTATTATTATTCTATTTAATGTAGTCTGTAGTTGATGTAAATATTTTGGTTAATTCATACCTTATGAGAACCTAGACAACTCAAGTAAAAGCTCTGACAGCTCTGATTAAACACACTTTGAGTGGTAATGTATTTTATATGGATGCATTTTATTTGAACTTAAATTGCAATCAAATTCATTCATTCTAATACATTTTTAAAGCCAAAAACATCATGTTTTAATGTTGCTTTGTCAGCATGTCTTCCCTCTCCACACCTATAAACCTCCTCTTTGGCCTTCATCTTTTCCTCCTTCCTGGTGGCTCCATCCTCAGCATTCTCCTACTGATATCCTCTGCACATGTCCTAACCATCTCAATCGGGCCTCTCTCACTTTGTCCCCAAACCGTCCTACATGCGCTGTCCCTCTAATAAACCTCGTTTCTATTCTTGTCCATCCTCATCACTCCCAACGAAAACCTCACTCGTCCTAGACAAGTGACATCACTAAAATCACAAGGTCAATTTCTTCTTATAATCTGGTTACTCAGAACATATTTGAAGTTCTTTTGGGATAGTCATAAAACATTTGTCGTCTAAACGGCAAAGGAAAAGAACTTCAAAGAGCTCTGTTCAGCATTGTGGCAGATTTGTGGTTTTAGTGTGCCTTGAGCGCTTTGTGTACATCATTTTAATGAAATCTGTATGCTACGTTGTGCATACCGGACAGATGTTGTATGGCTGGTTCTCGTTACCCAGTTTGGTTTAGTCCAATGTGGTGCTTTTAACCTTTAAGGTTCAATATATGTTTTTTTTTGTTTGTTTATTTCGATGCACCACAGGTGTAAATAATAGTTCTAAATTAGGCTTGCTTTGTTCGAAAACACTTTCGAAAAGACATGAACCAACAGCTGCCTAGAGCTCTGACCTTAACTCCACTTCACACCTTCTGAATAAACACTAACAGGATTTCATGGCAAACATCAATTAACCTTGTTCATTCTCTATTGGCTAAATGCCCACAAAACCCTACAGTTTCACTCCCAAATCCAATGGAAAGCATTTCAATCCAAATTCTTTTTATTTCCCATAGTTATGGAAAGTAATATTCAACAAGTACATCTGATTGTGATAGACAGGTACTTACTATTTCTCATCCTGGGAAGGTGTCCAGGGGTAAAAAGTATTCATTTTATTTCTTCTCTCTTTTTTGTGCAATTACTGAACGAATATCTAAAAGAAAATTGTTATGGGCTGATATATATTAGCACGTTATGTTTGGTTTGTACTATTTGGAAAGATTTGGTAATCTTGCTCACAAAATGGGATCACAAGGAGTCACATTCAATTCAGTTCAGTTCAGTACATTACATTTTTATTTGTATAGCGCTTTTAACACTGGACATTGTCCCAAAGCAGCTTTTCAGAGAAAAAGAGGTTAGAAAGTGATGCACATAAAGATGAAGCTGTCCATCCCGGTTGTCTATTTGTGATTGAATCACTGAAGGCAGATGTTTGAACCGAGCAAACACTGAAATTGGACTGCTTCAGAAGAATGTCAGGGAGGCAGTTTATCATCTGCACAACAAAACAGTTTAGAAAAAAATAATATTTGCAGAGATCAGAGTCCAAACCTAAACGCAATAAAGGCACTCTGTTGTGACCTGAAGAAGGGCTCCGAGAGTCCAGTGAATATTGAATATTGAATAGCAAAAACACATACGTTTTTCAGCCTGGATTGTAAATAATTATTCAGTTCAATAAAGAATTTTTTTTGTCTAATCAGTTTTGACGCCAATTGTAAATCCAATTACTTCCAAAGGGCTTGCAGACGTTTGCTATTGCAACTGCATTAGTCAAATCCTTATCCTCTTCCTCTTCTATTGGCTGTTCCCATTAGGGGTTGCCACAGCAGATCATTCATCTCCATACCCCCCTGTCCTCTACATCTGCCTCTTTTAAACCAACTACCTGCATGTCTTCCTTCACCAAATCTATAAACCTCCTCTTTGGCCTTCCTCTTTTTCCACTTCCTGGAGGCTCCATACTCAGCATTTTTCTTTCTATATACCCCATGTCCCTCCTCTGAACATGTCCAAACCATCTCAGTCTCACCTTGTCTCTAAAACGTCCTACATGCGCTGTTCCTCTAAAAAACTCATTTCTAATCCTGTCCATCGTCGTCACTCCCAACGAAAACCTCAACATCTTCAGCTCTGCTACCTCCAGCTCCACCTCCTGTCTTTTACTCAATGCCACTGTCTCTAATTCATACAACATCGCAGGTCTCACCACAGTCTTATAAACTTTCCCTTTTACTCTCACAGATACTCTTCTATCACAAATCACTCCTGCTATCACTCTTCTCCACCCACTCCACCCTGCCTGCACTCTTTTCATCAATTCTCTAACACACTCTCCATCACATTGTACTGTTGACTCCAGGTACCTGAACTCCTCCACCTTCTCCACCTCTTCTCTCTGCAACCGCACCACTCCACTGCCCTCCCTCTCATTCACACACATGTACTCTGTCTTACTCCTACTGACTTTCACTCCCCTTCTCTCCAGTGTGTACCTCCAGCTCTCCAGGCTCTTCTCAACCTGCTATTCTAACCACAAATAACAATATCATTAGCAAACATTATAGTCCATGGAGACTCCTGTCTGACCTCATCCATCATCCTGTCCATCACCACTGCAAACAGGAAAGGGCCTAAAGTCGATCCTAGATGCAGTCAAACCTAAACCTTAAACCATTCTGTCATTCCTACTACACACTTTACTGCTGTCACACTGTCCTCATACATGTCCTGCACCACCAGACTTCCTATTACAATACCGCACCCTGTCGTACACTTCCTCTAAATACACAAACACCCAATGCAACTTCTTCTGACCGTCTCAATACTCCCACCAACTTCTATTTTCTAAAATGAATTGGGTGACCGCGGCTTTTGAAGGAAAAATACTTTGAAAAATATAAATGGCTTGGAGGATTATTGATTATGGAATTTTGAAGGACATTTTGAGGTCCTTTTTTTGACCCCCTCCCCCCATCCACCCATTAATACTCATTGCTTTTTCCTGGTATTATTAAACAACTGCAGTTCACTTTGTAAAGAAGAATTGAGAGTTTTTTTTTTTTTTATGACACACCAGAAGGATAAAATAATTAGTTTTAATTCTGTATTAGCTGTGTTCCACGCTTCTGTCCCCAGAGACCCAGGACTGCTCCAAGCTAAGCAGACAGGCCAAAGCTACTTAGAGAAAATGAGTTTCTTGAGCTTAGAATATGAATGCGTTTGAGCTCATAAAAAGATAATGAGCTCCTTAAAGGTAGAGGGGTTCGAATTTTTATGTGTAATTGGCACGATAAGAAATTTCGGAGCAAGCCTTGAATACTAACTTTTGACTTTCTGCCATCTTTATATGAATTTGATTGGAAATCGCTTCACGTGTACATGCCTGACATGCTTTTATCTGTTTTCACTTGTGCTTTTTATAGACTTGCTATCATTTACAGTTTAAGATTTCACTTTCAGTAGACTTTTTAGGTATGTTTGCACCAATCTGATGCTTTGCACAAGCAACCACCATAAGACCACTGACCAGTTATTATTCGTTATTTGTTCTAATTAGTATGTAATAAAATTCTTGGTAGTAACAATGAGGTGTCATGTGGATGTTTCATCACGTCCATTAATTATATATAAAGTATGAATACTTAAAAAAGAAATTATAATTAATCCCCACTGTCTTTGTAGGATTTAGAGGGGATGCCTATTCACTCCCTGTCTCCCAGCAGCCCTCGCTCTCTGTCTCTCACACCATTGGCTGACCAGCACCAGCTGCAGTTATTACAGCAGCAGGTTCTTCAGCAGCAACAACAAGCTCAAGTGGCTGTTGCACAGGTAAGGCATGACACACACACACACACACACACACACACACACACACACACACACACACACACACACACACACACAAAACACACACACACGGCAGTATACAGCAAGATTTCTTAATGGTTTATTAGACACTCCATAAAAACTAGTTTCTTGAAATACATTATAGTGTTATAAAGAGGGAACAAAACATTGTTGCTTAACAGTAAGACACAGCATACAATTGTTAGGTGGTCCATTATTTATTTATTTATTTGTTTATTTGTTTATTTATTTATCTTCAATTATTGTAGCTAGATTCCCGAACCTTACCAGAAATTTTTTATATTAAATTTTCTTCAAATTGCATAAATGCAATATCATTATGTGGACATCCAGTTCTCAAAAAGGGCATCAAGTTCAACTAAAATACACTCGCGCAAAACATGCACGCGCAAGCAAAAAAGAATAATTGATGGCTTCATCAAATGTTAACACCGGGCAGATACTGCTCAATAAATCCATCCCATCTCCTCTGTTCCTTTTTGGCTAATGTGCAGAGACATTATGATTGCACTCATAAACCTAGCATCTGATCGTGAGATGCAGTATGCAGTGCTATTTGCTCTCAGATTCAGTGTGTGCTGAGATTCGACTGCACTGACCAGCTGCTCCATTATGGCCCATGGAGCTGCATTTAATCAAATATTCATAAACACACACATACACAAGCACACACACACCAGACTTTCCAAATGTCATGACACAAAATAAAGCAATAATCTTTTCTCATATCTCTGTGAACTTTTTCTCGAAGGCATTTTAAAAGCACAAATCTGGCAATCTTGTGTTTTGGTTTATTAGCCACAGGAGAAGTGCGTGTATATAATCAATGACGTCAAAGGATTTTAAATGTTTTATAACAGTTAGTTCTTTATCACTGACATGGATAATTCAATAAGGTTCAGAATGTCAGTTACTTCTTCAAGTAACTTATTCTTCAAGTAACTCGAGTAATTCGAATTCATCGAATGCATTTTGTTATTATTTTGTTATAATTATTTGTCTCAAAGCTTTGTTTAGTCCATTTAACTACACACAGCACTGTGTTTCCCCACGGACGATTATTACTGAACCACCACCACCAAACTTATAACCAAGTGACCTAATACTTTTGGCAATATAATGTATGTAGGACAACAAGACTCAGGTGTGCTCTTTTAGTGATTAACCCTGTAGGTCATCCCCAAACACCCTCCCTCTGGGTGTAGACTTTCCAAACCTACATCAAGATTTGATATACATTTTCCACCAAAGGGTTTTTTTTTTAGATCTTAAATGATCCTAAAGGTAGATGAAGACAAAAGAGTTCAGCCCAAAAGCAAGATAAATGTCCAGAAAATGTTTACAGGTATTAATAAAAGGACGAATTGAAGTTCATGGACTGATACTATCTGCTGAAACAGGAAGATGAGTCTTAGTCAACAACTGTTTTCTTGGAAACTGTATCCATGGGAGATTTCATTACAAATTAGTTTTTTTCCTACACTGCATTTGTTAAAACAGTGTAAACTGTGAGGCTGTAAGCAGGAACTCTTGTAGGTCTCGCTCTTAAAGGTTATTTCTGAAGCTACGAGACACTGTCCATGTCACTAAATGAGTTATGACATTAATAAATGACAAAATGCTAAAATGTTGACACATATACTGTATATACAAAAATCTGCTGTTGGGACATAAAAATGCCTACAGAAACACCCTACAATATAATTAAAATGAAGGGTCAGAAGGTAAGGCAGATATGAGGGCACCACAGTAGGACATTACTATCCCACCTGAATAATTACATGAGAGAGAAGTGGGTGGCATCAAAGCATACCAAATGTCTTTCTGCCTCTGAATTGGATCCAGAACTACACCTTTACTAAGAGAAGAATTATTTAACATAAGGGTTGACTAAATTTATACATTTAATGAAACGAGGGTCTGTGGCCTGAACAAAGCTAGGGGGCTTTATACAACCATCACATATACTATAATCTTCATTATTCTAGGTACTAATAAAAAGCCTGTACCTTTTAATAAAAACAGATTACAATAGACGAGAAAATTGCTCAGGTCAACATCATAAGGACATTCGGTCCTTCAAAGGTAATTATTATTTTAGAATGAATGTAAATTATACTTTGTGTGTAGTGTGGATTCAATACTGGTAAATGGAGCCACTTTTTGGTTTCAATAACAATGCTGAAATAATTGAAGCTTGTACACATGCTGAGAGGTTTAGAAAGAACAAAGATATTACAGTTATAGTTAAGACCAAAAATATTACATGAATCAGAATTTGTGATTAGTAATCAAAAACTCCTGATCTGCTGATGTGAAACTGTCTCTGCATTCACCTCTTTACTCTGCAGACATTTAAGTGAAGGTTATTGCTTTTGGGAAATGCAAACAAAACTAATCAAAGTCAAGAAGAAACCAGAGCACTGTCCTCCCACACTGTTTGAATATGGTGTGTATGTGAGACAGGGAAAGAAAGAAAGAGAGAGAGAGAGAGAGAGAGAGAGAGAGAGAGAGAGAGAGAATGAAAGTGCCAGTCAGTTTATGTAACAGCCTGATTAGCCTGTTTGTTATCTGACCACCTGAATTCAACACTCCTCTTTCCTCCAGTAACTCTCCACTCTCGACTGATCATCTTTCTCACCTCAGGTGCAGCTGCTGAAGGATCAGATAGCAGCAGAGACGGCTGCCAGGATGGAGGCTCAGGCCAGGAGCCATCAGCTGCTGCTGCAGAATCGAGACCTGCTGCAGCACATAGCGCTTCTGGTCCAGCATGTTGGTGAGCTGGAAGCTAAAGTCAACGGCTATGCAAAGAGTAAGACACACAAATGCATCTTGCACTAGTAGGTGATAGAGAGGGGTGGCTGTTTAAATTATGCGTGTGCTTGACACAGAGTCCTGTCAAATATGAATAATGATTATCTCAGGAATATGCTAATTAAATACCTTAGCAGTTGATTCAAAAGATCAATCCTGTGAAGAAATATAAAGCTCGGAATGATGCAGCAGAAATAGATGGTGCATGTTTTTCAACTTTTAACAAAATATAGTACCATACTATGACCGGATAGTGCACACGGACAAATCAGCACATAATCTCCGGATGGGAAGGATAGCATGCTCCATCTCCCCTGTCAATCAATGTGGCACTAGCCAATCATTCGAATTAGAATAGCCTTTATTTGTCACATATACATTAAAGTACAGTGAAATTCGTTCTTCGCATATCCCATCTTGCTCAGAAACTGGGGTCAGAGCACAGGGTCCGCCATGATACGGTGCCCCTAGAGCACAGGGGGTTCAGGGTCTTGCTCGAGGGCCCGAAAGTGGCAGCTTGGTGATACCGGGGCTTAAGCCCCCGACCTTCCGATCAGTAACCCAGAGCCTTAACCACTGAGCTACCACTCCTCAACCTCCTCATAAACATCTCCTCATCTTTGGTATGTGGAAGAAGACAGGTAGCGCCTTTTCTCCAAGCGTATAAAGGTACATGAGCAGTAATCCAAAAAAATGCAGTTGTCTGGCTTCATATGTCTTGGAGGAAGAATGTACTATCCCTCAGCTTTCATTGCTGGTAATAGGGAAGGTCTGGCTTGTGGGAGGGAATTGGTGTAGGGCCAAATTACGGAGCGAAAGCGCTAAAAAAAAATTTATTTAAGCTTTTAAACGAGTATTTGGGACAATAATATGACCCCACCCCCCCACCCCTATAGTAAGAGGTTTGTCTTTTAGCTTCTGTCATTTTGTAGCATGACTTAGCTAGACTTAGCTATCTTAAATAAATGCTTTAGACGCAGTTAGTGAATCGGTTTGCATGTTTTCTATTGCGTCTATTATCAAGTTTGCATTTTTTTACAGATACACACAACATTTTTTGTCAGTTGGGCTGAATGGTGTCATGCATCATTTTTTTTACTTTAGCATAAAAAGAAATCTAATCTAAGAAGACAGAGATGGAGTACATCAGCACTAGATAGAGATTAGATTCAATTACACTCTCAGCACTTCTGCCCACACCCGAAAGCTTGGTGCGCCAACTGTATGGATGGAATGTTTTTTATGGAGTCTATCTTTCAAAGTGAATCCATTCCAGAGAGTTCATGAGGTCATCATCGCTGGGCCTGTTGCCAAAACATGTAGAAGAGTCTTTGTGAGAAAACATATAGATTTATTTGGTTTTAACCGACTTATAATTGATTAATCTCCCCCTCATCCTTCTCATCCGCCTCCTCCTCCTTCTTCAGATGAAGACTGGAGAAGATCGTCATCCTGTTCTCTCTCTCTCAACCTCAAAAACCACTACAGTTCAGACCAGCCCATCACCTCCACGCCGGCAGGAGACGTCCAAGTCTCTCCCACAACCCCTTATAGCATGATGTGCGCTGAATCCTACCTCAGCCTGATCAGAACAGGAACGTCCCATGCAGTCACGACCAACGGCATGCAAGCGAACCTAGGACACAAGCAGAGAATGGGGAGCGCAAGCAACGACTTCACAAAGTTCAATTCAGCAGCAGTGGATCAACGGTATGCAGGACATACACACACACACAGAAGCTTATACATGAGCACAGGGTTTCGTTGGCTGTTTTTTCCTCTCTTTCACCTTCATAATCAGCTCATTTAGTGAGCAAAACAGTTTTCTTAAATAAATAAAGTGCACTTAGACTACAGCAATGTGGCACTTACCAGGAGCAGTTCTGTGTGGAAGTCCGAAGAGGCCATGAGTTATAATGTTTTTTAATAATGTGGACCAAAAAAAATGATGGGCATAAAGAAAAGCAAAGCAGTGGACAAAAAGAGCAACAGGTTTTACCCCTCGATGTGTGTGTGTGTGTGTGTGTGTGTGTGTGTGTGTGTGTGTGTGTGTGTGTGTGTGTGCGTGTGTGTGTGTGTAGTCGGCCAAGCTAAATACTTTTGGCCATAGATAAAAGAATGGCAAATGAAACGTCTCAGACCTGGGTCATTCACAGTATTGACAAAGCACTGCCACATTTTTCATTGATCAATCTTTCTCTATTTTTGTGACACTTCTCAAATCTCTCCATCTCCATTCGCTTTGCCCTATCACTCAGTCCTGAGACATGGAGAAAAAAGCATCAATGGATATTTTACATTGTAGGAAGACAAACAAAAATAATGAAAGTGTATAAGAGGACTGTCCTCCCACACTGTTTGAGCATCATATAAAAATGTGTTTGTTTTTGTTTGTGTGTTTCTGTTTATTTGTGTGTCTGTGTGTGAGAGAGAAAGAGAATTTGATGTAACCGGTAATGGAAAATTTTTGACCTTCTGTTAAGTTCTAAAGAGTCATTACTGTGTGTGTGTGTGTGTGTGTGTGTGTGTGTGTGTGTGTGTGTGTGTGTGTGTGTGTGTGTGTGTGTGTGTGTGTGTGTGTGTGTGTGTGTGTAAGTGGGAAAAAACAGGACAACGGTCATGGAGCATTGTTATAAACCCAGCATGGGGAAAAACTTAATGACAACAAGAACTTTTATTGAAGTATGCAGCAAGCAGATGTCCTTTATAAACACGCTGAGAATTATAAACACTCAAAGAGCATATATGTAGCTGTTCAGGAGAAAAAAACATACTTACCGGATTGGTCTTTCTAGCATGCTGAGGACCGTCCATTATTTCATATACACAATGTTTTTGTGTTAAGATTTTTTAATTAGTTAAAGGGATCGGCTAAATGTCCACACAAAGTTAAAACTGTTTAATATCTCAGTCCTGTAATGTCCTAAGAATTGTGTATATATGCACACACACACACACACACACACACACACACACACACACACACACACACACACACACACACACAACAGTGATCACTTGCTAACCTAACAGTGAGTCACTAAACAGCATGAAACGTCTACCATGTTGCACTCACACACCACTACATTCACAAACACACACACACACACACACACACACACACACACACGTAATTATGTCTTGTTTACTGCATGTCACTTTTTTGAGTACTTTCTCTTCTTTGTGAATCCTCTATCCCCTTGTTTCACATTCCCTGCATTTCCATTACTTTCTCAACACACACACACACACACAAACTGTAAATATTTTCTTTCTGTCATTGCATCCTTCATTTTCAGTCATTTCTTCTTTCTCTTTTCTGATTCTGTCCCTCCTGAATTACATTGTGATAAGCTTTGGCTTTGCAAGACCACGCTTTTCAGCATGTGCTTGTCAGTGTGTGTGTGTGTGTGTGTGTGTGTGTGTGTGTGTGTGTGTGTTTGCTTGCGCACGCATGTTCAGGCTTCACTTCCACACACTGCAGGCTAATGCCACTACTGCTCCCTGTGTGTGTTTATGTTTTCAGGGTCAGTGCTCTCTCGTGTTTTGTCTGGGTGGCTGAATTGCGTTGACATTTTTTTTGACCATGTGTGTGTTTATGTGTGTGTGTATGTGTGTGTGTGTGTGTGTGTCTCAGTTCAAGCCCTCTGCTCCCGCACGGATGTGTCTCACACTGTGTTTCTTTTCAATCGGTGCAGATCTGTTTTTGGGCTTTCTTTCTGTACTCATTGATTTTTTTCAGAGGGAAACAAAAAATCTTAAGTGGGTGGGGGTCTGTCTTGAATCCCACTCAAGTCTCATGCTGTGTATGTGTGTGCTTGCATTTCTGTTCATGAATAGTGTGTATGTGTGAAAGAGAACGAGAGAAAAAGATTGAGAGCTGTAAAGCTGCCTGGATTGGCCTGTCTATTGATCTCTAATAGTGGTCACGCTAATTACAAGCACTTACAGAGGGCAGAGTTTGTGTGCGTGTGCGTGTGTGTGTGTGTGTGTGTGTGTGTGTGTGTGTGTGTGTGTGTAGGATACTCACTGAATACCATGAAGGAAATTAGCATGACACTAACATTAGCACATAATGCTTCTACTTTGTGTTCACAAAATAATCCACAGTTTAAAATTTCTCTCGCACCCCCCCCCCCCCCACACACACACACACACCACACACACGTTCATGTTCATGGTTAAAGGAAGCATGTTTTAACCTTTACTCTTCCTGGTTGTATTATTGGGTGAAGTTGGATGGTGGTTGAGGACTGACCAAAGCAAGTAGTAGTATAAAGTTCTTGTGAAGACTACAGAAGCACATCTGTCCATCACAATTTAATGTATCTACTTTTTTTCTAATGTTACGTTCACCAGTCACTATACAAAGAATTATAGGTAAAGGGACCTATGACTGGTTGCTACAGTAACTTTTATCAAAGGGTGGCACAACTAGCATTTCACTTTTGACGTCAAGTCAGGAGACGTTTTCTAGTTTTCTAGTGCGCGCTACTGTCTTCACTCCCACTGGTATTGGGTGTAGCAGTTCACTCCATATTTGCATAAAGTCCGCATCTTTCCCATGTCTCTAGACACACCCACATTCAGTCACTGAAATAATCTCAGATTGCTTTTAGTCGATTTGTGTGTGAATGTAGTTTCCAACTATTAATACACTTTACTAGCTAGCTAACACATTACATTAATTAGTCTAGGTTTTTTCGGTAGAGCTTTAACTTACCATCTGGGCGAGCTAATGGATTGTCCTCTCCTGTAAAAGAGACGGTATACATTTGTGTGTTTGAATATGGCCTGAAGTTGTTCTGTGTTTTTTAAGACAAGTAAAGTATATACAGTATAAACCCACTTATGATGCAAGTTTGAGAAATTGAAACTGATATATTGTCCTGTCTAGATGGCCTTTATCTGAAAAGGGCTCGGAATAAATGCATGCCATTTGTGCCATGGTTAAATTAGCACACTTTTTAATTATGCATAACCTTTCTAAATATAAATCACTGAATAAAGACGTTCTTACCTGGATAGTACTGTGAACAGATTAAGTGAACATGTATAGTGATTGGAAGTGGTTACTAAAGAAGTGAATTCTAGCTGAGTATTAGCAAGAAGAAACATGCTTTTGTACTGGTTGAAATAAATACATGAATAAATAAATGAATAATCCAACAGCAAAGGTTAACATCAATCCTATTCAAATTTTAATATGCATGTGTAGTGATTTTCCTGGAATATAGATATAATGCAGCACTACTGCTGAAGATTGCTTTCTTTGTATTAGAATAAAATTATAGGATTTTACAATGTAAGATTTATTATATACGCATGGATAGCACCAAATGTATGTTATATCAAAATATAATTATTTATTGTTTATATCGAAAGTTATTTTGACCCACCCAACAAATCAGTCAGCTAGCATTGTCCGAAAGATACCAGCTTTTCAGGGTTCCAAAACTAGCTAACTTACACAAACAAGCTAGTCTGTTATAATAACCAGTAGTCGAATGAAATATCTTTACAAAACAAACCAGCAGTTCCTGATTTAATTTAATGTAAACTGCTGTGAATCCTTAAACATTTGATTTTATAACATTTGTCACTTACTCTAGTTTTGCTTCCTCAGAGAAAAGAAATAGGGCACGAGAACTGGAGATAAATAGAGAAACACCAAAGTGCGTTTAATGAAATGAAAAAAGCACCCTGTGTGGCTTGTCATTATCGCCGGAATCACAACTCAGATTCAAACAAGTACATAGGAAATGAGTGTTTGCCTGCAGCTTTGTTACCTGTTCTTGTGCTCTCTCTCTAATACACACGGGATATAACCAAATATGAATATCATTTTCCAGAATGAAAAATGTATTCTTTTTACCTCCTTTTGCAAATCAGTCATTTGTTCCAGTAGCCAGGCCTAAACACAACCTTAATTGCTTCAAAATACATATTGCCACCATATTCGCAATGTCCCCTACCATCCCCTACCATCTGGTCAAATATCCGTCGTCCTCATGGTGAGACTCCAGGAACTGCACAATGCTGTTCTCTAAGACAAGTTGGCATTCATTACAAGCACAGAAACCCTGTCTCAATACACAGTGCCACATTCACACGTTTTACTGACTGTTCCATTACTAACAAAGCTCAATGCTAATTTAATTACGCATGATAGCAAAAAAAAACTTGAGAGTGACCCCATGACCCTGCCAAGATATAGCCATGTTGCCAAACTGAGTCAGTAGGTAAGGGATTGGGCTTGCTCCTATCTACTACACAACCTGAGCATGCTTTTCACAAACCAATGTTTATGGAATACATGCCCATAAAAACCACCAGCCCATCTGGCGCTAATAGTGTTCATTTATCGAACTCCAAGACTGTTCAGTATAACCAGCCCTACCAATTTTACTTGGTTACTTGAAATGCACATTAACATTGCTGTATTGACAATAAACTTGGCCAGCTTTGTTTTTACACATGTTCATTTCTGTACTACTTTACGAGACCATGTCCTTCAGTGAATCTCTGCTACTGACATACACATATCAGGCATAACATTATGACATTGGAACATTATGACTGGTGATTGAATAACAATGATTATCTCTTCGTTATGGCACCTGTTAGTAGGTGGGATATATTAGACAGCAAGTGAATATTTTGTCCTCAAAGTTGATGTGTTAGAAGCAGGAAAAATGGGCAAGCATAAAGATTTGAGCAAGTTTGACGAGGGCCAAATTGTGACGGCTAGACGACCGGGTCGGAAAATCTCCAAAACTGCAGCTCTTGCGGTGTTTTCCCGGTCTGCAGTGGTATCTATCAAAAGTGGTCCCAGGAAGGAACAGTGGTGAACCAGCGACAGGGTCGTGGGTGACTGAGGCTCACTGATACACGTGGGGAGCGAAGGCTTGTCTGTGTGGTCCGATTCAACAGACGAGCTCCTGTACTTTAAAATACTGAAGAAGTTAATACTGTTAATGCTCGATGGCTTCAGGACTGTTTTGGCAACAAAAGGGGGACCAATATAATATTAGGCAAGTGGTCATAATGTTATTCCTGATCAGTGTATATAGTATCTCTAGTGCTAGATGCCAAGGTGATAGCTCTATTATTTCTATATTGAGTTTATTCTCAGATTTCATGTAAATACCCCTTCTAACAGAACTCCCATACCTTTCCGTAACCCCTTATTGACATTAAAATCATCACAGTATCATTAACACACTTCATAGCCATGATCCTCTTAAGACTAACTTGGTTGTCACTTGAACTGAAGTCAGTTTTGCCTATCAGGAAATTGACATTTATGGCATTTGGCAGATACACTTATCCAGTGTGATGTGCAAATATCTCACTTATACAACTGAGCAGTTGGGGGTAGAAGACTTGCTCATGGTGCTGGGATTTTGAACTCAAAACCTTCCGATTAGAAGTCCAAAATCTTTACCACTGATCTACCACTTCCCACCACTTCAACAAGTATAGGGATGTCCTTTAATGCTAGTCACACTGCCCATTTCTTCTTTATAGTTTATTTTTATCTCCACAATAAACAAAGATTTGAAGCCATGTATAGCAGATACCCTTAGTAATTTTCCTTGTAATATTTAAATCACAAGCGTCATGCCAGTCCTCAAAAATTCTTGTCCTAACCGTAATGGCTATTTTAATTTTGGACCAATGTCCACACTTTCATTTCAATCCAAACTGTTAGAAAGCACTGTTGTGCTTGGCTCCCAACTCCAAAATTTAACATTAGCAGTCTCTGAGCCTATTCAATCAGGGTTCCATTCTCTTTGGAGCACCAAGACTGCTCTTTTGAGAGTCACAAATTACCTTTCTGCTGATACTGGTGCCATCTCGTTCTGTTCGTTCTCAGTACAGCTTTTGACTTTCTGCTCTCTCGAATGTGTCTCACACTCCCGGCCGGGTTGATGTTTGCTTTGCATTGAACCATTTAGACAGACTTTATAACCTTTTGCAATTTATACAATAACATTGTTGAAGGATATAGCCTTTAGTCTCTCAGACATTATGGAATGTGGCTATTGAATTTTTTGCCAATAAGAGCATTTGCAAGGTGGGGCAACTCTACACCCTTGATCGGACTCAGAGAGTCTTGTGACCAAGACCAAAATGTTATCAGTGTGGCAGAGCCTTTCAACCCAAAACCTTTGAATAAGGGAAATGCCATATCCAGGTATCTTTGTAACTGCTTTTTCTTCTCTTAAGTAACCCAGAAGTACCTTTTCATATCTTTGCAACAATCAATGCTCAGCTATCACAAGCCAGCAGAGTCGCTGCTTCACAGAGTCTGCTTCTGTCTTTAGAAATAACAATTTTAACCAATTTAAAGTACTTTTTTCATCATACTTTTCACAGCACATTGTAATTGTATTGTAATGTAATGAAATGAACATTTTGACTATAAGGTACATTTGTGTCCTAGCGTTAAACAAGATTCTGATAGTGTTGTTAAGTGCGATTTTCTAAAAAAAAATATAAGTAAAGATGTTGGATGAATATACCGCTGTTAGTTTAGACCACGCCCACTTCATATTTTCGAAGGTTAACGCAGACAATATGACCTATTTGAACTAAGATTGTGCGAATGTGTTACACTTCTGAAACACATACAGCACATTTATCTTCATTTACAGCTCTTTTCATTTGGTGTTTCTCCCCGTGTGCTTCTTCGCTAACTTTTTGTGGAAATTTCTCTCCCTCCTGTATTCCCTTCTCCATTCTTTCCCTCCTTCATATTTCTTATCGCAGGATATTTAAAAAATCTTACTTTCCATCTTCCACATCCACAGAAATTGCCTCTCCTTTTTTTCTTTTTAACTGTCTTAGTTTATTAAGGAGTGTTTACGTTTTTTATTGGTGTGTGTGTGTGTGTGTGTGTGTGTGTGTGTGTGTGTGTGTGTGTGTGTGTGTGTGTGTGTGTGTCTGCCTGGAAGATATGTTACACTCCTTATCAAAGCTACAGTGTGTGGGATTAATGCACGTGTTGTGAGCATGCATGCACTCACTCCCTCCTGCTGTGAAGTATTGCTAGGCAGTGAAAGAATGTGAAACCCTGTGATACTGGACCAGACACACACACACACACACACACACACACACACACACACACACACACACACACACACACACACACACACACACACACACACACCAGCAGTCATATTTCTGACCATATTTGATGAAGGCAATCTCTATTGCCTTGGCTTTTTTCTTCTCATCTCTCTCAGAGTGTCTGGTTCTTTTATCTTTCTCTATCTTCTATCTTTCTCTCTATCTTTCCCTGTCTGTCTGCCTCTCCGTTCAGAAGCAGTTAGATTGGACTGGGATGTACATAATGCACCTCTGCACATGGCATTTTGGCTTCGGCAAGGAATGTTATAGGTGTTTTTAATAGCTAATTGGAGAGAATGGCTTGAAGTATAATTTATTTATTGAATTTTATTTATGTACCCAGAATAGATGATGAACGGAACGTAGAGAGAGAAAACAAAATGGAAAGATCCTTTTAAAAGGAGTGGGGGATTGCTGTTTATGACACTCGCTTGGATTGCTGACTCAAGGCTTATGCTAATAGCGGAGAGAGAGAAAGAGAGAGAGAAAGAGAGAGAGAGTTATGGATTTCCACCAGTAGATGAACCAAAATCAAATAAATGCCTGTCAGTATCTCTATGGTTACTTCAGGGTATGTTTGTTTTACTGCTTTGTGTATCTACATGAATTGTATTTTAAAGTCTGGACAAAGGCTGGTGTGTGTGTGTGTGTGTGTGTGTGTGTGTGTGTGTGTGTGTGTGTGTGTGTGTGTGTGTGTGTGTGTGTTTTTCTGGGTAACTACAGACAACCTTTGCCCCCTCTTTGTTTTTCCCCTCTTTTCTCTCCCATTCTCCTCCCAACTCTCTTCTGTCATTACATTGAACGGAACTGTGGGTGAGAGATAAGTGCACGCACACACACACACACACACACACACACACACACACACACACACACACACACACACACACACACACACACACAAAGAAGCTGATAGTTAAAAAAAATGTTTGCTAAAGAGCTTTACCTTGATGCCACATACAGTATAGCCAGATTTATAATAATAATAATAATAATAATAATAATAATAATAATACTTTATTGCCAGTCCGATTTTTTAAGTCCTTAAAGTAATTTTACATTTATGTCTATTTTTCCCACACAGGGTTCAAGAAATAATCCCAAAACTGGACCCGCCCCCTCCTCCTGTCAACCGAAAGCGACCGAACAGAACAGGATCTGAAACAGCGTCGAGTCTGGCCTTCAGCTCGACCTTCCCAGATGTCACACCGTGTTCCGTTTCTGCAGCTGACCTCGGTAACGACTTTAGCGCCTCGTTTTCGGCGAGCGAAGATTCTGGCATGCGCTCTGACAACAAGCCGTCCGGAGATGATCTGTTCGAAGATCGCAACTCCGCCCTCCTTTCTACGTCCAGCACGTGCAGCAGTTTGCCAGAGGACCTCCCACTGGCTGGAACCCCGCCTCCTTCGGCCACTCCCATCAACTACGAGCACACGATTCCGTTTTCATCACCCCTCAACAAAACCTGCCTTCACATCAGCCTCAGCGAAGACGAGCTTCTGGACGATGGGATCTTTCCTACATCAAGTTCACTCAGTAGCTCACTTAGTTAGTAGTCAAGGCAACCAAAATGAAATTAGCCCCAGGCTTCAAGACTTCTATATAAGCTGTGTGAGATGAGAAGTTCTGTAAAAACTTCAGTGCTATTATGCATTGTATTCCATTTCAATTGTTATTGTAGTGAAATATTGTATGACTCCATAGTTCCCAGTTCGCTCCTGCTAAAGTCGAGTTTCTCATACTCTTCCCATTTCCATGGAGGTTTTTCCAGGGTTCTCCGGTTTCCTCCTGAGGTGGCTTGGCAAATCTAAACGAGTGTACATGGTGCCCTGTAATAGACTGCCATCTCATTATGCATGGCACTCACTTTTCCTGGAATAGGCTACGGATTTATCACGAACTTGGGAATAAAGTGGTACAGAAGATGAAGGAATGTTTAATGGAATTCTCTTCCTTTTGGACCTTGATGCTGATGGATTTTTTTGCTGTAAGACAAGACGCTCACTGGGTCGTATTCAGAGTTAAATGAAGCTCACATTGCACACGTTACACATGCTGGGTAAAATTGACCTAAAACAAACGAAAGCAACAATGCAATATTGTTCATTATATCATTATTAACAATGCTATTTCTACATTCAAGTGATTTGCACAATATAAATCGAAGGCCCAGAAACTGGATGTAAGCACGTGTGTAACTAATGTTTAAATATGAGGACATTTTCTCATGTAAACCTTTTTTTGACTTATTTGGATTTAACTGATGAACTCTGAATTTGGCCCGTTGTCTTCATTGGGTACATGCAAATGTGCTGAAAAATAATATACACTGGATTGCTATGTAAAAATAGAAAAATAATGAACTGTTAACGTAGAACATGGCCTAAACTTTATACACCCCAAGTACAGATTAGAAGTAAAAATGAAATATAAATGAAATGCATGGGGGGAAAAAGGTACACATTTTTTTATGAATTTTGGAGAATAATCTAGATCAGGTATGGAAGTGAAATGCAAATGATCATCAAATATATGTTTAGGCATATGCAAAAAAAAAAAGACACGGAAGAAGGATCTTAATTACACTCCAGAAATTACACTGGGAGTTCATTGCATTTCATTTAGTTCTGTTTAAGGAATGGAAAAGATCCAGACTGAGATGAAGCAGCGCATAAATGAACTCCATGTTCGTAAACCCGCCACGGTGACATCATCAGCTGGAAAGCAGGACAAGAATCTTACCGCGCCGTTCTTTCTGATGAAGAGTGGCATTGATACACAGACCGGGAACGCGGGGGAGGGGGAAATAAAGTGTTGCCTTAGCAGCGAATTGACTCAGAGGAAGGGAGACCAAGGTAAATCAATTTCCTTGCTCTGTGGATTTCCATGTCATATTATTGATACCGATAACATCATGCTGAACTCAAAAAAATCGTTTTCACTCTCCTAGATTTGGTGACATTGTGGTAGGTTTAAATTCGCCCAACAGATGTTTGAGACCCAAAACTGAAATGTGCATGAAGACTATTAGCAGTATATGCACCTCAAAAAAACATGTTAGCACTGTTCCAGAGTGTGAAGAGACAGAATTAACCATGGGAGACAGAGCAATAAGAATGAATGAGATGGCAGGGATGCAGAGAAGATGGCAGGGATGCTTTTATGAATTATTTTGAGGAAGAAAAAGGTGAAAAAGACATAAAGGTAGGGAACACGTTTGCAGTGTCACTGTTGGAAGCAGTTGCGGTAACACCTACGCCACAGCAATAAACAAATAAATAGACAAAATATATCTTGAACAACCGCAGCATTAGTTTTTTTTTCCTTTTCTCAGTATTGGTCCAGTTATATCATTATCATAAATATGCCATGGTGACCAGAAGTCATTAAGGCTTCAGTTATGGATTTCATCCATTGACTTGGTCAGCCTCCTCATTCTGAATGATGACTCTTGTTCCTGCTGTATCTCTCGCAACCCTGACGCCGACTTGCATACTCAGCTGAACTCAGGAGCATAGCTAATTCTTTCTGCCTAAAAGCATTTTCAGTGCTACAGTTAAACTGCCTTGCCTGAGGCTATCACTTTTGCTTTAATAGTACAGCAAAGGTTGACCCCTTCAACATCTGTATTATTCAGTAACCCTTCTTAAAGCATGGTTGTATAGAACAGTGATAAATTATTCAGGACAATACAGTATAGAAGTACAGAGTATGTATATTCTTAAAGGGTGCTTTTATTGGTTTCAGTTTTCAAGAAGAGGAACTCGCTCTTCCACAGGGGATCTTTAGGTGTGTCTCCAAAAAGTACTAAGAAAAGAGAGTAATGGAGCGTCATTTTGGGTGATAATGATAATATTCTCGTTAAGCATTTTTTTTATTTTACGTATTGGACATTACGTATTTTTTGAAAGGAAGATTAATACAACAATGTAAAGTTATGATGAGTTTAGAAAACACCTATAGAGTTCCAATAAAAGTGATATTAATTATTAAATTAAAATCAATATTATAAACAGAAATATTAATTACAGTTTTCAATATTCTCCAGAGCGTTATTCCGAAATTTCATTAAAGATATCTGAAATATATATATAAAAAAACTTTTTGCACCAATGTTCTTAACTATAGTTTTAGTTTCTTCTTCATAATCAACCAGTTTTATGGAGAAATCACAGTTTGCTGTTTACCCACAATTAAGGAGAATTAAATTTATTAAAAATGGATGGTCTTTTGGACCACCCGGACATACGTACTGTGTAGCCATTGTTACGCTTGAAATTTATCTCAAGGACATTGTCCAAAGGATTGGATTGAAGAGATTGACAAAGAATTGCCTTAAACATAACCCTGATGGAGGCCACGTTGGACTTTTTAGGGAGTGAGGAGCTTTTAATGCTAACAACGAATCAAATTCAAGCTGCTGCACTTTTTTTCTGATTTAAAAAGCTTTTTTGGAGAAATTAAACAGAGGGATCAGCTCAAATGGTGCCTTGACAAATGAGTTGTTAGATAATGACAGACTCGGAACCAGACTCGAAGGGGGAACCCATCCTCACAAGGCCCATCTCCTTTAATTTCCTGCCTTTCTAAAATCTCTCGGTTGCAAGCGACTTAAAATGCAAGTGTCTGTCAATGGACAGGAAAACTGCTTAGTATCCTGACGAGAAAAAGAAGCAAGATAAAACATATTTTTGGTCCACCTGAGAAAAGTAATCTGGTAGGCAAGTAAATGATGAAATTTAAGTAGAGCTATGTGGGAATCTTCGCTCTTAGCTTGATCTGTGAGAAAAGGAGAACAGGGAATCCCTCAGAACACCCTGCAGGTCACAGGGAACAAGAGACGATCGCACAGAGGGAAAGAATGAGAGAATGAGCGGGAGATCCTCTGTTATAGAATCGATTTCGAGAATCACGTTAACGCTCGCTCGCTCTGTGCCTCACTCCATTTCTGTGACTCATCCTCCACCTCTGATCCTCTTCTTATTGACATATAGGAGAGGTCTATCAATACACATTACCTTGTGATGGTGAGGGAGGAAAAGAGCAAGGAGGGAGAAAATGGACAGGCAGAGCTCTTTAAAAGCTTTTCTCTTAGGCAGGGAGGTTAAAAAGACAGGCAACTGTAAAGGATTAAGCAGATGCTTTGAGCCTTTGGAAACTGAACTTGATTGAGCCAAGCAGAAATGAGGACCTGGTGTTTATAGAGTGCTCACAGAAAATATTTCAACAATCTTGCTGCTTAGATTTTATATTAACAAGTATAATGTTGTCCAGAGTCACCTGACTGCCTGATTGAACATCTAGGGAAATTACCTGATAGAAAAATATATAGATCTCTTATTGAGCTTAGAGCTGTGTTTTTCTAACCTTTTTTTGAGGCACACTTCCAACCAAAAATGGTACAAAATGGCACAGTGTAGTCTAACACAGTGTATATTATGACCTATTTACCGTGATTTCCGGACTATTAAGCGCACCCAAATATAAGCCGCACCCACTGAATTTGACAAAGATTATTTTGAACATAAATAAGCCGCACCTGTCTATAAGCCGCAGGTGTCTACATTGAAACTAATGAACTTTACACAGGCTTTAATGAAAGACAGTGTCTGTTACACGGCTTGTATCTAAACAGTAGCCTACCAAGTAAGTCATTGTTCACTGTCTTCCTCCTTCCTTTCACAAGTTTTTCTTTTGGCATCGTCGTGTGTTTAAAAATCACCATCGGTGAAGCTTTTCTCCCGATGCCGTGCAGCTCAGAACACAGGTGAAGTGCGGTTTTTCATGCCCGGTTTTTTTCAGCGTGACGAATGATTCGCATTTCCTGTAGACAGTCCGAGTGAGCGGCAGGTCAAACGTCAGAGGAACATCATCCATATTTATGATGTGCTCCGGCCTGATTCAGTGGGAGTGCGTGCGATTTAATATAAAGAGTTTCATTGGTTCACCTGAACCCGTTCCGCAATTTCATTTGTCTAATGTTATAGGGCTCAATGTTTTGTCTTGAAGTTTGTGAAACCGGGAAAAACCCAGGAAAATCCATATATTTGCCGCTTCGTTGTTTAAGCCGTGGGGTTCAAAGCGTGGGAAAAAAGTAGCGGCTTATAGTCTGGAAAATACGGTAATCTCGTCTGATCTACTTATTATAAAAGTAAATCCAAACAAAAGTTATCTGTATTGTCTCAAACTCACTATTTTTGCTTTCTTTATACCCCCACTCATACTAGGACCTTTATCTGGGTCAGAATTTTGTCCAGGGGCAAGTTCATAGTTTACACGTTTCCATTTCCAATATTTCTCCATTGCTGACATTGCTACCTGTCACACACATCATTCATACTATTGTTATACATTAACATGGTTATTATTCCGTTACCTTCACTGCCACTCACTGATGTGGAGGAGCATTTCCATTACTATGCCAGTCACTACATCAGGGGTACAGGTACAAAATGTTTGGCCTAGAGACAATTATACTAGGGACCATTAATTTATGTTCAGTCATAGAATTCTGATAAATAAACTAGTCTGGGAAATAAATTCTAGATATTTACTAAAGGTACATTTATCCAGTTTAATGGTCTGTCTTCAACCTCAAGTGCCCCTTCCTTTTAGCTGTGTTCATGAACCCGGAGTTCTAAACGACAAGACTTTTAATCTTGCTTTAAATATTTCTCACTAAAGAGCCGTTTCCACACCCTTTTTTTTAAATCGTATCTATAATTATCTGTCTGTCTCTTTCTTTGCGTTCCTTGGTAAAGCATTAATTATCTTGTCAGCTTTGACACGAGTTGGAATCTTTTAAAACATTTCCTATTTCTCCAGGCATAAAAATAAAATAAAAAATGTGGGTTTTAGCTATTTAATGCCACCCCCTGTGTTATCTAATCAGACCACAGGGGAACGGGAACCTCCTAGGTTTGCTAGCATTTCTTTTATTTTCTCTGCAGTGACATGCTGTGCTATTTATAGTTCCGAAAACGACATGCTTTCCTGAACTCAGATGTTTCTCTTTTGCATGTGTCTCAATCAGGAGTAGTTCTAGCACATCTAGATTACCTACAGAGGTGAAAAATTAGAACCTTGCAATTGCTAAGTATTTAAAGGTTGTATTTAAACTCCACTGAGAGACACCATTACATTCAACATCTAAAAGCAACAGCTGTCTACAGATTTATAGTCAGGTTTATAGATTGTTTGCATTTATTTGAATAGGTAATAAATTAAAAACGTATCACTAATCACAAAATGTCTTTATATAGGCCTTTTTTCATTTATGCTCTTCCCTTTCACACTGCCATATTGGCTTTTTCCACCACAATACCCATCTATCTAGATATCTGGAACGTGGCTTACATGATGCTGGCATCGTTGAATGGTTTCCTCTCTGTGTGCCATGTGCTGTTCGTTGGCGAGCTTGCAAAATTACTTGTATTTCTGCTCATCTAAAGCTCTGAATTTGGAGTTGCTTTTCCTTCCATGCAAAGAACTCTTTGACAGTTGAGTTAACACATTTCCTTTTGTGGTTTTCCCTGGCAGAGCTGTACAGCCCACAGGGACAGGACAACCTGGGTATGACAAATTGTTATAAGCCTTTTCCTTCTCCACCACAGATTCTACCCATGCTGTACATAATTCATCCACTAGTCGACAGTCATGTCAGAACCTCCGTCATACAAACAAACCTTTACAGCTTCCTCTCTAGTTAAATGGGTGACAATATTTGACGTGTCTGTTGGCCTGGCTTTTGTGCTCAATTTCACATATAAGGATTGCAAACTTGAAAGAAACACTGACGTCACAATAGTGATTAGTGGATAAGCCTTGTATGCCCATTGGTGGACGCTGTCTGTGAATGGTTTTCAATTGATTGCCCGATTCCCTGACTTTTTATGTAAAATATTAGCAAGCCTTTACAGTATATTTGCTAAAGAAAGGTGAGGTGTCTTTAAATGTTAAAGCTCGCTTAAGGTCCAATGTGTGACCTCTTAATGAAGGTAACATTAATAAGTTTAGATAATTACCAGCCATTGTTTATTGGCCATGGAACAAAAACCTAGAAGCTTTTCTTATCTAAATATGAACAATTGTTTGGTGACCACATTGACATGTATTGGGTAGTCAGCACCTACTGTGATATGCCACTCTGCCACATCTATAACTTGTGTAGAGGTGTGCTCCTCTTGGATGTCTGTGCATCTTCTACTTAGACATCAATATATACTTTCTCCAGATTCTACAAAGTTCATGTTTTCCATCCAAATGTGCCAAGTGTGGTGGTCAGGTGGTCATCTCTGAGTAATCTTTAAGAAAGTCCTATAGTGTATGTCCTAAAAATGTTCCCTGAAGTAAGAAAAGTAATGAGTAATCATACAGTTAGTAAAAATATCACAAGCCTGACTCTGTAGAATAAAGTCCTATCTCAGTAAGGCTCATTACTTGCTTGATCAATACTTGGAACTAATGATGTAATGGCTCTTCACAGTCAGTTTCACACATCAATTACAGTCCAATATTCAAAAGGGTTCTGAAAATATCAGGTTATAGTCCATACTGTGAGTGGTTCAAATAGTACAACTGATAATTCACAGGTTTTTTTGTTCTTAAACCTAGGATAAAAAGATTCACATTTTTATTAGTATGTAAAGAAGCCAGTTGTTGCGGAACAACGTTGCTCAAAATATTTGAACTAGACAGTAATCAGGGAGATTGGAGCAGGAGATAATTAACAGTTATACAAAAATAAACCTTCTAACACAGAGTGATTATTTCCACCCGTCACGGTTCTTTTTTCTTTCACATTATTAATTTGACATTTTTATGTCGCTTTCTTTTTTTACAACAAAAGGACTCACCCATTTCTTTCTATACAGATAACTCAGGGTCTTGTACAGTTGCTTTTGATTTGAAGACTGCACTATTGGCATGTCCGCCTCTCAGCACGATTCAACTTCTGCAATTGTTGCATAACTTGTTTGAACCCTTTCAAAATTCTCCCACACCACCCCATTACAATGTCTCCTCCATTTGCTCCCTGTTGATTCCTGCATCAGATTTGAATCATGGTTATTTGTCTACAATGCTAAAAACAGACTAATGTCATTCTACCTCAAAGCACTCATAACACACTCCACTGCACCATGTTTCCTCATCATTTGGTACTGCATGTCTGGTCTCACAATTTCTCAGGGTACAAGGACGGCATACATCAATTTGCTTCTCTGTTCTGGTGACTAGGTGGTGGAAAGAACCTTCTCTAGATTTCTTCAAATGATGTCTGAAGCACTACTTTTTCCAGGAAGCATTGTTTTTTTAACTGTATAACTTACCTGAAAGAGTCTGTAGACTTATGGTATTCTAAGAATGTGATCGAATGAATCATTTTCAGGATGTATTTATTGATAAAAACTTTGAAGCACTTCCAAGTCCCTCTGGATAACGGCATCTGCCTTGATTCCATAAATCCACGTCAGTCATGATGCACGACCCCTGCTTTATGTTGTGTTAATTAAATTTGGATCCTAGATCCATGTTTCACTATAACCTATGCTCAGATTATTATTCTCTCTGAGTCCGGCCTTTCTTTTTCGTCTCCTACTTTCCTTCATACACAAGAATTCCCAGAACACTACCCCAATTTTTTTGACAGATCAAATAAAAAAAGCAATATGTACACAGGCAGAGCAGCAAAACCCAAATTGTACTGTGGCTTCTGTAAGTTATATGCTACAGTTTCTTGCCATCAGTCAAACCGCAATGCACTCTGGGTCATGGGTTTGGCAGGCGGCCAGGACAATTGAAGGCACTTCTGCAAAGTGAGACATGAGATATTGTATAGTCAGAATATTGCAATTGTTGCCTCTGCGGGTTCTTTGCATCTTAATGAAGACTGAATGATTCAGGAAAAAATGTAATCTTTCTCAGATACTTTCTGTTTGTCCTGGTTACAGCTGTTATTTTTCTGTATCTCTCTGATTACATGCTAATAGAATCAATAGTTTTGAAGTTAAGTACACTAAATTAAATTAAAGCAACTGATTGTAATTGCGAAACTGAGACACCTGGTCAAACAAATGATCTTGATTTGTCGTGGCACCTTGGCTACAGTGTGTATTCTAGCAGACTGTAACCAAGGCAGTATAAAAAAGACAATAATGTGTGCTGAGAGATCAGTGTGAATGAAACGCTGTGGCAATGAATAGGGTTTTCCACTAGTTACTGGGAGCCTAAATCCCTAAGCAGTCAGAGAGCTACTTTTGAACAAGACCCTTAACCCTATTGAACTCTATCATCTGGACCTTTAGTTTGTCCCTATTTTGTGAAACCTGTAATTGATTTCTACATGTTTGAGCAAGTTTGCACAAGCAAGAATGCAGTTCCATTCAATTAGACTAAATGTACTGAATTAGCTGGGGCAGCTGCAGTAAATCAAAGTCATACCAATATTCAGTATTCAGCATAAAGGCACTATTGTTTTTACACAACAATCTTATGAAAAAAAGAAGCTTATATTGAGAATGTGACATTTTAGAGACATTATATTTCATTCGTCAAGTCCACTGATGATGTCTCAAACAATTCTGGAGTAACAGCTGTAAACTGGAATTTCACCTGGCGGACACAGAAGACAGAGTGATACACAATGTGAAAAGTCCCAGTTCTTTCTAACTCTAACCCTTAACTTGATTGCCACTCATCCATACAGATTAGCGGACTAGAACCTGTAGAACATAAGTATGTCACATGTCACCTACATTGCATCTTTGCATGTTTAACGGTTTAATGTTTGTACAAATTATCAACATGTACCACATCAACCTTTCAGAAAGTGAAAGCCAATATTGTAGGGTTCTACAGTAATTGCAAATGTTGTCCATGATTTATAAAAATAAAAAAAATAACTAAGATTTCATTTTTGGGAGCTTGGAATGAATTATTGTGGGCGAAAATTCACTTGCAGGATTATCAGTTACACTTTAAACCTTGTGCTTTTTTTGTTGTTCTGCAGATAGGCCATTAAAGTGATTAGAAAGACAGTGTTTCTGCAACTTAATCTCTTATTTGGGTTCAATATAAATATCAGTGTAAAAAAAAAAAAAAAAAAAAAAAAAAGAAGACTCTTGGTTTGTCATGCTCGGATGAGGAGTCGGAGACCAGAATGCAGTCAACATGCATTATTTGCATCAGTACACAAAACAGGAGCTTAGGCAGAAGCACAGACTGAAAAACGGGTATAATCCGGAACGTGGGAAGTCCAGGGATCATCTCTAGAGTGAACAGTGAGTGAGAACGGGGGGCCTTATAAAGGGGAGAGTAGAATGAGACAGGTGAAGGTGATTAGTAGGAAGGCGAGGCGCTGCGAGTGTGCTGAGTGCAGGGGGGGCCGGGGGCCGGGGGCCGGGGCTGGTGGTTTCCTGACATGGTTACTGATTGGAAGGTCAGGGTTTAAGGTTCAGTATTGCCAATCTGCCACTCCCGGGCACTTGAGCAAGGCCCTTAACCCTCTAGGGGCGCTGTATTGTGACTGGCCCTGCACTCTGACAGCTCTGACATCCCCCAGCTTCCTTTAAATATCCTCAGGATATGTGAAGAGAAGAATTTCACTGTGCTGTAACGTACATGTGACAAATAAAAGCTCTTCTTCTTTTTCTTCTGAATGCAATGGATAAATATGGTGGCCTGTAAGTGCAAAACAAAAACCAAACACAGCAATCCAAAGACAAAAGTACTAAAATACAGGCAAAAAAAATTTCACAATTGCAAAACCATCATTCAAGAATGGACGGTATGTCCGATAAGGATCTACTGTTCCTGTGGCTCTTTGCAATACTCTTTTCTTTGTGAATTTGCCAATGTGTTTCTGCTTTTTGTTGCTCTTTTGCTTGTACAGTCGTTTACAAATTCTTTAGTTTGTACATTTGTCTTGCTTTTTGAACATCTTTCACTTTTATTTATTCTGTCGTTGACGCAGAATGCTAGCACATTGCTTTAATCCTTAGTTTGTGAGGGTGGGGTTTAATGTTAGTCATGGCTTTACAAATCATACAGTATTTCCAAAAGAAATGCAATTCAATCGTTGTTTTTTTTTAATTCAGTAGTGTAAACTGTACACCCAATTTCAGTTGTTTCCCAAAAGTTGCTCATACACACTGAAACGTATCGACACGTTTATGTCCCTGTACTGCGCAAAAGCAAAACGTAAGACGCTTTGACCTGCACCATTTCCGTCTGGGGTTTATTCGCTTTCCATACTGCGAAAACGGCATTTCAAATTTGTCCCTTTGCAAAAAGCTAATTTTTTTTGACTGAAAATTCCGTCTCAGTGTGGATGGAAGGCCAAAATGGAGAGAAAAATAAGGGTTTTTAAACAAAAACATATTAGTGTGGACATGGTCAAAGGTCATTCTTCAGTTTTTGTTCGGCTTTTGTTTTGTCGTGTTTTGTTTTTCTGTAGATCTGTTTGTCATTTAACTTCACAGTGCTGTGATCATGTACATTCATATTATTCTGGGATGTTATATAGTGCATTGGTGAGCCTCAGACTAAATTTAGCGCTAGGCTGCAGGCTAGCCGCAGACCACAACTGGCATTTGTTAATCATAGGCTGAGCTTCAAAACATCAAAACCTCCATGCACGTGCACCAAAGGGTTTATATCGCTGAGAATCAGAATCAAAAACATTTTATTAATTAAATCTATTGGATACAAAGCTTATGGAACTGTAATACAACAGAAAGTTAAGATGTAGGGATTATGAACTACATTCCCTGTGGTTACAATTTCTGGCTTGTATTCAAACTAGAAATTGCTGCATTTTACTTAAAGATTTTGACTGTTTAAAACCCAAAAATAATTGGTACTAAACCAATTTTCAAAAGGGATAGTCATTTTTTACAACGCGTTGATCAATGTTTTGTTTCTTCTTTTCTCCAAAGTTCTTTCACATGCTATTTTTAACAGTATAAAGTCCCATAAGATGCGAAGACCACAAACTTATTTCACTGGCATGATAGGATTTGAAACCACAAAACAGAAGCTCTAGAGTGCTGGAACATTATAAGGATTTCTTCTGTACTGTATTTTTCTTTCCATCTGAATGTGAAAAGATGTTTTAAGAGGTGGAAAAGCATCCATAAGTCACTTTGTAGACTTTCAGAAAGCTCTAGAAAAGCAGCTAGGTCCAGTAGCTCTATTTGTTTTGTCAACTTAAAATTTGTGTACACTAAATATCTTTTTCTTGTTTTATGCTAGAAAACCTTTCCACAATCTTTATTCCAACAGCCACAGTCAGGCATTTTCCCATTAGTCTTTCATTGATCTGTCATAATTTTACCATAGCATAAATACATTGGGTATTTTTATTGATGAATTGATTGATAGATTGATGGATAGGTGGATAGATGGAGGTGGATGCTTATAGGTATATTACTTAGAAAAAACATTGTGCATCACTTTTACAAAGTTACATAAACTTGAAGAACTTTTACTTTATAATATATTTTTCTACTTTAATTTATCAGTTTGATTTTGGTTAATTTTTCAATGCCATTTTTCTTGCACTTGAGCCACTGGAGTGGCTTGTGGACTGAACAGACAGAGTATATGCCTGTCCCAAAAATGTGAAGGATGAGGACCACCCATTCGATGGCCAAGCATTGCTTTTCAGTCGTGCTGTACCTGCTTTTCCAAACTTAATGCTGATGTACAGCACTGGGCGTTCCTCCCCCTCTATCACCAGAAACACCACTGCCCCCAGCCCTGTCCAATGTGTCTGTCTACAAAAGGGACGATAAGTTAGAAAAAAGTAAAAGTGGTCCACCACAGAGTGAAACTTTTATCTGAGTGAAAGCCTACTGGCATACTGGCAGTCAACCATCCACTGGACCAGATCTGACACTCCCTTCACATGGGATCAGTCAGAGGGCTGATGACATCTTGTAATTAGGCACAAACCTAAAATAGCCAGTCAGCCCCAGACTCGCTGCTGTCATCATTTTGGGGACACACCTGTCCATGGCCCAAATGGCCCACATTTTTAATCTGTTCTATATGCACTTAACATTAATACTTTAACACCCTAATCAACATGGGTATAGAAAAGTTTTTATGCTTTATGCAAATGTATATTTATTAGCAAATCCACACTTTACATCGAGCATGAAGACTTCATGAGGTAATTATGGTGTTTTAAAATAAGTAAATCATCAAAACAGAACCAAACAGAACTTTTGCTATGTTTCTACACGGACAGTTTTAATTACATCATTCCAGATTTTGGTGTTTAAATTGAGACAAATGTTTATTGATGAAAAATTATTTTTCAGTGGAGTTTTATATATATAGATATGTGTAATGTGCATATAATGTGTATGCGTTTATCTATTTTTATTTATTGAGGTTATATAACCAAATAAATTGGTTACAAAGTATGATGCCTTTCCAAACAAGAAAACAAATAATTATTAAGGCAGGATTAAAAACTAATTCTAAGATAGACATCTGGTTATCCATTTATCCAGTTTTATATATTATATCATAAGATTAATATTAAGGGCAATATTATGAAATAATAGCTGAATATTAGTGAACATAGTGCACTCCAATTCAAACACACAAATGAAAACAGTTACTGCTAAGTATTTGTTCATGCTATAAAGTTTCAATTTCAAAATTGGCTTCCTTAATAAGAAGTTGTATGTGGATTTAATATTAATAATAATAATAATAATAATAATTTTATTGTGATTTGTGGTGAGAGTAGTGAGCAGGTGGAGAAGAGCCTGGAGAGATGGAGGTATGCGCTGGAGAGAAGGGGAATGAAAGTCAGTAGGAGTAAGACAGAGAACATGTGTGTGAATGAGAGGGAGGGGGTGGAGTGGTGCGGTTGCAGGGAGAAGAGGTGGAGAAGGTGGAGGAGTTCAGGTACCTGGGGTCAACAGTGCAAAGTAATAGAGAGTGTGTTAGAGAAGTGAAGAAAAGAGTGCAGGCAGGGTGGAGTGGGTGGAGAAGAGTGATAGCAGGAGTGATTTGTGATAGAAGAGTATCTGTGAGAGTGACAGGGAAAGTTTATAGGACTGTTGTGAGACCTGAGATGTTGTATGGATTAGAGACAGTGGTATTGAGTAAAAGACAGGAGGTGGAGCTGGAGGTAGCAGAGCTGAAGATGTTGAGATTTTCATTGGGAGTGACGACGATGGACAGAATTAGAAACTTGTTTATTAGAGGGACAGCGGATGTAGGAAGATAAAGGAGGTGCGATTGAGATGGTTTGGACATGTGCAGAGGAGGGACCTGTAGGTAGGAGAATGCTGAGGATGGAGCCACCAGGCAGGAGGAAAAGAGAAAGACCAAGAAAGAGGTGTATGAATGTGGTGAGGGAAGACATGCAGGTAGTTGATTTTAAAAGAAGCAGATGTAGATTACAGGTTATTATGTTGACGGATGATCCGCTGTGGCGACCCCTAATGGGAGCAGCCAAAAGAATGTTAAGAAGAAGAAGAAGAAGAATTCTATCAAATCTTTTTTTTGTATTTTGCTTACATACACAATATGACTTTTAGTGTACTCTGTAGCTAAACATACATTATATACACGTATGCATCATACATAGTTATAGCAGTCAAATTTTTCCATGGTCACTAAACAAGGTTAAACCAACAAGCCTAATGTTTGCACTGATAACATCAAAAAGTGCTGGAAGGCTTGCACAATTGCTAATACAGTACATGGCATAACACAGAACCTACAGTGTGTTGATTCATACAAGGGTGCTTTATGAACTTCGTGTGTGTTCTGAGTGGTAAGAATTTAAGTTGGAGCTTAAAAAAAGTAAAACAGGAACTGTCTCCAATTAAAAAAGAGAGAGAGAGAGAAAGAGCGAGAGAGAGAGAGAGAGAGAGAGAGAGAGAGAGAGAGAGAGAGAGAGAGAGAGAGAGAGAGAGAAAGATGAAGCTGTAATTACTGTTATCAAAAAGGCACAGGATTTCATGACCTTTAAACCAGATAATCGGCCGCTTTTAGGCCATTTGAGACAGAAGTATTTAAAATGCATTCGTATCCCCAGAACAAGTGAGCGCACAGCATGCTTTTTCAAAACCCTGCTGTCTGTATGCTTGTTGTAAATGTGTAATATGACATCCTCTTATAATCAGCACCTCACCTCTTCAAAGATAATAACTATTGAAATGCCCACAGTGTTCGAATGTCAGGGGGTCCAGACGGCTAGCATTAGTTATTTGTTGCAGAGTTCAGGTTACTCTGAGCTTTACGTGTTCTCCCCGTGTTCTTATTTTGTTTTCTCTGGCTTTTCCGGGTTTCTAACCACATGCCATCTTTTCTTCTGTTTTTTTTTTCACATTCAAGGAAGGAGTCTCCAGTGTTTTTCTGATATGGGATAATCTTCAGGACAGGCTCTTTTCCACATGCTATTTTTCTTTTTCTTATCTCATTATATGTTTTTCTTGCGTTAACAAGAGTCTCTTTGAATGTCTGCAGCAATTAACGGAGGCTGGCTCTGTCTGCACCTTGGACAGTTTTGAGGTGGTGGAAAAGAGAACACAATAAACTCACAGCCATTCTGGACAATTACCAGCAGCTTCTCAGTGACCTACTTATGACTCATATAGGCAGGAAGATTTCCCCCTAGGAGTGGAGGGGTATTTGAATGTGACTGTGTTTGGTTGCCCTGCTCAGGCTGTATTAATTACTGCACTTATCTCTATATCTGTGTTTTTCGATTGTACATTTAGCAATGCAGCTCTACTTGCTGTTTATCTCTCTTTCTTGACATATTTTCTTTGGATAGCTTTTTTTGGCTGAGGCTTTTCAGCTATGTCTATAGTTATAATGTTCCTCAACTATATAAAACCTTACATCCAATATTCCTGAGACAAGTTCCAGATCCACCGAAGTGACAGAGTGACTGAGTGAAAGACAAAATCCTTTGTAAACCTTTGCCATCTTACACATTTTTTTGCAGGTGTGAACGATGTGAAAGACCACTATGCTGAAGGAAAAAGTTTTTCCTTAACCATAACACTTCAAGACACTACCATTAATGACCATCTTGACTGTCATTTAAGTGAACATGATAATTATGTAGGAATTAATAACTGTGAGATCAGGAAATAGCTATATATATATATATATATATATATATATACAGTGAGGAAAATAAGTATTTGAACACCCTGCTATTTTGCAAGTTCTCCCACTTTAAAATCATGCAGGGGTCTGAAATTGTCATCGTAGGTGCATTTCCACTGTGAGAGACATAATCTAAAAAAAAAAATCCAGAAATTACAATGTATGATTTTTTTTGCTATTTATTTGTATGATACAGCTGCAAATAAGTATTTGAACACCTGAGAAAGTCAATGTTAATATTTGTTTGTTTGCAATTACAGAGGTCAAACGTTTCCTGTAGTTTTTCACCAGGTTTGCACACACTAAAGGAGGGATTTTGGCCCACTCCTCCACACAGATCTTCTCTAGATCAGTCAGGTTTCTGGCCTGTTGCTGAGAAACACGGAGTTTGAGCTCCCTTCAAAGATTCTCTATTGGGTTTAGGTCTGGAGACTGGCTAGGCCACGCCAGAACCTTGATATGCTTCTTACAGAGCCACTCCTTGGTTATCCTGGCTGTGCGCTTCGGGTCATTGTCATGTTGGAAGACCCAGCCTCGACCCATCTTCAATGCTCTAACTGAGGGAAGGAGGTTGTTCCCCAAAATCTCGCAATACATGGCCCCGGTCATCCTTTCCTTAATACAGTGCAGTCGCCCTGTCCCATGTGCAGAAAAACACCCCCAAAGCATGATGCTACCACCACCATGCTTCACAGTGGGGATGGTGTTCTTGGGATGGTACTCATCAGTCTTCTTCCTTCAAACACGTTCAGTGGAATTATGACCCAAAAGTTCTATTTTGGTCTCATCTGACCACATGACTTTCTCCCATGACTTCTCTGGATCATCCAAATGGTCATTGGCAAACTTAAGACGTGCCTGGACATGTGCTGGTTTTAACAGGGGAACCTTCCGTGCCATGCATGATTTCAAACCATGACGTCTTAGTGTATTACCAACAGTAACCTTGGAAACGGTGGTCCCAGCTCTTTTCAGGTCATTGACCAGCTCCTCCCGTGTAGTTCTGGGCTGATTTCTCACTTTCCTTAGGATCATTGAGACCCCACGAGGTGATTTCTTGCATGGAGCCCCAGTCCGAGGGAGATTGACAGTCATGTTTAGCTTCTTCCATTTTCTAATGATTGCTCCAACAGTGGACCTTTTTTCACCAAGCTGCTTGGCAATTTCCCCGTAGCCCTTTCCAGCCTTGTGGAGGTGTACAATTTTGTCTCTAGTGTCTTTGGACAGCTCTTTGGTCTTGGCCATGTTAGTAGTTGGATTCTTACTGATTGTATGGGGTGGACAGGTGTCTTTATGCAGCTAACGACCTCAAACAGGTGCATCTAATTTAGGATAATAAATGTAGTGGAGGTGGACATTTTAAAGGCAGACCAACAGGTCTTTGAGGGTCAGAATTCTAGCTGATAGACAGGTGTTTAAATACTTATTTGCAGCTGTATCATACAAATAAATAGTTTAAAAATCATATATTGTGATTTCTGGATTTTTTCTTTTAGATTATGTCTCTCACAGTGGACATGCACCTACAATGACAATTTCAGACCCCTCCATGATTTCTAAGTGGGAGAACTTGCAAAAAAGCAGGGTGTTCAAATACTTATTTTCCTCACTGTATATATATATATATATATATATATATATATATATATATATATATATATATATATATATATATATATATATATATATTATATATATATATATATACACACACACACACACACACACACACACACACACACACACACACACACACACACACACATACATACACACACACACACACACACACACACACACACACACACACACACACACACACACACACACACAGAGGAACCAGGTACAAAATAAAAAACAAAAGAAAGAGAAAACCAAAGGTGGACAAAGTGCAAAGTACAAAAGTATTTACCTTTAAATGTACTTAAGTATTTAAATTACTATCATTATTACTGTCAGACATCCACCAGCCACGCCCCCCTCAAACACTCAACACTCTCGCTCAGCCTCTACCTCCTATTAATCACCTGGACCTGTTTTCCCTTAACCAAATATTGATGTCTAATAAAAATTATCATGAGCCCTTAACCTTCAAAGAAATCATGCAAATAAGGCCAGAGGTGTGGTGGCAAGTTAGAGCCAGAAGTTTTTTTCAAAATATTTACTTTAAAAATATAATTGACTTGCTGTTCTACTTAACTGACGCTGAACTGTATAATGTTGATAAGTAAATAACACCAAGCAGAAATCAAACGAAGTTCCAAACTAAGTGTGCGCTTGGCCCTGATTGGTGGTTTACTGCATGCTTGACTTAAGTTTTTATCCACTCATTAAAAAAAGGAACAACTGATTTCGTAAAATATAGTTAAGTAAAAAGTAAATTATTTGAATAATAAAAAAAAAGTCAAAGTTTTCCTGAATGGAAATACTTCAGTAAAGTACAGATACACAAAAAATCTACTTAAGTCTTCTTCTTCTTTCGGCTGCTCCCATTAGGGGTCGCCACAGCGGATCATCCGTCTCCAAACCCCCCTGTCCTCTACATCTGCCTCTTTCACACCAACTACCTGCATGTCTTCCCACAGCAAATCCATAAACCTTCCTCTTTTCCTGTTGGCTCCATCCTCAGCATTCTCCTACCGATATGCCCCATGTTTCTCCTCTGCACATTTCCAAACCATAAAGCTACTTGAGTACAGTAACAAATTATATTTACTTTCTTACTGTCCACCACTGGAGAAAACTATTACTGGGTATTGCGATTCCAACTATTTGCATTCTTCTTGCAATAAAATGTGCATTGAGGATGATTTGTCCTTCTTTGTATATATTTAATGCCATTTAGAAATGTCCAAGTGTACTCCCAAACGTGTAATAAAGTATGTTTGCCTCAGTGTGATTGGAAAATCCAGCTATTGAGGCATTAACTTATAAACTTATTGATCAGTGGCTCAAGCACTTAAGCCTGTTAAGGTTAAGTCAAGTGATGAAGACCTGCAGGTACCTGTGTGTGCTCTTCTCTTAGATGATAGACTTGATTAGAATGCCAGTACACATAAGGACACATGTATTTTCTGAGGGAAATGTGATTCTTCATGTATGTAAGTGTCTTGTATGGACAGTGTAAGGTGAAGATAGAAGCCGAGAAAAAGTCTCTGTAAGGTTCACCTGCATGGAGAATGACTTTCATCCCAGAAGTATACTTGCACACCTCTAAGCAGTCATGTTATGCTTTTCTTGCCCGTGGCATTTGAGAATGTAATGAATCACCCTATTATCAGTGTACTGGTTTCTCCCTTTGGCTTTGGTGATATCCCGACCACCAGCATACATACTGTATGTGTCCAGCGTTATGTTATTCCTCATAATATTTCATGCTAAAACAATTCTGCCTTTTGAGACTTTTGAGGCTCTAATGTACTTTCTTCCTTTTATATCACATGTATAATATAGGTGAGGTTTTGTGGCCTGGGAAAACCATTTTAATTTTGGCACAACTGTTTGTCCAGGAGACTTTATCTCCCAGGGTTCTCTCATGCTTGTGGTACCATCTGCCTCTGTCTAGTACTCAAGCTATATATATATATATATATATATATATATATATATATATATATATATATATATACAACCCTGTATGATCACAACTAATGATCTTTCCAACTGTCTGTCATGCTGTACATGTCCTAGTTGCCCCATGCAATGCCAGTGCCAGATCCTAACACAATCCTCCTACTGTGCCTCCTGATGCTGTTTTATCGTCTGGAGCGTTCGGGACTTGTGATTTACCTCCCGTTGCTGTGGATTATCTCAGCAGGATACCCTAAACACTTGCGCATCCCACAAAAAAGAAAGGCCTACTTCTTTCAGTACATAATGTCACATGGATAGTGTTGTCTTGTACTGTTGCTGTATTCTTGTAACACTGTACTTACTCTGGAACTCTGTTAACAACCGTTTTTTTGGCCAATACTGCTAGTTTTGTAAACCCTTTTCATACTTTAAATTTTTTCTATATAGCTTTTCATATTTTTTTGTGTTTGTTATTAAATGTTTAGAAGGTTAAGGTTAGGACCTTGCCACTGGCTTGCTTATTAGGAATGTGGATCAACATCTGGATTTCTGTAAAGCTGAATTGATTCTTGATAGATTTGTAATATTTATTGTAAAAAGCATTATAAAATTGAAAGGAATTAACCTATGTACCTGAAACGATAACGGTGAGAAGGAGATCTACTTCTTTTACGGGTGCTAACAAAGTGAGAGTAGAAAATGTTTCTCCACAAAAATACGGAACCTGTAATTAAAATATTGTTCTACATACATTCGTTCTGAAGCACCATGGTGGATCCCTTCTGGACTAGAACGATTGCGTCTTTGACAAACATCAATAGAAACGTCATCTTCATACCACCACAAGGGTCGACTACTATTTCATTTATTTCAAGTAATTGCAAATTAATTTTTTTAAATATGCACCATTTACATTTTTGCATTTAACAGATGCCCTTATCCAGAGCGATGTACAAAAGTGCTTTGAAGTCGCTGATCAATGAATAAATCAACACCGAGCCTAAAACTCTGCCTAAAACACTGTTGGGAGTAATTAAAGCATAAAAAAAAGATAAACACATAAAACCAACAGGTAGAATCCATCAGATAAAAGTGCTGATTGGACCATATACGCTATCGAAGTTTTGAATGTAGCTGTGTTGCCACTGCACCTGCAGAAGAAGCTTTAAAAAACAAACAAAAAAAACCCCTATGAACTGGTGAAACTTTGTCATCTTTCCCAAACTCTTGTGTATTTCAGGGCAGAAAAGCGAGCAGTTTGTTCTACGAACGCATGATTGAGTAGGGCGATTGACATGATCGATGCCCTAATTGTTTGAACATCTGCAGCAGGCATTAACTGAGCTTTGTCCTAACTGCAGCTTAATGGCATTAGCAATGCACAAAGCACAGCTGGCTAAGGCTATTACATTACTGCTGGCTATTCATCATCTTCTTGCATTGCTGTGTGACCACAGCAAGTGGGAGCAAAGCAAGCAGCTGGGATGGTTGCAAAACACATTGGGATTAAACAAAAGAGGATAAGCTCCTTCACCATGTTTCTGTGGCATTAGATTAGAAATGGACAGAAGACTCTGTTGATCAATTCTATTGAAGCATTGAAACATAGTGTCTTTTCTGGGTTGGAACAAGTGATGGGCACAATTTTGATTCAACGCCACAATAAAGCTAAAAAATATTCTCTTACACAAACATGCAGTCATGTGCTATTAGTGGCTGTGATTCATTTACTGAACCTGAGGCCTACTTCAGAGGAGGGTAGAGATGGGTGTGAAAACCATAAGCACTGTTTTAAATGCAGTAAAGACTGTTGTTTTGGATGTCTTGCCCAAATTCAAGCATGATCCTTGATTAAATATGATTGCACACATGCCTCAACTATTTAAGGCATTATAAGGCAATATATAGGTTCATTTCCAACCTGTGACAAGATAAAAAATGTAAACACCCGATAGTGGTTGCAGTGGCAGATAAAGATCCCCCAGCCTTGAGATCAATAGCTCAAGTAGAGAGAATGGTCACCTCATTACTAGTTCATCAGTGCATACAGTGGTCTAAATAGTATCGCCAATACAGAAGCACACTTGCTCCTGGCTCTTAAGAAAATGCAGAATTGGCCACACCAAAGAGATGCAGTGTACATACAGATCCCACAGACAGCACTGCAAGGAATGGGAGTCATAGCAACCGGGTGTCCAAGACTAGACTTACTGTACTGTCCCAGATAAACGGGCTGCTGTGACATGGTGCCTGTCAAAATCGTGTGTCTGCAGTGGGGATTGCGATGACCACTCATTTACTCACTTCTCTGGAAGCTAAAAGAACATTTTGAGTCACAGTCACAACTTTGCGGTCTCGAAGGGTCTCTGACTGCACACGCATACAGTTAAGTAAAACAGTGTATGAATCTATGAGCACTCATCAGTCTGCAAGTGTGTGTGTGTGTGTGGAGGAATATCAAGGAAGATTATTAGGGATTCATTTTGGAGACAGATCACACATTTATTCATGTTCTCGATATCAGAAATAAGGAATGTGTACAGTATATAAAAGGACATTTAAAAAATGTATTTGTTATTTCTACTTTGCAAATTTTGGAGGACTAAATAGCAGTGCAGAATGGTCAAGACAAGATAATAAATACAGCACACACAAATGAGGTAACCGTAAAACCTTCAGTATTGATTTGATAAAATGTCTCACTTTGCTGCAGAATACACATGCAAAACCTCTCTCCATACATTTTCCTTTATTTGTTAAAATCTCTGACTAAATAGGATGCATTCTACCAAGCTCGTTGTATGGTATTAATAATTCTCAAAACTGTACTTCATGTAACTGTGACTGTAGGAATTGACCCTGATGAATATGCAAATGCATATTCACATATACAGCATGAGTCATTATTTGATTGAATCCAATCTGTATCTCTTTCTCAGTAAAATAATAAAGTATTACATGTACAAAGTGGGATAGTGGAATTCGATTGTATAGCACTGTATAGTATATGTTACTGCAGAGAAGATGAAGTTAAGAGTTTGGGCAATTAAACACGGGGTCACGTAGTCATTGCCAAAACAGTACAGTATTCCATACACATGTGGAATGTCGAAGGAGTCGTTTGTTTAGTCACTTAACATGCTGTGACTTTTCTAGGCCAGTCAGGTAAAATATAACCATAGCGTGTTATGTTCTTTCTGGTAGGAGCCATTATATCATGTACAAGAGTTCAGGCATTGGCGACTGATTGCATACTACATAATGAACTTTTTCAAACAGTACAATAAATTGACAGAAACTAAAAAACTGTTTAGACTCAAACAAACGGTACATGGTGGTATCAAAAAGATTCGAGACTAGCTCTGTTTTCAAGAAAGTATGGCAATACAGTGGCCTCCTGTCACTTCTGGAATATACAATAAATGTCCTGAAAGTGTTTTTTTCGAAGAATGTCAAGCACCTTCAGCAATTCAACTGGATCACCGCATTGGGTGGGTTGCAGAAGTGAGATTGTTCTCCGACGCTCATTATGCACAAGTTGCTGAATGGTTTTGACATTTTCAGGGGTTGAGCTCGATGAAGGCCTTCCTGTTCTCTTTTCGTCTTCCAGTGATGTTCTTCCGCTCTTGAAGAGTGCGTGACACTCAAAACACTCCGAACGACTTGTTGCATCACCAAATGTCAAACGTATGCCATGTCAAACGTCTCTGTGGCAGATTTGCTTATAGCACAACTTTTTGATATAGCCTCGTAAGTAGAAACTATAATCATTCACGATTTCCAACAATAATCACAGGCTAATAAAGATTATAACAAAGATTAGACAAAGATGACTAAGAGTTTATCTGCCATTTAGTTTATCAAGCTGAGACGTCATTTTTAAAAAGAGTAAAAACTTTGTGGTGCATTATGGAATTTTATTTTGTGCGTGAACATTTCAGATAATAAAATAGCCAGCCCCCTAATCAGTGCCCTGACTACTGAACTAGAGAGTTGATTAAGTATCCTAAGTAGCTTAAATATGCTACCAAAAACTGCTCCATTCATTTGTCTTCAATAAATGCTTCATCCTGTGTGGATTAAGGGAGCTCTAGAGTCCATCACAGGAACATTGGGGGTGAGGCAGCAATACAGTCTGGATGTGACACCAGTCCATTGCAGGCACCATGCAAATACATGTCAACCTACTTTTTTGCACCTAGTCAGTTAAAAGTAGCTAAATGAAGATATGTAGAAAACAGCAGAATAATGAGGAAACCCACAAGGACCCACACAGAGCACACACACCCAACCAAGAGTTACTGAAGCTTTTAATCTATGAGGCTGCAATGCTACTGGCTTCATGTTTCATTGATCAGAACTAAAGCAAGTTTGTCAAATAATGTTTTTCAATTTCTCAATACAATTTGAGATTATTTGTTATTTCACAGTAATAATCTTAATAATCTAGATTTACAAAATATCATTTTGAATATACATTACATTTTTAATAAAATAAAAAAAAAAGAAGACTAATTTCATGATTCCAGACCAAATAGCATTGGTGAACTCCAAAGAAGTATTTATGCTCTTGTTTTTCAATGTAGAAACTATTTATTTTAACTATAGTATTTTAATTTTGGGGAAATGTTTTTCACTATATTTTATTGCATTATATATCACATTTATTTTATCAAAATTTATCATTTTATAAAAGTATTCTTTCTACTGTTCATTTATTGAACCTGTTAAATGAACTTTCTTTCTTTAGCTGTGTGTCTGCAACAACAGAAAACTCTCTGATTTAAAAAGTATAACATGCAGGAGAAGGGAACACAGAATTGCATAAATTATTATAAAAGAATTCACAAAGGTCAGCAATTTTAATTTGATACATAATACATGCCAAAGCACAAACTTTTGTATTTTTTCTCAAGTAGAAAGTAAAAGCAGTTATTTTACTTTTACTGGAGTAACATTTAAACAGGAGATTTTTTTTTCATCCACCTCTTTAATATATCAAATTAAATATATTAAATTGTTGCCAATTTAATTAAGCCCAGACTTATTCAGTAATACAATAAAAAGACAAAAGTTTGTGGATACTTAAACAGAAGATTGGTATGCGGGTTTTTTCTTTAACCTCCACATTTAGTTCCCATTTGCTGTTATAATAACCTCCACCTTTTTTTTTTGCAAAAATGTTCCACAAGATTTTGAAGTTTGCTTGTGAAATTTGCTTACCTCAGGTATAGTCAGTGTTCCAGTTTATCCCAAAGGTGTTAAGTAGAGTTGAGTTCAAAGCTCGATAACAGGCCACTCAAAATCTTCCACTCTATTGTTACAGCATTCAAATACATTCTAATAAATTGGTCTGCCTCTAACTTTGTAGTAAACTTTTGGGAAAGAGACACATATACTATATTGCTAAAAGTATTGAGTCACCTGACTTTTCCTGCCATATGTGGTTCTTTTCCAAACTGTTACCACAAAGCTGGAGGCACTCAATTGTACAGGACGTCTTTAAATGTGCTATAATTAAATTGTGCATTCACTTAAAAACTATAACCTGTTCCAGCATGACAATGCCCCTGAGCTCCTTGAAGATCTGGTTTATATGCTTTGGAGAGGAAGATCTTGAGTGGCCTGCTATAGAGCTCTGATCTTATCCCTACTGAACACCTTTGGGATGAATTGGAACTCTGACTGCACCCCAGGTCTCCTCACCTTCATCAGTACCTGCCTTTTGAAATCCACTTGTGGATGATGAACACAAATATCCAGCTGCGATTCTTCCACCTATCAGCTGTGTTCTTGGAATCGGTTATGCAATTCAGGGACCTTGGAAATCTCTGAGCAACAGCTTCTTTTGGCAAAAGCACAGCATACGCTTACGGGAGATTACGTCAAATTTTCCCAGGATAGCGCTTTGCCGGTCAGAAGTGTTGAGACCAGCTGGACTTCATCTACCAGTAAGCAGTACCACTTAGATTAATCACAAACTTCTGTCCGGGGCGTTCTTACTCTAAGCATTTCCGTAAGGGTTCTGACAAATCATGTGATTTGACAAAACGCAGGTTTTCGGAAAAAACTTTCCTTGCGTGCCTGAAAGTCTGTTATAGGCTGATGATTATTCACTCATTTTAAGACAGCTTAGCATTGAAACTGACAACCACAATCACAACATCCTTTCAGATGATGAGTTGTGCTAAAAGAATGGTCAAGTCTCTTTGGAAAATAGTTTTCACCCCTCATCAGTCTGACAGCACATCAGCAACATGTAAGCAAAGTGTATATATTTAGGCCTAATGTAAACGCCCATCCATCCAGTACGCATGGCTTCAGACTCATTTTAATTCTGTAAGCGTCAGTGGGATTTGATAAACAGGCAGATGTTGATTCCTTAATGCTTGTTTTTGTTGCAGTTGTAAGCTTATTAATCACAGCTGTTGCATTATAGGTTTACAAACACAGCAAATGATATTTTGCGTCACCTAATATTTTAAAGGCAAACATTTTCCTTTGTTAATAATCGTGTTAGGAAAATCACATTGGAAAATATTTGGTCAAACTTTTTTATTAAATTTGCTTTTATCTTAGGACAAGAACCCGCAATGTTCTGTAAATATTTTGCTTGCCAGTGACTATTTCAAGAAAAAAAAGACTTTTCAATTACTCCATAACTTATTATAGTGAAGAATGTTTAAACTTTTGAATGTTTAACATCAGGAGATTACTCCTTTTGCCATGTTCCCTAGTATTTGATTTGGTAATGTATTTTGCACACACAATAAGGCTACTGTAGCTTCTATAAGGCGCCCAGCTTTATTCTTTCACCGGCTCACAGGAACGAATCATTACCTCTATAAGGATCCATTTAAATCACTTTCTATCGTATTAGGAAGCACTGATCGTCTCTCACGATTGTATGAGACCTTCTGTTATCCTGGTCCATATTTTACAGTGTGAAACGAGCGCTGATCATTTGCAATCCAAGCCAAATGTGGCCTTAGGAAATAATTGGAAGCTTTCTTAAGGTTTATTGATGTGTTCTGTACTTCAAGATTACGTTTGTATTCAAGAATAGACGTCAAACTCAGGGCTGACATTTGTAAAATAATGTCCGATTGATTTTTTTGTTGTTGTTTTTCAGTACAACTATTAAGGCAGCTATTGTAAGTGGAAACGGTGAGATTAAATACTGAATATTTCTATCTGGCCTGGCTAGCTTAGGTATAGAGCATGGGAAATTTTTAACTCCGTTTGGGCCCATGTCCAGATGCTGATGGCAGATTATCACAAGTAACATGAGCAACCACAAGCTGTGTGGAAAAAAATGCATTGAAATTTTCTTCCATATTCTGCTCTGAAAACTCTATGGTTAGGATAGTTCATTAGATTTTAACTTCGTTAGCTTTAATTGTAACTAATTTATTCCAACCAACGAACTGGTGGTGGATTTCCGTAGGCACAAACAAACTTCATTACCACCAATGAACATCCAGGGGAGGGGCATTGTGAGAGTGGACTCATACAAACACCTGGGTGTTTATCTGAACAGCAAACTGGACTGGACAGACAACACTGACGCAATCTATAGGAAAGGACATACCAGACTCTTTCTGGTCTTTTGGAGTACAGGGAGAGCTACTGAAGACCTTTTTTGACTCTGTGATAGCCATATTCTATGGTGTGGTCTGCTGGTACAGCAGCATCTTTAATGCAGAAAGGAAGAGATTGAACAAGCTGATCAGGAAGGCCAGCTCAGTCCTGGGGATTCCTCTAGACATTGTACAGGAGGTGGGAGAAAGGAGGATGGTAGCTAAACTATCATCATTGCTGGAGAACGTCTCTCACCCCCTGTATGAAACATCTCTGAGCAGCTCCTTCAGTGACAGACTGTTACATCCTAAGTGTCTAAAGGTCGATACAGACGGTCTTTTCTCTCTGCTCCTATTAGACTTTACAATCAGAGCTGCTCAGTCTGTCACCAGTCACCAAAATATACACTGTTATTACTGTTTAACTGCAATAACAACAATACCAATGTATTTTAAACAACACATCTTCAATAACAGAAATTTTAAAACCAACCTGTATGCAATATGTCTGTTAGCATAGCTACTTAATCGTGGTCTCTTTTTTCTTCCTTGTATTTATACATTGTGTTGTGTATATGCTAACTATTAACTATAACTATTCGAGTATGAAAACAGAGACAATAAAATGCAGTTAGCATCCAACCAGTATCACAGAAAGCAACTATATTAGTTGTGTAACACTGTACAGGTAAATGTAAACATTATGGTGTGTATCTGAAGTGCAAATGGCATTAAGTTTAAAACAGAATTATGGTGCTGAAGGTTAAGGTAGAGCGAGTATTATAATGAATGCAATACAAGGCAACAGATGCAGATGTGCAGATGGCAATAATGTGCATATAACAGTCTCATATAAATGTTGTGGGGAGGAAATAAAACAGATAATTGCAATTAAGTGCAAGTTTATAGTTATTGGGTGGAGGCTGGCAGTTAGGATTTTAGTCATGATTCAGTCTGAGTTTAGCTTTAGTATTGGGTGAAGGAAAAAACCAGTGAAAACATCTGTGGAGTTTTCCTGATAAAATATGTCCTGGATAATACCTTTCACCCTCCACAAGCAACCCTTTTGATAAATGTTCCTAATGTTGGTCAACCTTGCCATAATAAAGTATTGTGCAGATGTCCAAACATCCATAGATTTGGCAACGACTTGACAGCACATGACATGATAACTGTGTATGTGGCAGCCTCATAAACAGATTATATCCTTGTATTAACATTTTATGTATCAGAAACAGAATCAAAATACTTAATTTATCCAATAGGAAAATAGTTGCTCACAGTAAAATTTAAGAAAAATCAAATATAAGAAATTTAAAATACAATAAACATATTAAGTTAGATATTATGTATGGATGCTGTCCAAACAATGCATTTCAAATCTTATTAAAATAAACTGTATTAAATCTGTAGCAGCAGTAAAGAAGATGGCACAACAATGATACAGTTATATATAATTGCCCAAGGAAAAAACATTATATAAGTGTGACATTAAAATCTGGAACTATAACTATATCTATATCGTCTATATCTATATCTTGGACCAGCAGTTTAACACTCAGAAGGAGGAGTCACACTCTTATGATCACACTCTTGATGTCACCCAAATGAGAATGGGTTCCCCTTTTGAGTCTGGTTCCTCTCAAGGTTTCTTCCTCATTACATCTAAGGGAGTTTTTCCTTGCCACAGTCGCCACGGCTGCTCATCAGGGATAAACACAAACCATTCACCTTGACTGTTGATTTCTGTAAAGCTGCTTTGAGACAATGTCTGTTGTGAAAAGCGCTAAAGAAATAAACTTGACTTGACTTGACTTGAGGAGTCAAATGGTCACAGGCATAAATTATTTCCTGTGGCACACTGTGGCACATCGTGTGTTACTTCTCTTTGGTACATTGTGGAGTCTGTCACTGAATGTGCTCAGTCTGACCAGTGTTTTATGTAGAGGGTGGGAGGAGTTGTTCAAGATGGAATGTACTTTTTACAGCATCCTCTTTTCAGACACTATGGTCAGAAAGTCCAGCTTCTCCCCAATAACATGTCGTGTTTTGCGGAGTCTTTTTGTGTTTGCCACTCTTAACCTGCGTCCCCAGCATGCCCCAGCATACAGGAGAGCACTGGCCACAATAGTCTCATGAAACATCCTACAGATGTTGAAGGACCCCAGCCTCCTCAGCACGAAGGAGCTGCTGATGCACATGGATGTAGAATGTTATCCTGAAAGAAACAAAATAATTTTCTGTGATATTAAAAGTGGTTTCCAAATTGGGATTAATTTAGTATAGCAGCAGCAATCACCCAGCCACACTGTTCAGTATTTATTATCTGATTAGCACAACACCACATTAAATCGCTAACTACAAAGTATACTAAATCTTAGATAAAACAATACAAAGCATAACAATATTATAAGTCATTTTCCATTTTAATCACCAAGGGTTTAGACTGATTATATTCCTCAAAGCGTTTTTTTTTGTTTCTCGTTAGTAAGTGTCCTTCCCAGTCCACATCTCGAGCCACTTTGTATGCTGCAATTACAGCTAATACATATGTATGCGGCCCTCAAAGTGATCAAAGACTGAAAAGTGCTTCTTGTTCTAATGGTGACTATCAATGATTTTTGCATGCCGGTGCTGTTGTGGAGGTCGCGTCGACTAGGAGGTCGACTGATTAAAAGAAATGAGGGGCTGATGAAGAAAGAGTTCAGCCTAACGATTATGCAGACACGGAGGAGGGTTTGGGAAGTCAAGAATGAAATGGAGTGGGCAAGACACGATATATTTTTAGTGAGGGTATCGTGTGTTGTTCGCTGACTTGCTTATAACGATGATAAGATTTATTCAGCAAACCGAAATGTGTAGGGTGTACTTTTAAGATCATCGAGGTTAAGATTCGACGGCGAAAAAGGTATGTGTGTCTGTGTGTGTGCTAATGGCTTATTTAACCAAGTGAAATTAAACTCTGATTATTATATTTTTTCTTTAGCTCAAGGACAAAGTGTTCCCTCTCGTTTACTCTCTCCTCCACACTCTGTGTCTCTGTGTGTGTGTGTGTGTGTGTGTGTGTGTGTGTGTGTGTGTGTGTGTGTGTGTGTGTGTGTGTGTGTGTGTGTCTGTGTGTGTGTGTGTGTGTGTGTGTGTGTGTGTGGGAGGAGGAGGATTATCCTCAAGAGCATCTGACCATAGATCCACACTGGGGTAGAACATCAAAACACACTTAACTAATGCCTGTGGAAAATTCTACAGGGGTGATGTGTATTTTTTTTTTTTTTGTAACTTGCCATTTTAACCTTTAAAATACCAGAAATTATTAACAAAAAAATTAAAACTTTACAAAACGAAACGCAGTCTTGTATTGTAGCAACAATAGCAATAAATTAACGATTAAAAAGCGTTGAAAAGGAATGAATCATCTTAATATTTTTTTGTAAACCCTGACAAATCCTGCAGTTTCAAATTCTTCACTCCGATGTAAGTAAAAATGTATAACCTCACAAAATTTACCTCAGGAATGAAATTAAATGGACATGAAAACCTGCTTTGATTCATCCACTTACTGCATGTCAATGATTTAAACTTATAGACAAGGAATGTAGGAAAACAATGGCTAAAGCTAACTGACAACAGCATCAACATTCTCCATATGCTAGTTAGCATAATACAGTAGTCTATACAAATTGCTTGAATGCAAATAGGTCAATTTTTCAGCCCTGATATATCACGAGGACACTGGTGGTTTAATGGTTCACCTTTAGATTACTGATGGAAAGGTCTGCCACTGCCTATGAGCAAAGCAATTAACCCCATCTGCCCCAGTGGCAACATATCATGTGGGAAAACTAGTTGGTAGTTGAATGTTTCACACCTAACTCTCCTTAACTCATTCTGCTCCAGGAGTGCTATATCATAGCTGAACTCAAATTCCTAACAACCTGGGAAATGCAAAGAATTAATGCATTTTATAAAAAGCAGTGAATATAGAAAGTAGAGGTTTTTCTATTGAGATGTATGAAGTAAAATTTCACAGCATTGTAAGTACTACAAAAACTGAATACAACTGATTGCGATAACAAATCAAGTACCATTGCAAAAGAAAAACTGGGAATTTCTTTCTAGGCAATTGAAGCCACACCAAGTGAAAACGAAGTGCTAATGAAATGATCAATACATATTCAACAGCTTCTTAGTCAAAACATAAAGAAAAAGATCCTGCAATATTAAAAGCTATGCAGGTTTGCTTTCCAATGCTTGCAGACAAAAGTTAGTATTTAATATTGATAAAAATGTTGTAGCCATTTTGTAGGGTCCTCCGTGAGCATTATATATGAAAGCACACTGATCCTAGAATACATAATATCACAATACAAGTGTATGTAAGGTATAGAACATGACAGAACATGCCATTAAGGAGAAATATTAATAATAATTGATGACGATTACCTTGAAAAAAGAAGATGAATAGTCTAGAGGACATTGAGAGCTTTGCAGATTAATTTCAGTTGCAGTGTTGTGGGCTGACAAGCTTTTAGGGACAAGAAAACTGTTTGTAGATATTTTGTAACTTAAATCAAGCAAATCATTACTAAAAGCACTGGAGAGATGAAAGTCATAATACTTGATTGTGTTTTATTGGTTTGATGTTGAATGTGCTTTTTAATATGCAGTGCCTGTCAAACTGCCTGATGTTTTTGAGACACATTCATGTTACCATTCTTTATATGCAACAATATAGGAATAAGGCACAATATTACAAGAATTGGACAGTGGATGACTAGAAAAAAGATTTGTAGAGAAAGGAGTTCTGACAATTTTGGCTCAAACAGAAACACTTATGTAAGATGGAGAACAGGAAAGATGTTAGCAAGTCATATATATAAAGCTGATGCATTACACAGTGAAATGAGACAACATTCCTCTAAAACCCTTGTGCTACATAAACAACATAGAGCTACATCACACAACACAGAGCTACATACAGAACATAGAGATACTGTAAGGAATAAAATAAGTTCAGCTACATAAAGTGCATTGTGTGCAACTGAATACAAACAGTGCAGGACAAAAGACAATAAAAGACAGTGTGGGACAGATACAAAAAACACAATAGCGCCAACCAGTAAACCCACTGTATAATATGTTACACAGCACAGTGTGCAAAAACAGACTGCCTTACATATACAGTCAATCATGGAGGTGGAAGCTTAATGGTTTGAGGTTTTGGAACAGGGAAGGTTGACTCCTATTACATACTTCACCACCATGCAATTGGCTAATTAGAACTGACTTCCCTATAAAACAAGTCACTGGCAAGTTTCCAATCTTTTGCCAGGCACTGTATATACTACAGTATACTGTATTTTTATAGTAGAAACAAAAACTTTGATTTTGCCGTAAAAGTGACAACTTATTTGCTGTAATAACCCAAATAACCCAAACACTCTTTTACCATTTTGATCCTAAGGCTGTCTTGACATATAGTCAGATCTAGAAGTAGCTACACAGTGACACAATTTTCATATGTCCAACACAATGGATTCAATAAAACATTACAGGCCTTTTTTATATAGTCCGTCGATTGCCAAAGAATCAAAGGTAATTGGACAAAATAATTATTAATCAAAAAATAATTTTTAATACCTAAATGCAAATCTACATTACTTGAATAACCCATAGACATCACAAAATAAATCTTCTCTTTGCTTTGCCAAGCCTTTACTGCAGGAGCAAAATAAAAAAACAACTGGCTTATCAAAGCCAAGTTTTACATGCTTATGTAAATGAATACAAAATTTTTATTATGTATTACATGACCATAATATTTATGTCATATAGCTGCACTGCTTTAACATGAATTCTTAAAATAATTTTTAATAATGTCAGTAATGATGGCATGTCTGGCAACAGGTTTTTCTTAGCTGATTTAACTTAAAATAAACTCATAAAATATTGACATCAAACACATTCTGGTTTATATGCTGTAAAAGTCAATATCATTGTTTGTACATTTCTCTCCACCACTTGCTTAACAATTCAGGCTAAATAGCAATTTTTCATTAGTGACTTGTGGTAGGTCACTATTAATAGCTACATATGGGCACATTTCAGTAAAAATAAGAAGACCAAATACATAAAAGAAAAATTATGGTTTATTTATAATCATAACTGTAATATGTTTTATTATAGAGTGATGTTTTAAAGTTTGTATTGAATATAGCTTCCTGTTACTGTACAGTAGGTTGTCCAAACTTTAACCTAAAAATCAACCAAAACAGTAACAACTACTTGCTATAGGGACTTGTATGAGAATCCATTCATCATGTTTAAGCTATTCTACTAATAGATAAGCAACAGGAAGGATTGAGATCAACCAGATACCTTTCTGTTCATTACCATCTAAAAATTTCCAGTAGTTAGAAGCAAGGCGTCTGTTTTAGAGACTATTTTTAGGCCAGATCTGTTCATCTTTATACATTAGTCATAACAAGAAGATTATCCCATTGCCAGTGGCCTGACATATCTATTATAGTTAATTGGAAGTTGAGAGCAGAATCTCTATGAGTGTCTCCTTTCTTCAGAGCTGCACTCCATAATGGCCTAATCAGATTCTACCCAATTAACAGTACGTATCCGCTGTATGCCTCTCCTCTGTCCCCTAAATTTGAAGATAGTGTTGTTCCTGTTGATCTCTAAGGTTCTGTCAGATCAACATCATAGACCATGAATACCAACATAAATAGAGTCAAATTATTTCAAGACCTGGATATACCGTATCTTTCAATATATAGATTGTATATGGCATTTACAGCATGGGCTACATTTATTTAATAGCTTTTAACACTAACATGAAACATGTTCTGATAAACACTGAATGAACACGACTAATAAACTAAATGAATGACATTTAGTTATCACTAAGATGAAACAGTTCTGACACACATCAATATTTCTGAGGGATCCCCATACTTTTGCACATTCATGCCAAAACAAGTCAACCACCAGTGTCTAGAGTTTACAGTGGAAAAATATTGTTGACAAGAAAGGTTAGAGAAGCATAACCAGGCTGGTTCCAGCTGACAGGTAAGTCAGGATAAATCAAATTAGCATCTCAGAATGCACATGTTGAACCATGGATAGGTTTCACTCTTGTCAGCAGGAATCTTATCATTTAGAAACAGACATGTTAACACTGCACAGATTGTAAAAGTGTGGTTAAATCCAGTGAATTTAGATTTCTGCTTCAGCAGCTTGAAGCTACAGGCTGAAAAGGTGCCTTCTATCAACAGTTCAGTCTGGGGGTTGGTTTTAGCTGATAGGAAGGCTAGGGTCACAAAACATTACCACCCATTACAACCATGGTGAGTAGAAAAGCAAATCGCAATGCACATCACGTTCACCTTGAGGTGGATGGGTTTCTGTGTGGTGCAATGGTGTGGCAAATATCTGACAGATTATGTGCAGCAGTTCCATGTTGTCATCACGGAACAAAATCTTAAAGGTATGTTTACAGTTTGTAAAATCAATGTCATGAAAAACTAATGCTGTTCTGAGGCTGTATCCAGTATTAGGCATTGTTATTGGTTGGGAAGAGTTTATGCATAATGTTCCACTCATGATTTTTTGAGGGAATAATTTTTTTTTTTACCCGCTTTAATGGAGAAATTTGCAGAGCCATATCAAAAGAAACATCCCTGTCACAACAGCTGTACATAGAGTGTGGAAAATGGAATAACAACTAACCACAATTAACCAGGTATGCCACCCAAGATTTTAAAACTCTCAAATAGAAGATAAGGAAGGAAAGAGAGAAGCCGGCAGTCACACGAAAAGAGTTGCAGGATAACCCGAAAGCAGCAGATTTTCAGACAACAATTAGCACTATACCACACCTCAGTTTTTCCTGTCCTACACCTCAGGCAAACCTCCTTAAATGCTTATTTAAATGCATTCTGACAAATCAGTGCAACAAATCAGCTCATCATGTTTTTGGAGATGGAAGAGGTGTGTGTTTAATCCTAAAAACGCCATACTTGCTGTAGAGTGAAGCACAGGAGTGGAAATATAATATGGGGCTGCTTCTTTGCAGACGCTAAGTGAAGGAAACTTGATTGAAGGATATTTTTTCAGGTGCACAGGAAGTGTATCACATAGCAAAAACAAAAGTGTCTGAAATGATTTCTCCATACTGTACATGGAAAACGTGGTCTATTACAGTATAATTGCAAAAGCAGTCAGATCTAGTTATTTATAACTAAGTCAGCTCCGGACATTTTGTAATGCCTGCTGTTAGAATCACAAAAAAAATTAGTACTCTCTGTGGGAGGGAAATTAAACTGCCTTCTTCATGCTGCTTGTTGTTTTGCTTCTTAAGTCTAAATGGCTTTGTTTTAATCTAAACGTTCCCAAAGGATTTGTACTAACTCCTTCAAGTTTCCACCGAGCAATGTAGCTGTTGTTTGTCTGTGAGTGCTTGGCGATTAGCTGTTCTGGCAGCATTTAATGCCAGTTCTCACTTCTGTTTCCACAGTACAGGAGATGCCGACACCTGCCGCAGTAGCCCCTCGGTTACCTTACCAAATATATGCAGGCATACCCCCACCCCCTCACCCTGCATAATGCAATCACCGCCTCTTCTCAGCACTGTGTCTGTAATGAGGCTTTCTTTAATTACTCTCTTCTCAGCTTACACACAGCCACGTCCACACATCCAGCCAATTATTACAGACAAACACACACACTTTTCTTTCAATGTTAAATGTATTTGTATTAGATTTTCTTTTCTGGCTGGAAAAAGAATTGAGCTAATTGAATTCTCATTTCAATACTTTTTTATATTATCTTTTTTTTAATTATCCCGCTGACCCTAGAATTGGGCTAGAATGCAATTATCCCAAGCAAAAACTCTTTAAACCATGCAAAAACTGGTGCTGTTGTGCATTCTTCCACAAATGACCAAATAATATGAATCAGTTTACCATCAGTAAAAATTTGAAAAACCACATTCCTAGCTAACAAACAATCTAATGTTACTTAGCTGTGTAGCTTTTTTTAACTAGCCAATTTTACACCTATGTTACACCTATTTGCCAATTAATACATTAACCACTGTACACCAGTTGGTCATTATATATGCATACATCTAAAAATTAGATTGTGATCAATACTTATCTTAACTCATCCCTTAGATAAGATAAGATAAGATAAGATAAGATAAGATAAGATAAGATAAGATAAGATAAGATAAGATAAGATAAGATAAGATAAGATAAGATATACCTTTATATACCCACAGTGAGGAAATTTCTCTGTTACAGCAGCAAAGAAAAAATAAATGCAAATATATAAAAGAATAGGCACATACTATAGTATACAGTATATACACAACACAATGTATAAATACAAATAAGAAAAAAAAAATACTAGTAATTGGTTACGCACGTATTGCAGGTAATATTTCACACAGGTGGTATTGCACGTAATGCAGGTAATATTGCGCGTATTGCAGGTAATATTGCACACAGGTAGTATTATTACACAGTTAATCAATAATAACAGTGTGTATTTAAAAGCATTACAGTTTCTTCATTTAAATGTCTCCAGTGCTATTTCTAGTTAAACCAAGATGTTCAGATGTACTGTACCACAACAAGAGGAAGCGAGCAGACAGTGTGTACTTACCATTAATCAGGATTTCTGACATTTTTTGCCACATTAAGCATTTAATTATTCACACTATAAAATGTGTTCTATGATATAAATGTGGATGAGCCAAAAACATTTACAGTGAATATACTCTTGGGGTAAAAAAGGGTTCAAACTCAAAATCTAAATGTTATAAGAAAAAAAAAAAAGAGTAAATAGTAATACATGAAGAAGAGGTTAAAGCCGGGGGGTTACTGATCGGAAGGTTGGGGATTCAAGCCTTAGCATTTTTGAGCCGTTGAGTGAGACCCCTTAACCCTTTCTGCTCCAGAGGCATTGTATCACGGCTGACCTTGTGCTCTGATCCAAGCTTACTAACTGATTAGGATATGTGAAGGAAGAACTTGTGCTGTAATGCATATGTGACAAGTAAAAGCTTTTTCTTTCTTATAATAACATTTTTGACATTAATTACACAACACTCACTGTTGCTCTACGTAAATAAATCATTTACGTTCAAAGAGTTGATGATGAGGTAACTTCATCCTTGGCAAAATGCAGCAATGCAAAAAAAAAAAAAAAAGAGCAGGGAAAAGAGACAATCTCTTTAATCTATTAAGTCTTTGGAGAAAGATTAAGAAGCAATCAAGAAAACCTGGAGGGAAAATAGATCAGAAGGAAGTTGAGGCCCAAAATGGTGTCAAACACTCTGGCACTTGGCATGAATATATCCTTGTTTAAACGGATTATGGCTCTATTCATCAGCTCTTTGATCGACTGAACTCCGGCTTTAATCGACTTCGCACTGCAGGAGCTTGTGGATATTCGGGCAAAGTGGATGCTGGTGCTTTTGTTGTACCTCAATCATTTATGTGTTCTTGTTGAATCCGATGGCAGTTAGCTGTTTTATTTGTCATGGGTTGAAATCGGGATCATTTCGGCACACGCTACAACAAACAACAATAAACACAAGTAGCAGAAAAAAAAAAACATGAGATCCTGCTGTTAAATGGAGCATAAATGATCGTTAAACAAGCATTAGCAAGCTGAAAATCAAGATATAATAAAGGAATTAAAATTGCAGAGTAGTTGTTTAAAATCCAGAGAAGAAAAAATAACACTTTTAATAGGAAGCTATTTGTGCAAACTCCTGTTAAAGAATCAGAATGTTTACATTTATAATTATATGGACAATTTACTTGCACTGTCACACATCTACTGTACTGATCGGTGCCGCAATGTCAATGTATTCATTTTCTCATGAGGTTTGCACAAATGTGTGCACTGTTTAGTTACTTTTGTGTTTCCTTATCTTGTGTTTATGTCGCTTTATGTAGCACCATGGACCTGGGGGAATGTTGCTTCATTTCACAGTGCACTGTACTATATACTGTATGGCTGAAGTGACAATAAAAGCCAACTTGACCTGAGTTTAATCAATGAGTGGATTTGTGTTCATGTTTGAGATTTTCTGTTAAGATTCAGATCTCTTCAAGAGAATCACTATTTACCCTAAAAAAGATTGCGCAACTTATTGCGCAATTCGTAAGCCACGGTCTTTCATGGATCGGTCACAGAGTTTTACCTCATTTCTTAGAGTCGGATTCAAATTGTTAGTTCAAATTGTACGGTTTCCACCGAAAGGTGACTGGTGGTTAAACATTTACAACAAGAAGCTGCAAAAAATTAGAGCAACTCAATAAAAGCTTCGGATTTAAAAGGAGTTTTTGGTTTTAGGTAAAAATGTCAATCCAAAGTGTGAAGCCTCCATGCAAGCAAGCAAGAAAGAAACATTTTATTCTGAAAATAGAAACAAGTGTTTTTTTCGTCTGGTGTTAATCTTTTGATACACATGATTAAAGCTACAAATAAAATTTACTGACATTTCCATGTTAAAAATTGTACATATTGCATTCTTAGGATGTAATCTAGTGTGAGAAGTTGAATCCATTACACCCATAAGAGTCATAATTTGCACAAATGTGTTATACCTCTGCAGGCGAATATGACTGTATAATGGCTGAACTAAATCCTGCTGGATGCAATGACATGAATGTTTTTTACAGGCGATCATAATACAAGAGACTATTAGATTCAAATTCATTTTCTCAGTCTGGCTTAAACATCGTTTACACATTTTTTCTTTCTTGTTTGTTTCTTTTTTCACCATGAAATAAGGCGCAATAAAGCAAGAGCAAAAAAAAGAAAGAATGAGGCAGGCGGAGTGAGACTGGGATATACAAAAAGGGGGTAAAAAAAAAGGATTATGTGAGAAGGAATCCCCTCCTCCATCCCTCTGTTCTCTTGTTTCCTGCTGTTGCCATACAGACGAGTGACTACACATGCTGCTGGTCTGCCAGATTTGTCACATTTAGGTGCATACGCACACAGTGAGCTTCAAATGTACACAATGTAACCATCTGGCCAATGCAGAAAAATTAGAAGGAAAGGAAGGAGGTCATATCTCTGTCAGACTTTCTTTTTTATTAGTATTTTTAATAAACGGCAGAACCACCAGAGAAAGATGTTGGATTCCATCAACTAAAGAAATCTTTTGCTACTTAGCTAAATGACTCAAAGTTTTATGTGTTCTTAGATCCTGCCGATACTAAAATGTACCACCTGATCCTTCTATTGACCGATACGCAAAACTTTAGGAATTTTATACAATATATTATTAAAAAGCTTAAAAAAATAAACATTTATATGTGTGCAATTATCTTTACATAGACGAACTAAATTTACATGACAAATTAAATGTAAAAATGTAAAGACAGCTTTCATAAAATGTCATGAAATTGCATCAAAAACATCACAACATTGTTTTCCAATCTTCTATTGTCAGGCTTCACTGAGACTGTGCCTCAGATTCTTAAAAGCTATTGTGGAAACCAGTATGATTTCTCTTCTGTTATAGCTCATTGGCTTCATAGTTTGGTGTGTTGTGAGATTTTTTTTCGCTCATCATGGTTGCAAGGAGTTTCTGGAGCCTTCCTATCAGCTGTGGCCCTGTTGCATGGATCAACAAGGCATTTCCATCTTCTGAAATTTTTCCCATTTAATGTCTTCTTGTTTTTATTTGCACTCTACAGACTGCTGCATGCAGAACTGTCAGGGATCCACCAGCCACACCTTCCCCAGAACCACCTATCACTCCTAGCAGATCTCCATCCTACTAACTACCCGCACCTGACACTCATCGGATAAGCTCCTATTTAATGCCGGCGCTTCCATCGAATCTCCGTCCGTTCTACAACTTAGACTGAAGAACATTGTAGGACTACGTTTTGCTACGGACTTAACATACTGCTGTGGATTACAACCTTACCCTGTGGATTGTGTATTCTAGAGACTTTACCTTTCTAAGGATCTCCCTGGATTCACTGGAACTTTAAGTACTTTGTTATCTCTTCCGTTTTTTCCCTTTTTTTGCTTCATTTATATTAAACTTTCATTCTGCGGAACTTCGGTTTCCTTCTGGCCTAACAAGAACTCCCAGAAGGACAGTTTCTGAACTACTCAAACCAGTCCATCTGCCGCCACAACCATGCCAAGGTCAACGTCACTGCACCTCGACCAATTCTGCTCTTTGATTTGAACATTAACTGAAGATTATGAACTGTAACTTTTGTATGCTTTTTCAATATAAATTTTTTTTTAATATACATCAGGTATATTTCTGCTTCACAAGGTCTCTGGTGTGATTCTGAGGTCGAGATACTGTACGTGTGGAGTTTTGAATGTTCCTTCTACTTCTGTGTGGTTCTTCTTTGGGTCCTTTGGATTTGTTTGGGCTCCCAAACACATCCAAAGTCAAAACTGGTCAATGATGAATAAATTAAAGATGTATTTGATTTGATGTGGTTAAACTGTAATAAACATTAATCATTCCTCAGACAAGAAGAAACTGAAAACAAGCTCAGCAATATGGTTTTAAATAAAAAGGATGCAATGACAATGTTTTTATAAGCACCAAAGTTGGTTTTTGAAAGCAAGATGTTGATAATCAACGCATGAAATGTTTAAATTAACACTTCTGATTAAGCATAAAGAAATTAGTAAGTGTAATTGAAGAATAAAGCTTGTACGCAGAAACATGCACTAATGTCTTGCAGTAATGTGCTTAATAAGCTTTTTTTTGTGCTGTTCCCTGGTGATGCAATTAGAACATTAAGTCTGTACACATGGAAATTTTTATTGCAGTAATTAGTCAAAATCTTTTAATTAGAAAGCCAGACAGTAATTGAAGACATTGCATTCAGAAAGGCTCTGGATTATAATACAAAATTCACAAGAATTACTTTATTAACATTCACCAACTAATAATTACAACTAAACTTGTATTATAGGTGCAGAAAAAAGATTTCTGTCTAAACTTTGTGGCAAGTGATAAATGATTTGAAGGTAATCTTTTGCTTTTTGAGTAAAACTTTTGTTTCATGTCTTTGGTGTTAGAAAACAATAATGTGTGTCTATGCTATTTGAGATACTTGTTATATTTTTCTTTTTTTATGATGTAATAATATTGTTTACAATATTGTTCCAATATTACAGCATTCATACCGTATACCTAAAGTGCTATATACTGTCTATTTTTTTACTTCACCGTTTTTCCCATTTTACACATAAAACTACAGGTTTAATTGATAAAACCTTTAAATACTGCTAATAATTGTGTAATACTGTTGTCCAACTTTCCGCCTACTGAAAACATTTTCCACTATTACTTCCAAAAAAACATTCCCTGTATTATTACTTCAAGACGTGTCCATGTATGTTTTTCTCTACATTTCGAAAGTAGTAGATCTGCAAAATTAGGCTAATGATACCATGATGCTGTGAGCACATGTGCTCCATTAGTAAAGGACAAAAGTGTGTTTGTACGCATCTAAGAAATATGCATTCATGAGATACTTAAACATCTGGTATTGCAAATGTTTGTTGCGTAGAAGATCTCAGATCTCAGCCGCTCAAGATTTCTTGAAGAAGTCTTTTCACTGTGATGGCACGGTAACGCCATGTTGTTCATGTAGTTGATTCATGTAATTCAGAATGTAATGATGTTTTCTGTATGTGAGGTTATGAACTACTCTAAAATCTGCCTGCACATTGCTATTAAACTATTCTCTGCATGGCAGGATATGCATTAGTAGATGCTGATCTTCTGGGGTGAATAAAAGGTGGCCACATCCTCCAGTGCTCACAGAAACTTCCAGTATTCAAACTAAACATGTAGGCTATGTTCTTGCATGTTGGGGGAAACTTGCACCACAAAATAAATATCTGCTAGCACATAGGAAGTTAGGAAAGAGGTCTGAGTTTATATCAGGGCATGTGTCACCCATAGCTGTGTTTCAATGTTTTGAGTTTGTTGTGGTGGGAAATGAAAACTCAGTCTTTTTGTTTTTAATTTGATCTTTTCTAATTAAAAACTTACTAGCCTACCACTTATACTCAGTTTAGTGGTGGATCTTGAGCAACAGCCAGGACATCAAACAGGCATTTACACAATCTAATTTCGAAGGAATTGTACCCTCTGAACTCAGTTCAGTTTTGAGGGGTTACTTTATTTTGATGAGTTCAAAATACTTCCATCACTTTATATTTCCAATCAACTGGATGACAACATCGTAAGTGAAAAAGTTCATCGAACGTGGTGCAATTAGCCCTTACTTTATAAACAAACATTTCTGTGGGATAAAATCTAAATCAGATCATTAGATTTCCCTTAATTGATTTTGCCATTTTTCCAGACATTGTTATAGATCACCCGAGAGATACGATGAAAATCTGATTAGGAAATGCAATTCAATGCAGCCTTAGGAGAGTCATTTCAACTGAATGAGCAAAAGTCCGTATGTTTGTTTATGTAAATTACAATGTGACTGGCTTTGTAATAGGTGGTTAACGTTTTTCTACCATCATGCAACCATTTGGGGAGCAAGAGTAATAATTTTTCTAATTATGGGTTAATGAGACTTATTTCGAAATAGCTTTGCTGGTTGCTGATTTGCAGAACTTAGAAATGGACACATGTCATGATTGGTGGTCTTTCAAAAAAGCTCTAATTAGACACCATATTGATTAGTTTATTCCTGACTATTCATAACAGTGGGAAAACACACACAATGTCTGGGTTTAGGTTCTTCTAGAAACCTTTTCAATGTGATCGTTCTTAAAATTGCACTTTCAGAGATGCATAGAAAACTCGCTCTGGTCACCGTGTACAGACCCCCAGGACCCTACGCTGATTTTCTTCATGAGTTTGCTTGTTTTCTCTCAGACCTCCTGATCAGCTTTGATAAAGTGCTGCTTGTAGGAGATTTTAATATTCATGTAGATGATGAAAACGATGCCCTAGGATTATCATTTGTCGATTTACTAAACTCTTTTGGAGTTAAACAAAACGTCACCAGACCAACCCACCGTTTTAACCACACACTAGACTTAATAATATCCCACGGAGCAGACGTCACTGATATAAATATTTTACCCCAGAATGATGACATCACAGACCATTATCTCCTACTGTACACACTACCGGTAGAGCAGATTAACCGTGTTTCACCACGGTATCGACTTGGTAGGACTATTATTCCAACCACTAAGGACAGATTCATAAATAACCTGCCTGATTTATCTCAGTTTCATATTAAACCCATAACTGCTGATCATCTTGATGAGATGGCGAACAACATAGACCTTATCCTCACTAGCACTTTAGACACTGTTGCCCCCATCCGGTTAAAAAAGGTTCGAGAACAAGCACCTGCACCTTGGTATAATAGTCATACGCATGCCCTAAAGAGAACAACACGTAATCTGGAGAGAAAATGGAGGAAAACTAAATTGGAGGTATTTAGAATTGCGTATAAAGACAGTATGCTTAGCTACAGACAGGCGCTAAAAGCTGCTAGAGCTAAACACCTGAGCAAACTCATAGAAAATAACAAAAACAACCCCAGGTTCCTTTTCAGTACAGTCGCTAAATTAACAACAAATCAGGGATCTGAAAAATGTGTTCCATCACAGTTTAGTAGTGAAGACTTTATGAATTTCTTCACTGAAAAAATAGATAACATTCGAAAAACAATTGTGGCAGTTCAACCTCTGACAGCATCTCCCGACACAATCGTACTTACAACCCCACAACTACACTGTTTTACATGTATAGGACAGGAAGAGCTGTATGATGCTATTATGAAAGCTAAATCAACAACATGTCAGTTAGATCCAATTCCCACTAAACTACTGAAGGAAGTGTTATATACAGCTGGTGAGCCTCTTTTAAATATTATTAACTCCTCACTATCGTTAGGTCATGTCCCTAAATCCCTCAAGTTAGCAGTTATTAAGCCCCTCATTAAAAAACCTAATCTGGATCCAAACACGCTATCGAATTACAGACCAATTTCAAATCTCCCATTTATGTCTAAGATTTTAGAAAAGATTGTCGCTGCCCAGCTATGTAACCACTTGCAGGAGAACAATATCTTTGAAGAGTTTCAGTCAGGTTTTAGGCCCCATCATAGCACAGAAACTGCTCTAGTTAAAATCACTAACGACCTGTTTTTAGCTTCAGACCAAGGCTACATCTCCCTATTAGTTTTACTAGATCTTAGTGCTGCGTTCGACACTATAGATCATGATCTTCTCCTCGATCGCTTACAGAATTACATCGGTATTCAGGGACAGGCATTAAGCTGGTTTAAATCCTACCTGTCCAATCGTTACCATTTCGTAGATTTAAATGGAGAGCTATCCAGGATAATGCTAGTAAATTATGGCGTGCCACAAGGGTCAGTTCTGGGACCCCTGCTTTTTACAATATACATGCTTCCATTAGGAAATATTATTAGAAGGCATGGAATTAGCTTCCATTGTTATGCTGATGATACCCAGCTATATATTTCATCCAAACCAGGCGATACAGCTCAATTAGCTCGCATAACTGAGTGTGTTGAAGAAATAAGAGATTGGATGACCCATAACTTTCTGCTATTAAATTCTGATAAAACTGAGATTTTGCTCATCGGCCCAAAAAATAGTACACAGAAGCTCCAGCATCTCAGCCTGCATTTAGACGGTTGTTCTGTAACTACTAGTTCAACGGTAAAAGACCTGGGAGTTATTTTAGACAGCAACTTATCTTTTAAAAATCACATCAATCAAGTTACAAAAACAGCCTTCTTTCACCTTAGAAATATTTCTAAGCTAAGAAATATGTTATCTATATCTGATGCAGAGAAGCTCGTCCATGCGTTTATGACCTCTAGAATAGACTACTGTAATGCATTACTAGGTGGATGTCCTGCATCATTAATAAACAAGCTTCAGTTAGTTCAGAATCCCGCAGCAAGAGTTCTTACTAGGTCAAGAAAATACGATCATATAACCCCAATCTTATCGTCCCTACATTGGCTTCCAATTAAGTTTCGAATAGACTACAAACTACTGCTACTCACTTATAAAGCACTAAATGGTTTGGCTCCCATGTATCTATCCAGTCTTTTAACACGCTACAATCCGTCACGCTCCCTGAGATCTCAAAACTCTGGGCTTCTAGTAGTTCCTAGAATAGCAAAGTCCACTAAAGGCGGTAGAGCATTTTCACATTTAGCTCCTAAACTCTGGAATAGTCTTCCTGACAGTGTTCGGGGTTCAGATACACTCTCCCAGTTTAAGTGCAGATTAAAAACATATCTTTTTAGCAAAGCCTACACATAACACACATCACACACATCACATCACAACCTTGTGCTCCAGAACATCTGATCACATGCACATTATCAACTTGTGCTGTTAATATCATGAACAGCAGCTACGCTAATTCCTCTCCACTGCTTCTCTTTCTCTCCCCATCCCGAGGCTTCCTGAGGTTTGGCCAGCTCCAGTCACGTCCCACCTCGTGAAGATTATGGACCTATGGATGATCATGGAGAAGTAGATGCCGAGTGTTTAAAGGCCCTGGCATGGAGAAGCTGATGCTGGATCTATGATGATCACAAATTGTTCTGTATTGTTGAAAGATTTATGACCAAACTTTTGATGTCACCCATATGAGGATGGGTTCCCCTTTGAGTCTGGTTCCTCTCAAGGTTTCTTCCTCATATCATCTAAGGGAGTTTTTCCTTGCCACTGTCGCCACGGCTGCTCATCAGGGACAAACGCACACCATTCACCTTCACTGTTGTTTTCTGTAAAGCTGCTTTGAGACAATGTCTGTTGTGAAAAGCGCTATACAAATAAACTTGACTTGACTTGACTTGACTTGATACAATTGGTAGTGTACACTCAATGGCTAAAATTAGGTGGAAACTTGATCATTATATCCATATACTGTACTGTATGACCCATTCCACAAATGTTGTAATACATTTAAAAGCAAACAATTGTCTAGAATTTATTTGTATGCTATAGCATTGAATTTGTTGAACCAAAGGGATGGTTCAAAATTAGTTTTGGCATACCTATATATCTGTGCACAAAGTGATGACATTTTAATAAATAATCCTAATGGGTGGAGGTGAAGATGGGTTTAGCTTGTAGTAGAACTATTGACTTCACTGGATTCTACTTTGTAGACTTTGTAGAACACAAAGATGTGCAGGCTAAAGTAGCTGCTGTTCAGATAATAACCCTTTATCACTCTTTAGAAATGTAATCTCCTAGATTTTCTTCTATAACCATTGATCTCATGGTATTGATCAAAAGCTCCAGTCAGACAGAAAAATATATATATTTTACACCTAATTCCAGGAGAGAATCAAACTTATCTGTTAGTAGAAAGTGACTTTGGGGCTTTAATGATGTGTGAGATTCACTGGGATGTTCTTCTGTTTTACAGAGTCCAGATGACTGCACAGATTTTAGGAGTCTTTAGGAGATGAATCATCAAAGATTTAGGGTAGGATTTATGTACTGAAAAGGATCTTTATTAGGATCCAGAAACAAAACAGATCCTTTTGAACTGGATATCCTTGATGGCAAGATGGGAAGGTCAGGCCTATAAAAAGTATAATTACATATACATTTTATTGGTTGCTTTTTCTATTTGGTTGAGAAAACGAAGTCTAATAATTGCCCTGGTACTATACAGTAGTTACGCTCCTTGAGTAGTACAATAAAAGTCTTGGACAAAGGAAATTAAAATACAGATGCCAAGATTCTCAAGAAAATTCCTGAAAGAAGGAAGTATTTCTGAATGTATATACAAGGATAAACTAAAATGTCAAGGAGCCAGCTGGCTCGATACCATTAATGAATGTGAAAGCATGTACATATACTGTGTGCTGCTGTATATCTAACATTTAAGCAGTATAGACTAAAGCAAAGAAACTCATTCAGAGAAACCACCAGAAATGCCATGCAAGTATCTTTCAAAGAGCACTGAGACCATGGAGAATGGAAACAAGTCAGGTAGCTTTGGCAAGTCTTTAGTCCATCAGCAACCAGCTGGTAGCTGTTAACTCTTAAGTTAGGGGGCATGTGCCAGGAAAGAACATAAGGTTTGGCAGGATGCCAAAAAGTAAGCATGGGTTACACAAAAAAACACAGCCTTGCAGGTTGCAATGAATATTTTAACTTCCAAAGCTGAGAGTTTGCAGGTGGGTCCCACTTGGTCTGATTAGTATCTGAAATTCTGATTTGCAGCCGAAAGCTATCTCTGTAATAATACTGGATCCAGTTCGACCGAATCTTTTAATGATTACAACAGCAGGACCAGGCCCATACTTGGGAACAAGAATTTTGTGTATAAAATTTATAATAAAATGTTTTGATCATTTAGCCTATATTCCACAGAGAGAGGTCCTCTGGGTCCCCACATTTCTTCAGACAGCATGTTGGCCCTCCCATGATTGTGGGCTTGTTGCTGTTTTCTAAATAGAAATCAATAGGAATTACTGTGCCTGTCAAATTTCGGAAACACTTAGTCTTTTATGGTGTTTGAGACACACGCATGTTTCATTTTATTACTATGTAACAAAGTAGTAGAGAAAATGTTAGCCTTAATGGTTTGTGGTTGTGCTAGAGCAAAGACGGTTTAAGACATTCTGGGTGATAGAAATACTGAACCAACATGACTACTGTTCCATACTTCAGCACAATGCAATTTCTTCTGGACTACAGCTATTGTAATTTCCGGACTATAAAGCGCACCCATATATAAGCCGCACCCAGTGAATTTTACAAATATTTTTATTTTTAACATAAATAAGCCACACCTGTCTATAAGCCGCAGGTGTCTACACTAATGTACTTTACACAGACTTTAATGAAAGACACGTTACACACGGTGTAACGGGTGAAATATGTTGCGCTTCCTTTAGGAGCATAGTGGTATTTTGGGAATAGCATGCCAGAAGAGAGCTATCACTTCACCCAGACTCAACACGTTAAACAGCTTGTATCTAAACAGTAGAAGACTAAGAAAGTCATTGTTCACTGTCTTCCTCCTTTCTTTCACAACAATTTCTCTCAGGAGTTTATCTTTTGGCATCGTCGTGCGTTTAAAAATCACCCGATGGAAGTTTTTTCTCCCGGAGCCGTGCAGAACACAGTTGAGGTGCGTTTTTTTCGTTTCCGTTCGGAAATTTCAATGGTCTAATGTTATGGGGTTCAGTTTTTTGGCTTGAAGTTTGTGAAACCGGGAAAAACCCAGGAAAAATTTATAAATTACCGCTTCGTTGTTTAAGCCGCGGGGTTTAAAACGTGGGAAAAAAGTAGCAGCTTATAGTCTGAAAAATATGGTATTTTGAATTCACTTCACCATACAACAAAACAATGACCTGAAACATATGTCCAAGCTCTTTACAGGTTATTTAAAGAGCAAACAGTCTATTGGAATGTTATCTATTATGGAATGGCCTGAACTGGATCACAAGGTCAGAAAGAAATATCCAACTAGTGAACATTTCAGTAGTATTTCAGGTGAATAATGAATGCAGGTTAATTTCAGCCTTCTGGATGCAAAGAGTGTATTATCCATACCGTTAAATTACCTAGTTTGTTGCATATAAACAAAAGCCTGTTTTTCAAAAATGATCAAGAACTTTTGACAGGTACAGAATATCGAGCCTTGCCCTGTCATGTGCCTACAGCGATCACATCTAGTAAGGAGCTGGTTTAACAAGTGCAGTAGTATATAAAATGTAGTCTGCTGAAAGACACCTAAAACCTTACTATGTGTTCTATTATTAGAATGTAAAATAGTTAGATAGAGAAAAAACCCCTAATCAAATCAGTTTGTAACCAGATACCGGCTCTCGAAATGTCTGCAATGCTTCTGAGCCATTACATCATTATAAAAAATAGAGATGAGAATTTACACACACTGACTTGTTCTTGACCTTCCTCTAGTCCTCCAAACCACCAACTGGTCTCAGCATCTCTCAGGGTACAAGAAATTAATTTAAAAAAGTCTCTTCTGTGTTGTGACATCTAGATTGTGAAATGAACGTCTAGATGTCCAAACAGTTGGATCTTCAAATGACTGCAGACCTATTCAGCAATTATACAGCAAATATATATCATGAAGCAATTATTGGGTAAAAGAATTGTGTTGTCTATGCAATTTTCTCAGGGTCCGAGATTTCCTAAAGACATTTCCTTCAAGAACTATGAGGATGTCAGGCGTAAGTGAGCGAGGCGGAAGCCGAGGCACAGCAAACAGACTTTAATGCACACTAAACAAAAAGCAAACGTAGAGAACATAGAGCACACTCAGAGTCCAAACACAAACAATAACGGACAACGGAGCGGTGTGAGTGAGGCGTTTAAATAGCTTCGAGGGTGATGAGGAACAGGTGTGTGGAATCAGTATGATGGCGAAGCGCTCCGGGCGGGCGGGGCGCGCACCGGAGAAGAAGCAGGGTGAACCCTGACACCACCCTCTCCCCCAGGGGCGGCACCAGACGCCCTGAACCGGCGGTGGAACTCCGCCAGCAACGCCAGGTCCAGAATGTCCTGCCGGGCCACCCAAGACCGTTCCTCCGGGCCAAACCCCTCCCAGTCCACCAAATACTCGAGGCGACCCCGGCGCCGTCTGGACTCCAGGATCTCTCTGACCACGTAGACCCCGGGCTGGTCCACGATCTCCGGCTGGTCGGGCGCTACGGGGCCACCTGGAGGGCGAGAGACAGAAGAGGCACACGGTTTCAACAGGGACACATGGAATGTGGGATGGATACAATACCTCGGCGGCAGTGCGAGCCGGTAGGACACTGCGCTGATCTGGTCGGTGATCCGGAAGGGCCCTATGAACCGGGGGCTCAGTTTGCGACAGGGCAGCTTGAGTTTCAGGTCCTTGGTGGACAGCCACACCAGGTCCCCAGGACGGTAGCGGGGGGCGTCCAGCCGCCGTGCGTCAGCGTGTCGGCGGGTGTTGCGGAGGGCTCGACGCAGTTGGGTGTGCGCTGACTCCCAGATCCGACTGCTCTCCCGGAACCAGTAGTCGACGGAGGGTACGCTGCTGGGCTCGTCCGACCAAGGGAACAGGGGTGGCTGAAACCCCAGCACGCACTGGAACGGGGTGAGCCCCGTGGAGTCCTGACGTAGCGAGTTCTGGGCGTATTCGGCCCAGGGCAGGAACCTACTCCAGTCCTCTTGATCCTGGCCGCAATAGGTTCTCAGGTAGCGACTCAACTCCTGGATCTTTCGCTCCGCCAGGCCGTTGGATTGGGGGTGGTATCCTGAAGTGAGGTTTACCGAGATGCCCAGGAGTCGGAAGAAAGCCCTCCAGACCCGAGACTTGAACTGTGGGCCCCGGTCCGACACGACCTCCTCCGGGAGACCGAAGTTCCGAAAGACTTGATGGAACAAAGCCTCCGCTGTCTTGAGTGCAGTGGGGAGCCCCTTCATGGGGATGAATCGGCAGGCCTTAGAGAAGCGATCTACCACCACCAGAATGCAGGTGTGGCCCTCTGACCGGGGGAGATCCGTCACGAAGTCAATCCCCAGGTGCGACCAGGGACGCTGAGGGATGGGGAGTGGCATCAGCTTTCCCCTCGGCAGGTGGCGTGGGACCTTGGACATTGCGCAGGTCGGACATTCCTCCACGAGGCGCCTTACTTCTCGGGTCAGGCCGGGCCACCAGTACTTAGTCTGGAGGATCTGGATGGTCCGCTTCTCCCCTGGAAGGCACAGCAAACAGACTTTAATGCACACTAAACAAAAAGCAAACGTAGAGAACATAGAGCACACTCAGAGTCCAAACACAAACAATAACGGACAACGGAGCGGTGTGAGTGAGGCGTTTAAATAGCTTCGAGGGTGATGAGGAACAGGTGTGTGGAATCAGTATGATGGCGAAGCGCTCCGGGCGGGCGGGCCGCGCACCGGAGAAGAAGCAGGGTGAACCCTGACAGAGGATTTATATGGATTGTAATTAATATAAACAGTCTGCAACAATGGCTTAGGATTACAGTTTAAATAAACCATTCTGCATTGAAAGACCCATCACTGAACAGCATACCTCAACAATGTGGAAGTATAATGAATAAATATTACTTTGTTCAATTAATGTCACCAAAGTTTCTTCCGCATACCATCCTAGGTAGTTTTTCCTTGTCACTTTCGCCACTGGTTTGCTCATTAGGGATAAAATGATATGGGTTACACCTATGCGCACCATTGTGCATTTCACACCTAGGCCTTTTATGGTATGGCAGAGAAGGCCTTGCTGGTCCTGAAAACCCACCACTGATATTTACTAACAAATACATTTATATAATATTTATATTCTATTATTATTCTATTATTATATATCACATTCATATTTGTCTCTGTGAAGCTGCTTTGGACAATGTCCATTGTTAAAAGCGCTGTAGAAATGAAAATAATTTAATTTATACATAATAAGTATAAGTGAGGTATAAAATTCTCACACCTCTCTTGCTTATTAGGGATAAACTTCATACAAAGTGGCATCTGCAGTGGTCAGTATCTATTAAAAGTGGTCCAAGGTAGGAACAGTGGTGAACCGGTCATGGGTCATTGATGCACTTGGGGAAGGAAGTCTGGCCCGTGTGGTGTGGATGAGTTACTGTATCTTAAACTGCTTAAGTCGTTAATGCTGTTGATGCTCAACAGGTTTAGGACTGTTTTGGCAACAAAAGGGGACCAACACAATACTAGGCAGGTGGTCATAGCGTTATGTCTGAATGGTGGTCATATACTTATAACTGGTCGGGTCGGATTTCTCTAAAATATATGTGAAGGAATATGGAATATATAAATATACAATATGAGATTTGGATATTGTATGTACAATAGACAATACACAGTGTATATTCAGGTGATATATAGATATGTACAGTAGAAGGAAAGTTAACTCTTTCTTTAAATAAACATGCTTTGGGACAATGTCCATTGAATTGAATTGGAGAGAGAGAGAGAGAGAGAGAGAGAGAGAGAGAGAGAGAGAGAGAGAGAGAGAGAGAGAGAGAGAGATTAATTGGGATTATTAGCGGGTTAATTGTCTTGCAAAAAAAAAGTCTCTTGTGCATCATAATCCTACTCCCTCAGCAATGCACAGAACGCAGGACTTAGTCAATGGTCTGCTGTGATGTTTTTTTTTTTCTTTTTTCTTTTTTGGACAGCCCACAGAAGTCCATTATATGCGGCTCGCGCAGTTAGACGTCAGGAGCACGTGAAGAACTTGAGGGCAACCAGGTCCAGTGCACCGTGCATACGTAATAGCAGACGTTTGGGACTGGGAAAGTCTTCAGGCAGACTTTGTGTTTGTACTGTATGTGTGTGTGTGTGTGTGTGTGTGTGTGTGTGTGCGCGCGCGCGCGCGCAAACTCATGCGCGCTCTCTCTCTCTCTCTCTCTCTCTCGCTCTCTCTCTCTGTTTGGTCCACCGTTTCCTCTCGCCCTGGTACAGCTATAGAGCAGGAGAGAAGGAAGGAAGGAAGGAGGGATCACTGCAGTTTTTTCCTCTTCCTCGTTTCCTCTTTTCATCCCTGTGGACGCGTGGATATTAAGCGGGATGAATTCGGACATTAACGCGTACCTGGGACGGGAGAAAGCGGGGCTCATGCGGAAAAGAGCTCTCCTCTTGAGGAAAGGCTGCAGCTTCGAGATCACGAGGTGAGTCCAGAGCTCAAGGGAAAGCCTTTTTGTATATGCACCGGTTGTTGGTCTGGATTACAACCCCATCTATCCATCCATTCATCCATCCATGCATGTTGCACCGCGTATATTCCTGCATTCATGTGTATGGTTTTTACTGTATGCTTTGGGCTCGGAGCCAATTTTTTTTGTGTGGGACAAATGTGTAGGAAAAAAAAAAAGTTCATGCTCAGATGTCAGACGGTCATCTGTCTAAAGTGAGAGTGCATGCTGTAAGTGCTCGCGCTCACCAGATTGACCGGACGGAACGCACGAGCGCACGCACGCGCGCTAAAGCGCATTCATATTGATACGGCGGTTGCACTTTGGTGCATTTATGTCAATACTGCAATCCAGATGAATGCATTCAGGAGTCAAGGGAAAGGTCATGCCATTAAACACATGCGCCTTCTGTGGGGTGTCGCCGTGCCGCATCGGTACCGTGTGTGTGTGTGTGTTGGGGGGGGGGCTGCACCAGTGGGCTGTGTGTTAGTGTGCATGCGGATGTCAGTTTGACTGAATGCTTCCAGTACACAGGCAGCCCAAAGTATAACCTGTATGGCTCTAGTCCAGCAGAAGCTCCTGAATCAGGTGTGTGTGTGTGTGTACGTGTGTGTTGTCGTTGTGAGCAGGTAGGTGAAGAAACTGCAAGCTTCCAAGCCATAAAAGTAAAACTCATCTGCAACAGATCAAGAGCGAGCTCTCAAATGCCATATAGATTACTCATGGAGTCCGTCATGCTTCAAAAGGGCAGCTGTGAGCAATTATATTCATGTTGTCCTTCGCATTTAGGTTCAATCATCTGGCAGGAACTTTTATTCCAAACAACTGAGCAGCGAAGGGTAATAAAGGCAACGCTGGCAGCTTGGAAGCACTGGGATTCGAACCCGCAACCTTCTGATGAGTAGTCTGGAGGACTGTTTGCTGAGGCATGCATTTTTGTGGAAAGAAAAAGAGAAAAACTTCACAATAACTGATTCACACTAGGCATGTTGTAACGTATAAGAAGTAAACGTGGTGAGTAGGGCTGTACAGTTTCAGGGTTAGTCATGGTGTGATTAAGGAGTTACCTCACTGTTGACTTCAGCAACCTCTGTTTCTCAACACAGGCACGTGACTGTTCTGAAAACCCTGTGACTGTGCAATCCACAGCTGCTGTAAACATTGCTTACCTCAAACATTGTATCGAACACTACAGATATCATAATCGCACAGAACAACATGGCAACTGCTGACCAGAGCCAAGCATCTGTCTATGTTGATGAATCCGGGGACGTGACGAAGTTCGAACATCATTGAGGCGAATGTGTTGCAGCAACTACCATGATTGCCATCAACCAACAATTAAAGCAGGAAGAACTACAGGATGCTTTAGAGTATGGTGCATTAGAGCACCAATTATTTTGCAGCAGGTCTCTTTCAACTTAAAACAGGTGAAATTCTGACAACTTGAGAAATTCGCAAGAGCTGCTCACTCATTTGATTTGTTTTTCCCTTTTGTTTTCTTCGAGAAAAATTACATATATTAAAAAATAATTTGTAATAAAAATTTCCTCCAAACATGAAAACATCAGCTTCTGTCACCATATGAAAACATCTATAGAAAAGCTAATGTAGAGAGAAATCTAGCAACAATAGCAATACAAAAAAAAAATAATCCATGACTAAATGCAGGACTCTTCCACCAAAGGATGATGCAACTTCCTGAGTAGAAAGTAAATATTTGATCTAATAAAGCTTTGAGAATAAACAGCATAAAGAGGAGACATTTCTTGAAAAAAATAGGCACAGTACACTAATTTATTTACCACAGTTTAATAAAAAAAAATAAGGCAACCCAACCCTGAAAACCCACCCTGTCAGAAACAAAAACACAAATGTGACCGCTGAGATCGAGATTGTAAGAGGAACGTAAGGAAATGTTGACGTGAAGATATTACTTTGTGGTGTGTAAGGTTGTTTGGCTAAGCCTCTGCCCTGATCATTTAAAAATAAAAAGATGTCTGTATGGTTTAGTTTTTGAAATCCGCATCAGATACCGTACACCTTAGATGTCCTGAGGTGGATTGTTTTGGACTTTCGTGGACCTGAAAGCAGGAGGTAGAACTTATCAAAAATCAAAGGCAGCAATACACAATATATAAAAAAAAATCTCAAGTCAAAGTTATTTATATTCACACTATCTGGTGTCATCCAGATGAGGATAGATTTTCTTGTGATTTTCTTTTTGAGATATTTTCCTCATGCCATCTCAAGGAGTGTTTCCTTGCCACCGTCGGACAAAGTTGATTTAATAATGTTTTCAGAAACTAAAAATAAATGGATCGAATTACTTGAGAAAAGATTAGAGGTTAAAGTTGGAGTTTATTGGTTTAAAAGAACCGCAACTGTTTACCGTGTTTGGTGTTCGGCTTTTAATAGCTTCAGAGTGAAACAATTAGGGCTGCACAGTGCATTATATCATGAGCTTTCATCAAATACATAAGAAGAATGATGTGGGGGAATTTATTACATATGAATATATACAAACACACACATACACATACATGCACACAAACACTCAAAAAGGCAAACAGGCAGCTGCATTTGTTATTTGTGTGTGTGTGTGTGTGTGTGTGTGTGTGTGTGTGTGTGTGTGTGTGTGTGTGTGTTCTTATGTAATCGATAACATTTCATGATATAATGCCTTACGCAACCCTAATAGCTTAATTGTCAATCTATTAATAGATTTTTGCCTGTCCTTTTACCAGCCATCACTGCTGGACTTTTTTCAGCAATCTAATTTTCAAATTTTCCAGAAAACTAAGAAGTCTCTAGTAAAGTTTTCTTGTAAGAAAGTATTGTGTGCCTACTTAATAAATAAATAAAATAAAAACTCAATCGCCAGGTCACTGTTGTATATTCATGTAAATTAGGACTAAGCCCTTATGTGTTGTGTTTACACTGAAATCACTTTTAAAGATAAATTTGCTGCTTCCTATAAAGTAACACTTCCAGCAGCTTTAAAACTGGTGAATAATTAGGTACAATCCAACTACAAGAGGTGCAATTAAATTCACAGGAAAAGGTCACATGTCAAAGCAGCTACAATATAGCCTCATAAGGATCTGTAAAGTCATTATTTAGTGGTAATAATAGTAAAAGTATAACACAAATCCTCGCCTTAGCAGATGTGGCAGATGTTGAGTCAAATGTTAAATCAGATGTTGTGTCAGTGTATCTGTGGTTTTCACCCTGTGTGTTGCAGCCTTCCTGTGGGATGTGATGGTACTGCAAGTAGTCTGTGTTTTCTTACTAAATGATGAACTTGTAAAAAGATTTCATCACTTGACTAAAGTGCTTTTCACTCTAGGTACGTTTTTACACTTCCGAATCCGAATATACTTGTTCCCGGAGGCCCCCCACAATGATGTTTTGGTTTCAGATGCCTATATATATATATATATGGACTATATAATATATGTAATACTATATGTTACATGTAACATATGTAATATAATAATATAAAACTATAATATAGAATGGTATAATAAACATGTTTATTTGCATTTGCACAGGTACATTGCAATGAAATTGAATACACAATTAGACTTAAAAAAAAAATATAGATATATATTAAGTAAGTAAATGAAAGTAAATAAATAACAATGCACATTGTGTAAATAAGTAATATTGCACATGTTGGTCGACAGAAGTGAGATGGCAAAGCCCTTAGATTAACACACTGGTGGATAACACTGTTATACATCATTGTACAGTCTTAAAGCAAAAAACATTATACGAGGAAAAAATATATATTGGGTTGGGGTGAAAAATGGTCAGTAAAATTGCTAGTTGTCCAGGGTGATAAAAGGTTGTAGTTTACTGTAATATAGTTGTAGAATGTATTCTCATTAAAATAATGTAGGATATGGATAAAGCTGAGTTTTTGTGTTGTAATGAGCGAGTTATAGTGTTTTTTTACATAACAGGAAACATTTTTGCCTTTTTAGGGCAAATTATAATAAGGGTGTAACATAAAAAAATGGTATTTTGTAACTAGATTATGTAAACAATATAATGGACACATCTAATTATAGTCTGAAGCTTGATACTGAACAATGAACTAATTGTTTACAAAAAAAGAGCAAATTGACTTATTTCCAAGAACATTGAGGTGGTACATGTTTTTTTTTACACAATCCTGTACAGCAGATAATTTTTTTTGCTATGCACCGACTGTTTTCATTCATTGTTTATGTTGGAGTTATATAAAGAGGTAAATTTAAGATTGAAGGGGAAACAGGCTGAAGAAAAGAGGAATTTATTGAATCAAGATTGCTCCATGGATAAAATGGATATTTTCAATGGGATATCCACCAACACAGAGCGTATATTTATGATCGTCGTCTGTTATCGTAAATCAAGCATCTGGTTTAATGTGCATATTATGCTTGGAATTGTAATTTATTTTACTACAGATTAATGTATAAAATACAATATGTGTGTCAGGGGATATGTATTTCAAAGTAGTAGAGCATGATGATTAAAAAAGTGTGATTAGATGAGAAAGTGATGTGCTGTTTTTGGCTTCTATCAGAAATCTGTTGGATATTGTAGATTCTGAAGGTGTCTATTAAGTTTAAGTGACAGCAGCTTTGACAATAGTGTTGATTACAAGGTTTATATTAATGCACTCATTCTAGCATGTGGAAAGGTGGAAGGCATATGGAAATCATGGCAAAAAATAAATAAATAAATACTGTATAGTGAATGTATATAAAAAAGAAAAATCATGCTAGGACATAAACAAATACATATTCATATCTGCTACATACTATACACTATCACATAGGGAAGCTGCTATCATTTATTTTATTTGAAGCAGAGTGCCTTTTGGTTTTTCACTTGTCAAATTTTATATTTTAGCACAGACAGCTATAATCATATAATCGGAGTAGAGCCTTGCTCAAGGGCCCAAGAGTGGCAACTTGAAAAAGCACAAGGCACGTTGCAGTTTGAGGTTTACCAGACCGGTCACTTATCGGTTGCAATAAATTATTGTGCAAAATTAAAAGATGATGTCATGGCAAGTGACATCAGCTTACACAATATCTGAGCGAGTGCAGCGTGCAGCGTTTCCTCTTCATAATTGAATAACTTTTGTTTTTTGTCTTCATGTCACACTGATAATATTTTATGGATTTACCTTGTACTGGTTGTGTATTTTTTATTATTATATTTAATTAGTATTTAATATTTTTTTTAGTTGTTGTTTCCATTCATAGAAATTGCTGATCTACATTCACATTTATCTGGAGCACTATAGGAATCATGTTGTTTTTCAGAAAAAAGTTTTCATAAATACTTTACAAATAATTTCTTGTGTAAAGGTGTGTATGAATTTTATATATATATATATATATATATATATATATATATATATATATATATATATATATATATATATATATATATATATATATATATATATATATATCCATGTATATCCAGCTTGATAACTGAGGCCCATTGTTTCTATAGTAACAACTTAACTTATAAACACAGAGACTTTTGGTGCAGACTCTACATAAATAGATAAAAAAAAAACACTTTGGGTCTCATGATATTCTGCCGTGGTCATATTGAAAAAAACGAGGTACACTGTAATGAATGAATGCATTTAAGAAATACATACACACAATTTTGTGAACATGCACACATATGTGATATGCAATATTTTCATATGGATGTGAAATGGCCGTAGTTGCCAAATCCATTCTGAAGATCTGCCGGCATGTCTGTTAAAGCAATTTCTTTCACATATGTGCACACACACAAACACACACACACACACACTCACACACACACACACAAACACACACACACACACACACACACACACACACACACACACACACACACACACACACAAAACATACGTTGACACAGACCCCTTTTTGTTGAACTTTCTTTTTCTCACTCACAATAACTTAGTCTTTTTTAAGACTTGCTGCCAAAGTTCCCTGGCAAAGCTTCTTTAATGGGAATTTAATGTTTGACATCAATAATTCAAGAAAATGGTGCATTTTTATAGCTGTAGGCCAATCTCTTAGCCATCGGTGCCATTGATGCCATCCGTAAGCTCTGCAGCTGGCATTTGAACTGGTGTTTGGTGTGTCAGTAATAAATATCAACGTATGCTTAAAGTGTATAGAAATAAAGACAATTATTGAGTCCACACACTGGGAGCTTTGTGTTACTATTTATAATAATTTATAGTCAGCTGTCGGATTCAGATTGTCTGAAGTTTTTCATATGTATTTTTATTTGTAGAGAGCTTTTAACAATTAACCATTTTCTTAAAGCAGCTTTACAGAGATAAAGCGGTTATTAAGTTGTATAAAATAACATATAAGTGTAATACACTAGTGTTCACAATATGTTCACATATGCCAGCTTAAATACATCTCACATCATGGGGTTAATTTCTTTAACTTCATGTGGATTGCAAAGTTATTTTGAAACGTACCGCTTAAGTAAACATAGTTGCAGACTGAGTACACTCCTTCATGACAATGATCAATCAATCAATCAATCAATCAATCAATCAATCAATCAATCAATCAATCAATCAATCAATCAATCTTTATTTATATAGGACCTAACATTTAACAGGTGTTGAACAAAGTGCAATGATGCCATCACATTATACTCTAATGGCAGTAGCCTTTATCTATAGGATAAAAGGAGGATATATTGTATGCAAATGATTACAGCTGATAATAATAGCAAGCCTTCTTATGCTTACATTTCCACACATTCAAGAACACGAGAAAAACAAGAATATTTTTCATAAATGGTGGAATTTTCATGAATATTACATATCTTGTGTAAACGCTTTACAAATACATCTGCTTGTAACCAACTTGAAAAACAAGGCCCAGAAGACACAAGACAGAATAGACACAAAAAAGACACAAGACACAATCATTATTATAGAGAAGAGCCGATCTCCTTCAGCAGGGGCTAGTCCTTGAGCCAGATGTCTCATAAAACTCAGAGGCCTTTGGACAGCTTGCAAACTAACTCTTTTACCCTTCAGCAAGTCCTGTAAAAACCATCCTGTAGCCATGTAAAACCATCAATCACTGAAATGTTTGTGTCAGACATTTTCAGCCAATTCTGAGGCAGACTCATTTTAAATGCCCCACAGTGAGCTGTACATATAAAATAGTATATGTATATTATATAAATATACAATCAACACTAAAAAAAAGAAAAACTGTCCAGTTAAGCAAACCTGGGTTTGTTTGTTTTAATTTTATAGCAAATCCACCTGTCAAAATGTGTGTGCCGCTAATTAAAAGGTTCGTGGCGCTAGTCAAATTCATTGTAGTGCTAGTCAGAGCATGTGTGGCGTTAGTCAATGCGTGTGTAGTGGTGGAGTGAATGTAGTGCTAGTCAAAATGTATGTAATGCTAATTAAAGTTTTATTTGATGCTAGTCAAAGTGTATGTAGGACTAGTCTAAGTGTGTGATCACTAGACAAATTAATATGTAGCGCTAAAGTTTTTTACGTTGTTAGTCAAATTGTGTGTGTGGCGCTAATCATTGTGTACGTAGTGGTACTCAAACTGAATGTAGTGCCAGTCAAATTGTGTGTGATGCTAATCAAAGTTTTATTTAATGCTAATCAAAGTGTCTGTGGTGTTAAAATGTATGTAGTGCTAGTCAGAGTGTTTATAGTGCTATCACAAAAACAAAAACTAAACCATGAACTGTTAAAATATTAAAAACTGATTTAAAATGACGGTTTGATTTATTTCCTTCTGACATGACAAGGCAACAGGAGACAGTAGACAAATTGGAATGATATTTCCACAGTGATGCACTCAGTTGGATGCTCAACTCAAGTGATCGGATGCAGTCAGTTTAAGTGATGGAAAATACATACTGTAAATTCAATCATTTAGTTAGGGATTTTTTGTAGCTGGACCTCCAGAAACATAAATTTGCCATCTCTGCAATAGTTCACAGACTTCACCTAAATATCGACCCAGAACTCAAGGTCTATCACTCACACCTGCTCGCCATGTGCAAAAAGTCCTTTAGCCTCCACACTTTGTGAAGTCTTGCACCATTTAGTGACTTCTGAGAGCTGTTATACCGGCTGTTTGTCTGATTGGCTGTGCTCTGATCATTGCTTACCTTTGTTTGCTTTGACTTTTTGGATAGCTTCTTCATTCCTGTAAATGTCTGCGTGCTGAATCGCATCACTGTTTGGATTGTAATTTAAAGTTGGCAGTCTTCGTCGAAGAATAAACTTTTGCACATGGGACCTGAGGCACGCTTTTTAGTTTGTTATGTGGCACTGTGCTCTCAGAGGATTCATTAGAAAACTACTGCAGAGTGCAAAATCCCTTACACCATTACCAGGAACTTTTTTTTATTATTATTATTTTTATTATTTTTATAAATTGTACACAGCTGCCTTGTTAATCAAGTTTAAAACAGAGCCCTAAGCCAAGGAATTTACATACATAAAAATGCAATATGTAAGCAAGAAAGCATGCTGGAGTGTGTTGTTGTAGGAATATCAGCAGCAAGGTGAGAAGATATTACCTGTTTTACTAAAAAGCATCTTGCAGTAATTGAATTTATTTTAAGTGTATAACACTTTAGATAGATCTATGTCTGAAAAATTCTGTCACTTTGTCGGAAGAAAACCATTTGACCAAATCAAAAGTCAGGATTCGACATCACTGTCGATATAATTTTGAGTTGTTTGTGCATTAGTTTGGAAAACTGTTTCATTTCCATGCAGTAAACACTGCCGTTCCTAACACAGTACAATGTACAATGATATTGTGGCTATTGCCTTCAGTCAATACGGTTTGTTAAAATTATATTGGTGACTCATATATTTGGCTTGATAAATAGACCAAAGATTATGGGTTGGTAGCGAGCGCAAACATTTGGACCACACTGCATGTAGTGAAATTGTGCAGTCCTACATTTCCAGCCAGAGAAAGCGGTGTATAAACATAGGCAGAGCAAGAGACTCATCATGCTGACACTCCCAGGCCTGCCAGACACTTCATGTGATTCATAACACGCATGTGTTGCTCGGTCAAGTGCAAGTGTGTTTAAACATGTCCCTCCCCAATGTCTTGCCAGCATTTTTCACTGAGAGGTTATGCCACAACCAGTGTATTTTTCACAAAACTACCTTCATTCCTTTTTTCAAATTATGGCCTGCAAGAGATAAAGAGAGCCAGAGAATTACTCTGCATTCTTTCTATCTCCAACCCTCTGACCTTAAGATAAATCCGAACACTATTGGTAACACTAATCACTTTCAGCTGTGCGGCCTACATTCTTCTTCTCATGTGTGTGTGTGTGTGTGTGTGTGTGTGTGTGTGTGTGTGTGTGTGTGTGTGTGTGGGGTGGAATAAAAGAATGAGAATTGCTCTGATTACAGCTCTGTGTAAACTCAGAGCTCTTCTTGCCACATCTGCTTCCATTTAAGGCTGAAAGACGCATACCTACACATTAATGTTTTTTATTATTATTTCTCTCCAGGAAGGGGAAAAGAAAAAAACTTTACTTGTTGTTACCAGGCTGGATGAGGAGAAGGGGGTTTGCTGTTTAAAATGCCTGTATTTGGCTTGTTAACACATGATGCATTCACTGGAGGACTGAGCAGTGTAAACATGGACGTATTGGCAGAGAGAGTCCTTATATAACTGTGTGTGTGTGTGTGTGTGTGTGTGTGTGTGTGTGTGTGTGTGTGTGTGTGTGTGTGTGTGTGTGTGTGTTATATTTCAAATCACATGGTTTAATATTCTTTTAGGATTGATGATCGAAATTCACTTGTTTACTACTACTGTGGAACCGTAGCAGCTGGTGTCAGTGTGCTAGCAGAGCCCCCTGTCTTTCAGAAATAGAAAGACATCATTGGAAGGCTTAATTTTTGGCAGCCATATCACATAATTTAAGGACTGTCTCATGTGGTTAGTGGTTCATAAGAAAAACACACAGAAAGAGCAACAAAGTAAACAAAAAAGTGTTAAATCAGAATATGTTTCATATTTTAGATTTTTCAAAGTAGTTACATTTAGCTTTGATGACATGTCATTCTCTGTACCTCAGATTCTTGAGGTGGTCACCTGGAATGTTTTTTATCTGACAGGTGTGTCAAGACTTCATTTGTGGCATTTCTTGCCTTTTTAATTTGTTGTTGTGTGCAGAGAAAAAGGTGCATACAGAGTTAATATCCAAATTAATGCTACTACAATTACTGTACAAATCCATATTATGGCAAAAACTTATTTTCACTTATTTTTTTCTCAGTAAAGAGAAAAGACTGCTTATTGTTACTTTAAGAAATGTCGGTCAGTCTGAAAAACCTCAATAACTTTAATGTGCAGTAAATAAATTCCATGTGCAGTCTTCGAAACTATTAAACGCTATGATAAAACAGTTTCTCATGAGTACATCCCAGGAAAGGAAAAGACTAAAAGCTACCTCTGCTGCAGAGGATACGTTTATTTAGTTTATTAAATTACCACCCACAGAAAACCCTGATTTGCATAAATGTTTCTCAGATTTCTAATGGCAGAAATATTTCAACATCCACTGTTCAGAGGAGACTGCATAAGTCAGGCCTTTGTGTTCGAAGTTCACAAAAAAAAAAAAAAAAATACATATATATATAAATATATATATATATATATATATATATATATATATATATATATATATATATATATATATATATATATATATATATATATATATAATTTCAGAAGAACAACAAGCAGAAGAGACTTGGATGGGCTGAGAAACACAAGGAAAGCACATTAGATCAGTGGAAAACTGTCCTTTGGTTTGATGAGTCCAAATTTTACACCTCCAAATCACACTTAACCAGCATGACTACCACAGAATTTAGCATTTAGTGCGACCATCATTTGTTTTGCAACAAGACAGTGACCCAAACACACAACATAGGTTATGTAAGAGCTATTTGTCCAAGAAGGAGAGTGATTGGGTGCTGCATCAGATGACCTGGCTTCCACAATCACCACATCTAAATCCAGTTGAGATGGTTTCGAATGAGTTGGACTGGCCAGTGAAGGAAAAGCAGCCAATAAGCACTCAACTCTGGGAATTTCTAAAAAAAAAAAAAGGTGGAAAACCATTTCAAGTGCAAAGCTGTCATGAAAGCAAAATTTAAAAGAGAATGAGAGCGAGAGAGAGAGAGAGAGAGAGAGAGAGAGAGAGAGAGAGAGAGAGAGAGAGAGAGAGAGAGAGAGAGAGAAAAGCTAACCCACAAAGGAAACTGATGGGTCATTTTCTTGTTATTTGCTCTATTCTATCAATTCTTGAAAAATAAAAATGATTTCCAGATTTTACATATAATTTGTGGCCATCAGTGGGATGTCTGTCATCAGTTATTTGTTGAAACTGAGTTTATTTTATTCCAAATGCAGAAGTTAAATGTTTACAGATTAAGCACATCATTTTCAATCTGAATATGTAGGGAATGTTTTGGAACTTGCACGCATGAGCATTTAAGAAAATTGTGTATTTGCGATGCTTCAATAATAATAATTTTAATAAAAAAAATAATAACTATAAATAACTTTTTGTGTCCTAAGAGTTGTGGAATCCTTTTGGGGAAACTAATTTTCCTGACAAAAAAAATTCAGATGGAATATGGAGATTTAGTTATTTTTTGATTTATGTAATCTCGTTAAGGAACTGGAGAATTCCAGAATTCCTTTTGAGGAAATAGAGAGTTGAATCTTTTTTCAGGGAACAGAGCTCTTCTGTTCATGGTCAACATCATGCTAGAAATGAAAATATAAAACCTTTTCATGCAAAGGCATAAGTGACCGCCAGAGGGCAGAGTGGTTTAATAAAAGAAAGTTCAAGAAGCCTATTTTCTTTTTATTTTCACTTAATTTTAGGATCACGTTTGCTGCTTTGAAATGTTTCACACAGATGGCAGGACACAAAGCGCATTGCATGAAAAATAATTATTGAAACATACCAACCAAAAAAAATCCAAATCATTTTCAATTCAATGTATTTCAGCTTTATTTGTATTGCGCTTTATAAAGTGGTTATAACATTGTAAAAAATAATTAATATGTTTAGTGCCTATACAGTACTGTATGTGTGTTCACTGTAAGTTTACCCCCAATAAGCAAACAAGTGGCAAATGTGGCAAGCATAAACTTCCTGAGATGGTATGAGGAAGAAACCTTGAGAGGAACCAGACTCAAAACAGAACCCATCCTCATCTGGGTGACACCGAATGTTCATTCATTATAGTTCCATCGTTGTTAAGGTGTACTGTTTAGTAGAAGGCGCTTAAATGGAAAAATATTCAGGGAAAAAGAGTCGAAGATTGTTAAGCATTCTCATTGTTACATTAAGTAGACTGTACAGTGTGATCACGGTGTAAGTAGGGACTCCGGCAAGACTATGGCAGCATAACTAAAAAGGGAGAGCCAAAAGGTAACTCAGACATGAGGAATCTCAGGGATAAGACACCACAGAAAACAAACCTGAATGAACTTGTGAGAACTCGAGAGAGGGGGGACAACAGCATCCAAATATCCCAGTTCACCACAACACTGCACTGTATATCCATGATCCCTCCATATCTGCTTTTTCACCTAAGAAAAAGCTACTGGCAATAGGATTGACCAAACTAATGTGTTTTTAGCTTAGAAGTGTACAGTGAGACTGTGTCTGAGCCCTGAACACTAAAAAGAAAGCTGTTCCATAACTGTAAAGGCTTTGTAAAAGAAAGATCTGTTGCCTGCTGAACAAAAACGCTGTTCCAGGTACCAACAAATAGCCTGCATCTTTTGTAGAGGTGGTGAATAATTAATGTTAAATTTGCTCAGATACTGTGTGTGAGATGATTCAGTGCTTTATACGTAAGTAGTATTTTTTTTTTTCCGAGATGCGAGATTTACTCGAGAGCCATCGTAGAATAGTTAAATAAAATACTTATACTGTATAATAATAAGGATATTAAGTGATTTTCTTTTGTACTACGTGTTGCACTACTATCCAACAATTAGCCGAACCTGTAATTAATTCTAAACATTTCTTATTTACAATTATTATTTAAAATAATACTAGAATCCATTGCTTACAGCTCACACACATACACACACATACACACACACTAATAAGCAGTTTATTAAAATTTATTTATGTTTTTTCCTCCCACTTTATTCAGCATCTTATCAAGCCAAAGATTGGCTGGTTCATGATCATTATGATCTGATTTTTCCTATGGGATTATTTATTTTTACTGTGTTATATAGTAAGTATATAGTAAAGTACAACTAAAGGACAATTATATAAAACGCAATAATGTGTCCTGTTTGCCTGCCGTGTGATTATATAAATACCCCTTACCTTGAAAGTGAAATCACTATTTTTGCATTAATTTATGCTTGACTCGTCTTTTCACTTGCCATTGTAAGTTATACAAAAAATTTACATTTGAATGTCGCACAATATTTGATTAAAATGCTATCTAAATACAAACAATCACCCCTATCAGATATTTCCTATATTTAATGTTCAAGTCAATTGTTTAACAGGACATTGTGTTGTGGTTCGTTTTTTGTTGTTATTTTTAATGATTATTTTGATATTGACTGGTGAGGTCACTATGAAATCACCATGCTGCTAATTACAAATATTTTAAAGTACATCATTAGACTAGGTGATGTTTTCAGTAAGACTGCAACCAATATAGCATCTGAATCTTGGTCTTGTCTGAACAGTTTGGAACCTGTTGTAGTTTTCTGCTGTTGTAGCTCATCCGCCTCAAGTTCCCATTCTGACATGCTTTTCTGTTCTCCTGTCACCCTGAACCGGTCTGTCTATTCTTTTTCTTTCAACAAAGCATTTCCACCTGCATATCTTTCGTTCGCAAGATGCTTTAATGTACCATTTTGTACAAATTCCCAGGAGATCAGCAATACACAGACCAGCATATCTTGACACCAGAAACAAAACCACAGTGAAATCACTGAGCTCACTTATATATTACCTCCATTTTGACAGATTGATATGAATATGAACTGATATGCTTTATCCGTGTCTGCAGGATTGGTTGCATTGTGCTGCTGCATCATGATTGGCTGATAGTTTTTGATTTTAAACATGCCCCCTCAGGAGTTGGCCATCCTTGGGGGTGATATTCCATGTGGCCCAAGCTTGAGTGAAAGCTAAAACGTTTAAAATGCCAATGAGCCACACAATCGCCTGAAGAAATGTCACTGTGTTCAACAGAGCCATAAAGGATGACCCTTCACTTTGACATAATTAAAGAGCTTAACCTTTTAACTGAATCCAGTCTGCATACATGTGTCTGGATATAGAAAATCAGTCGATTTATACAGCCTTATACCACACTTTGCCATTTAGAATGCAAATAATACATGCATACTCACACCCCACACAAAAGGCTTTAAATGAAGTTTAGGTATAATGGCAGTACAGCTACATAGTAAACCGTAATCCAGGGTTTTAATGGAAAGACAAGCTCTAAAGCAGTGCATTTGATTATAAAAGGTATTAAAAATGCGTGCCCTTGGTAACACAAAGCTGTTTTGATATACCTAATGACATTTCTACCTGTTACCTGTTTAATATTGCACATAAAAGTCTCTTTATTGAAATATTTACCATAATGACAATTATGTCTTCAACATACATAGTGCAAATCTTTACGTTTTATAAATGATCAATTTGAATGGCTGCATGAATGGGAACCTTGTTTTGAGTTGGGAGAAAATCATACAAAACTAACCAACCAGAATGAAGCCTACAGATGTGCTTTGGAATAAAAACCATATAAACTAAAATGGTTCTACAAATAAACAGGAACTTTTAAGACACTCTGTCTAAACACCGATTTAAACACATATGTGTTTTCAGCCAACACTGAGAATGTGCCTGATTTCCGAACCCTAAATAGAAGGCTGTTTCATAACCATGGGGTTTTGTAAGAAAAAGATCTGCCCTCTGCTGATTATTTAACGAACTAACAAATAGCCTGCAACTTTTGATTGAAGTAGGTGTAGTGGATCATAATTTAACTAAAGTTCACTCAGGTACTGTGACTGATTAGAACAAAATCATACTTATACAGTATAATAATCGTACATTAGTTGTTGAAAAAACTGTAAAGCGGGTTCGAAAATAGTGACTAGAACATGGTGAATTAATGTCACAAGCTTGCTAGAGAGCCAGTATAAATGTTTCATCCAATAAAAATATAGAAATGAAGCATTTTGTCTTTGTACTTTGTACTTTCTTTATTATATACATGTTTATTTGATATGTCTTCTTTGGAAATGCACAGTGAGATGTGAGATTAGCATTTGGTTGCAGCAGCGTAGATAAAGTGGTATTGTTTATGTCAGGTAGTGGTTGTGTTAAAGCTGAGGTCAATAAGCGCTTTTAAGAACTAGACTGATCCGTGTGGGAAAATAGCTTGCTGAGACTCATCTTGGCAGGCAAACACACAATATGTTCATGGGATTTCAGGTTCATTCGAACGCTACTCCCCAATGTGTGTGTTTGTGTGTATTTGGATGTGTAAGTACTTGCATGAGAGAAGAGGATAACTGGTGGAATTATAGGATCTCCTTGTGTAAAAATAAATGTGTACAACTACCATTTTATCTGTAATTTCCTATATACTGTTTATGTTTAGTGCCAACAATATCAAAAGCACAACTTTTAATAGACTGTAGTATGTATTTCCTGCGCATGCTGAGGTACCTGCTGAGCATCTGGCTTTAGTGTTAGTGGTATTAGTCATGTAGTAGAAGTAGAAGCCATGTTATTACTCAAACCACTCAAGCCATTACTCAAGCCAGTGTAAAATTCTTACATTACTTGGTAAATTTGGATACAACTGACATTAGCTAGCTAGGTGTGTTGCGTGTTTATAATCTTTGCTGTTTAGGTAAAATGTGTGTGCGCAGGTAGGTTTTTCCATCACAGAGACATAATGCTTTCACAGTGCTATGGTATGTGGGGGTGAGTGTGTGTGTATGTGTGTGTGTGTGTGTGTGTGCGTGTCATTGTTTTGGCTGTAACCTGAAAACCCATGCTGACACTGAGCTGTTCAGGCTTACATTTCATTAGGTGCTGTCTTGCCCATAAGCTTTAACACTCAAAAGCCTAGGATTCAACACACACACACACACACACACACACACACACACACACACACACACACACACACACACACACACACTACACTTTCTGTATAGCTGCTACTCATTTTGCTAGTAACACACATTTTTACTAATTAGACCATGTTTTCAGTGTATTTTACTATGTCTTACTATGTTTCACTGGTGCAGTTACCCATGATGTCATAAAATATTGATGAGCTCTATCATTCCAGCAGTCTGTTAGGGAGTTGAATATCATGAGTTCATGTTACTTTTTTTTTTTTTTTTTTTTTTGGACATGAGTGTGTGTGTGTGGGTGTGTGTGTGTGTATATGAGTGTGTGGATGAGATGAGTAATATTAAGTGGCCTTTCAAAAACATATTCCACAATGCAGCCTAATAAAGACACAGTAAAATAATAAAAACAGTGACACTTATAATAAAACACAGACACTTTGATGTCAAGCATTAGTACTTTATAAATGTTAATGTATAAACTAAATGTGCCTTCATCCTGTCCCTTAATTCCTACAACTAGGGGGATTATGGGTAATCATGTGACAGTAGGTAAGAGCGATTGTTATGGGGTTGTGAACGAACAATGTTACACACGCATGCACAAAATGATGGTTATTAGTGGTCATTAAGCAGCAGTGCACTTGGAAAAAGGAGACAAGACCCCATTCAGAATGTAGTTTAAAGAATACACATACCACACCCACACATATAACACGCATGTAACTATAGATATCAATTTCGATGCATTGCTGTAGCTGTGCTGGTAAATAAAAAAAATAGTTTCTTGTCCTTTGAGCTCACATCTTAAACTTTACTATAGAGGGTTTTCTTTGTGGGTACATTAAACAGTATTAAAGTGATGCACTTTTGCCCTCCACCAAGATTAGTACCCTTGATAAATATGAGCAAGGAAAGCTGTGAAAATTAGTTTTTATTGTTTAAACTTTTGATTGTTTTCAAAATATTTCACAAGAATACTCTGCTTTCATAGATATCACACAAAAAAATCTTTTTTTATGATTATTAGGGCTGTCAATCGATTAAAATATTTAATCACTATTAATTGCACGATTGTTGTGAGTTAACTGATGATTAATAACAACTTAATCGCACATTTTTATCTGTTCTGAATGTACCTTTAAATAATAATGTTCAAGTTTTTAATAATTTAATCAACATGGGCTTGGACAAATATCGATGTTTAATGCAAATGTATGTTTATTATTAGTGAAACTAAACTCAACATAGAAGACAAAATATTCTTGTAAATGTTTTAAAGTAATTATAGTGTTTTCAAACTACCGAAATCACCAGGAGACCAAGCGGAACTTTTGCTATGTTTCCACACGGACGGTTTTAATTGCCGGATGTGTACTTATGGCGGAATTTGGTGCTTGGTTTGAAACTTGACGCATCAGCAAAACAAATGTTTAGTGATTCAAATTATTGATCGGTGGAGTTTATTTATTTCTTTTTTTTATATCTGAGTTTACAAAGGATGTCGTGAATACATTTTGTTGCGTTGAAGGTTTTCATCTCGTTATTAACACGTTTTGACAGCCATAATATTTATATATAAAATGTATTATATTAATCAATTAAATATTTCTCACAATTATTGGCACACTTGCGAATACTTATGAGTAAAATATAAAAAATATTCCTGTTGCTAATTAACATTTTATAAGTACACCTAGGTGACTAGGAGCAAAATCTTGTTTAGCCATGACTAGCTTCTCCACAAAGGTATAAATATAAATCAACACATAGAGCAACACAATGACTCCCGTCATTCATCACAAAGGGTTAAGACCAAGGAATATTACATATATATAAATATATATATATTTTTGCTTCTGTTTTTATATCCATGAGAATTTTATACAAAAGCTCAAATGGTTAAACAAAAAAATATAGAACATTTTTCACAGCTTTCTGTGTTCATATTTGTGCCAATAAGGGTGCCAATATTAGTGGGTATATCAGTAATATGAAAAAAACCTAAGCTGTCGTTTTTTTTTGCAAGATTGTGAGTAATCTATGCAAATGTAAATCTTACAGGCAATTTTATTACCATATTACTGTACATAAAGTATATAATATTCTGTATCCTGGCTTACTTTGAAACAAGGCTTTGAGTGGTCATTCATATTTGTTTGTTGTACACTGACTGAGTAAGTGTGATATTTACTTACAGCCATGTATTCACAGCCATGTCATTAAGAAGCAATGTTTATAAAGTGCTGTCGGGTGTTTAGGTATAACACCAGCATATTAGAGTAGCAAGTGTTACTGCTACTGTAGGTCATGTGTAAAAAAATTTATTTACTTATGTCTTTTTTGGTGGTTGCTTAGACATTTTCAAAATAAATGGGTATAAAAACTGTACTGTTTTTTTTCACTAAGTTAGTAACCTCAAGAATATATCTTTTGTGGTTTTTGGTTTAAGCGTTCACCTGGACATTTAGTTGAAGGATACCTTTAAATGATTGCTTTTAAAGGTGGTTATGATCTGTTTGCGTCGCTATTCTAAAATCAGACTATTTATACATATACAGGTGAAAGATACATATTAAAATTGCCAATGATAACGGCAACAAAGCAGTTTTTTTTTTGGTACATTTTGGTATCATGAAAAAATTTATTAAAGCATTATTGTTAAATGACAAGACTAGTCCAGTGCACATCATGTAGACTCGTCATGGTCGATGACTAGCTAGCGGCGGCTATCCTTCGTTTTGAATTTTTCCAACTCCGAACAAAATTCACTTTGGGGACATGTTTGATCGTATCCACTGAAGTTCGTAAAGTGAATGTTCGTAAAGTGAGGAGCATCTATATATATATATAGGGGGAGTGGTGGCTCCAGCGGTTAAGGCGCTGGGTTGCCGATCGGAAGGTCTGGGGTTTAAGCCAAGCTGCCACTCTTGGGCCCTTGAGCAAGGCCCTTAACCCTTTATGCTCCGGGGGTTCCTTACGAGGGAAATATCAAGGTCCGTGACGTCGGAGTGACGTGGGGCCGCCTTCCCGTGGGCTCACCACCTGCAGGAGGGACCGTAAGGGACGGTGCTGTGAGGATTGGGCAGCAGTCGAAGGCGGGGGCCTGCTTGGACTGCTGCCCCCGCGACCCGAATTACGGATAAGCGGGAGAAAATGAATGAATATATATATATATATATATATATATATATATATATATATATATATATATATATATATATATATATACTGTATGTATTTCTGTGTTAGGCCTGCTCCAGTACCAGAATGCATCTGTCATATATTGTTAGGTGTACCACTCTCACCATACCTGGCAAAGTAATTTGATCATGTACTGATTATATTTGTTACCTATATCTGTTAGATATCACTTTAAAAAAGTATTTAAAAAATCACACGCTCTGCTTAGCACAATATTTGCTATAGCAGGTGGTAACCATAGTAACAACAACAACGCTAAGCACAGCAAACTTATGTTCAAAAGAGGATTACAAGAGTGTGGTTTAAAGACATGAGATGTTTATATTTATAGCATTTGGCAGATGCCCTTTTCCAGGAATCAAGACTTAAATTTATCTCATTCATACAACTGAGCAGCAATGGGTTTAAATGCCTTCCTCAGGGGCCCAGGAGTGGCAGCTTGGTATGGCTGTGGGATTTCAAATCACATCCTGTGAATCCAAATTCCAATGCCTTAACCACTGTTTCTTTACTTATTCATTCTGCAAAGTATAATTGTACTGTATAATGTACATGTTCACAATGGAGTTAACATCTCTGTCAAGCACCAATAATTTCCGATTCTTTTTAAATGAGCTACTTAATCAGACACACCTAATATGGTACTAGTTATAGCAATTGGAGCATCATATGTTCCATTTCAGCAGTGACACCAACAATGTAGCTCCACCTGACACCTTTCTAGGTATACAGTCACACGCTTGCTCTGCTTATAATGGTATCATTGTATCATTTTCTCCTGCAATGGAACATGCTTCCTGTCCATTGTGGAGCACATATAGCAAAGAAATCATGAACAGAAATAAAAAAAAACAAACAGAACCAATATAAAGTGAAAACTCTTGTGATTCCCTCTGACCAACCAATTTAGAGGACGGAAAAATGCTTGTAAAGCAAATTTGAAATCTGATTGGTTAAGGAAACAGACCCGTTGGTAATATTCTCAAAGCTTAAAGGGCCAGCAGTACTGACTTTGAAGGCCCTGGGCAGATTAGATTAACATTGCAGCACATACAGGCTGAAATCTGATTGGACAAAAAAATCTAACATCCACATACACGTACTGGAAGCAGTGCAGCCAAGAGAAACACTACAAAATGGAGAAAATAAACTGTTGGGAATATATTAATACAATTTCATGGAACAAATATTATATATACCGATAGTGTTTAGACCAGCAGAGAAGGCTTTGCGGGCCCAAACCGCCCGCCACTAAGTGAAAAGTATCTAACCACGTCTGCCACCACTTCAGGAGTAACACGTACTATAATACAGATGCAATCCTGTGGTACCTGATTTGTGTCTTTTTTCAGTTTATATTGAGTTAAATTAGATGTTGCTGAAAATTGTAAACTTTTGAGCTTCCTGTCCACCCACTTTCACTCTTACCCAAGTGAAAACCAGCACTCTCCTGAAATGTCCTTGTGCCCGTCTTGAACTTGCCTCCTTTCCGTATTTGAATACTGGTGTGGGCAGCACAATTGTGCAGCAGGTAAGCACTGTGTTTCCTCACAGCTCTGGACTCTTGATGCAGAGCTTGGGTTACTATTACTACTTGGGTTGTTTTCCCTGGGCGCAAGTGGGTTTCCTCTGAGTTCTCTGGTTTCCTTTGTAAAAAAAAAAAAGTACTGGTAAATAGATTGACTGAAATCCTATCTAGATTAAGTGTTTTTGTTCTCGTGGCCATGGGAAAAACCCTGGCCAGTATAGAATATTTACAGAGAGAGAAATAAAGAATAATTAGTGAACTAAACTGATGAATGAATGATTAATGAAACTCTTCAGCCTTGGTCATTGACAAAATATGGGATATAAAGACTCCTTCTGAGTAATGAATGCAGCAACAGCACCCTATTTCTGTGTGTGTGTGTGTGTGTGTGTGTGTGTGTGTGTGTGTGTGTGTGTGTGTGTGTGTGTGTGTGTGTGTTTTGGTTTGGGTCTGTAAGCGAACATCCATCTGGCGCACACAGCATGGCACTTATGGTGCATTTGAAGGACTTTATGTTTCTGTTTGGTTTACTTCAGTCACTTTCATAGAGTGTGAATGAAGAACAACACCAATGCCCATTTAGTTTGTGTGTGTGTGTGTGTGTGTGTGTGTGTGCGCATGGTTTGCAGCAGGTGCATAGTGACGACTCACAGCTCTGGGCTCTTGAAGTGGCACTTGGGTCCTATTGGTTTTCTGGTTTCCTCCTTTATATAAAGTGTTTGCAGTTGGATAGACAGAAATCCCGTCTAGCGCAAGTGTTACTGTTTCATGGCCCGGGATTCACAGCAACTAAATCTCTGTGTGTTTGTGTGTGTGTGTGTGTGTTTTGGTTTGAGTGTGTAAGAAATTATCCATGTGTCATACACACCAGTGTTTCATATGTTGATTAAGAAGGCATTGAACTTACAGTGTACTCGAGGAACATTTCATTTTTTGGGGGGGTTTTCCGCAGTCACTTTTTTAGTGTGAATGCAGAACAACACCCATTCAGTGTGTGTGTATGTATGTGTGTGTGTGTGTGTGTGTGTGTGTGTGTGTGTGTTAGGATGGGGTGGATGCAACAGGTACATGTTGCTGCCTTCCAGCTCTGAACTCTTGAAGCAGCACTTTGGTTTCTGTGTGCACGTTCTCCATTTCTGCACGTGGGTTTCCTCTGGGTTCTCTGGTTTCCTCCTTTTACAAAAGGTGCTGGTAGATGGATTGACAGAAATACCATCTAGCTCAAGTTCCTGTCTCGTGGCCCGAGGTAAACTTGGGAACTGATTCTCTCTGTGTGTTTGTTTGAGTCTGTAATAAAATATCCATGTGTCTCACACACCATTATTCCATATGTCGATTGAGAAGGCATTGCACTTAACTGTGTATTTGAGGGACATTATGTTCCTGTTTGGGTTTCCCACAGTCACTTTTTCTTCAGAGTGTGAATGCAGAACAACACCAACGCCTATTCAGTGTGTGTGTGTGTGTGTGTGTGTGTAAGAGAGAGAGAGAGAGAGAGAGAGAGAGAGAGAGAGAGAGAGGGAAACGGAAAAGGGGCAGCAGAGTGAAGTGTCTGCAGTCCGCTAGATCCCACACACCTGCAACCCATACACACGCACGCACGCTCGCGCCCGTGCGCGTGTCAAAGGATAGACGGCGGGAATCCGGTACGCTCGCGCCTCGTTTGTTTTTCCGCGCTTTTTTTCTCCCTTCAGCGCTGCGTCTGTATGAAGCTCCTCCATCACGAGCGCGCAGACCAGAGACACTCCGCCACACGGACAACGATGCGGGACTGAGAGCCGAGCGCGACACACGGACTGACAGACAGACAGACAGAGAGACAGAAAGAAGTAGAAAGGTGTCTTGTGAGGGTGGGTGGGGGTTAGGAAAGGAAAGAAAAACATGGTGACCTGTTTTCTTCAGTAAAAGAAGAGAAGCAGAGCGAGCGAAAAGCCCGGGCGGAGGAAAACCCTTCACCGTCGCATGGGGGCCATGAGCGGCGCGGACACGGCAGCCACCAAACTGTTGAACTTAACCCAACGGTGAGCGGGTTACACACTTCCCACCTTTCCTCCCATCCCATTTATCACCAGCTACAAATATACATACAAATAGATCATATCAGAGATACAAATATGTCATTCCCAGGCTTTAAAACAGCAGTGCTGATGTGTTACTGCTGCAGGATTGGGGATTTCTGTGCCAAATCGATGCGGTCGTTTTGATATTCATACCTTCAACCCTGCTGTAGTTCATTTTTTATTTAGCTGAAAAAAAAAAACATAAATAAACACCAGACTCCAAATAACCTTTATACAGATTTATAAACCTCTCCAGAAGAAAAAATACAAGTTGTACACGAATTAACACGAATTGGTGTTTTAATGTGTTTAAATAACCGTAAAAACGCGTGTCGTGTGATGTGTGTGGGAGAAACATGGAAAAAGTGTTAATAATTCAATATAATGCTCTGGGGGGGGGGGACGGGACAACACAACACAGCAACTGTAATAACACACACACACACACACACATACACACACACACACACACACACACACACACACACACACACACACGTATTTAGGATTAAAAAAATTTTTCTGTTGAAGTCTATTTTTGACATTACGGTAATAGGAGACATTAATAAACGCGCTGATTACAGTCTATTACCGGCTATAAGACTTTTTCAGCATCTGGTTATGTTCACATGGTGATCTGTATTAGATTAATAACTACTCAAGAGTCCTACATCATCTATTCATTTGTTCATTCATCCATTCGCTCGTTTGTTCTTTCATTCACTCATTCGTTTATTCATTCAATCCTTCATTCATTTGTTTATTCACCCACCCATACATCTATTCATCAATTTGTTTATGCACCCAGCCATACATCTAAAAAATTTTTTTTTGCTTATTCATTTATTTTCTTCCGCGGGGGCAGCAGTCTAAGCAGATTCCCCAGACACTTCTCCGTGTCCAGGGATCGGGCTGTCAAGGCCCCTGCCTTCGACTGCTGCCCAATCCTCTCAGCACCGGTCCCTTATGGTCCCTCCTGCAGGTGGTGAGCCCACGGGAAGGCGGCCCCACGTCGCTCCGACGTCACGGTCCTTGGTTTATTTTTCTCGTAAGGATCCCCTGGAGCATAGAGGGTTAAGGGCCTTACTCAAGGGCCCAAGAGTGGCAGCTTGGCGATACCGGGGCTTGAACCCCCGACCTTCCGATCGGTAACCCAGCGCCTTAACCGCTGGAGCCACCACTCCCCCTAATGCATTTGTTCATTTATTCTAATATATATATATACACCGTACCTTCCGGCCTAACAAGCGCACCCATATATAAGACGCACCCACTGAATTTTACAAATATTTTTATTTTTAACATAAATAAGCCGCACCTGTCCATAAGCCGTCTACACTAAAGTACTCCACACAGGCTTTAACGAAAGAAATATGAAATATGTTGCGCTTCCCTTAGGAGCATAGCGGTATTTTGGGAATAGCCTGGCGCCGCATTTTTCCGCTATTACTGCATGTGTGTAAGACTGAGGAATATGCCCTTATTATTTACTGATGCTCATTTCTAAGTTTCTTTGACTAACCCGTAACGCTGTTGCAAAGAAAAATAAAAAGCACGGGTTTCGGAAACCTGTCTGTGCTTATATGATTTCTGTTGCAACTGGAGTTAGCGAGCTCTCCCTTCACCCAGACTCAATGCGCTACAACGGCTTGTATCTAAACAGTAGCCGACCAAGAAAGTCATCGTTCACTGTCTTCCTCCTTCCTTTTACAACTATTTCTCTCGGGAGTTTATCTTTTGGCATCGTTGTGCGTTTAAAAATCACCCGATGGAAGTTTTTTTCTCCAGAAGCCGTGCAGCTCAGAACCCAGGTGAGCCGCCTCGTGGGAAAAAAGTAGCGGCTAATAGTCTGAAAAATACGGTATATATACAGTACAGACCAAAAGTTTGGACACACCTTCTCATTCAAAGAGTTTTCTTTATTTTCATGACTATGAAAATTGTAGATTCACACTGAAGGCATCAAAACTATGAATTAACACGTGGAATTATATATGGAATTATATACATAACAAAAATGTGTGAAACAACTGAAAAATGTCATATTGTAGGTTCTTCAAAGTAGCCACCTTTTGCTTTGATTACTGCTTTGCACACTCTTGGCATTCTCTTGATGAGCTTCAAGAGGTAGTCACCTGAAATGGTCTTCCAACAGAGTTCCCCGAGAGATGCTTGGCACTTGTTGGCCCTTTTGCCTCCACTCTGCGGTCCAGCTCACCCCTAAACCATCTCGATTGGGTTCAGGTCCGGTGACTGTGGAGGCCAGGTCATCTGGCGCAGCACCCCATCACTCTCCTTCTTGGTCAAATAGCCCTTGATGCCTTCAGTGTGACTCTACAACTTTCATAGTCATGAAAATAAAGAAAACTCTTTGAATGAGAAGGTGTGTCCAAACTTTTGGTCTGTACTGTATGTATATATATATATATATATATATATATATATATATATATATATATATATATATATATATATATATATATACACAGACCCACTAATAAAATAGATAGATAGATAGATAGATAGATAGATAGATAGATAGATAGATAGATAGATAGATAGATAGATAGATAGAGTGTGTATGTTATTCATTCCAAAATAAAGTTAAAATGTTACAGCAGCCAGATCGCGGACATCCGACAATGTGCAATTAAAAAACATTGATTTGGTAACATCGCATTAGGCTACATTTAATGAGGCTAATACTTGCTAACACCGTATTTCCTATTGCTAGATAGAAGCTCAGAAGGCTGTCGGCACAAGCAGAAAGAAGTGACAAAATTACAGTCGAACCCACTTATCTCGAACTCGCCAACCCTATTAAGTCGACGTTTTTGAAGTGGAATCGGCAAATTCTCGCTTTGTCTTAGCATTTTTAATCGGTTATGTTGATTTTTTTATGTCGACGAACCCTGATATCTTGAGCATAAGGGGGGGCAAATTTGCCACTTAACGTCGGTTATCTCGATCGGCATGACCAATCGCCGGCTTTTCCACGTCACTATCTCACTACGGTATTTTTGCGTATATAAGACACGTCCTATAGAAAGTTTTACATACCCCTCACCCGGGGTGCATCTTATATACGCAAAAATACGGTAGTGAGACGGCACTGTGCAGCCACAGAAGAACTCACGAAAGTGGTGGAAAAATCAAGCCTTACAGATGCTACAGGTGTAGGATACTTTTCAGAGCTGTGTGTCAGTGTGAAATGACTTGAGAATTTAATTTTGACACTGGTTAGCTTTTTGTAAAAATGAACTATACCCCGCATGATTTTTGTGATTTTGTGAGCAATCTTTGTGTTTGCAATGTTAGAGAATATAATAAAGGTTTGTTTTGAGAATCGACGGTGGTTTGTATTGTATACTGGTAAATCTCTGCTGTTAGTTGGTGCACATATGCCTTTTGTTGTTAACAAACATGTATGTACATTTTTATAGCATGCCTTCATCAAACAAATCGCGGCAACGCTGTTGTGTAAAAAAACCTCCAAAAGCACGTGCATGTACAATCTCATTTATTAAGGCACATCATGTACATAAAGAAATTTCAAGCACGTTATTATATTGCCACCATATTGGTTTTTGTTTATCTCGATCATCGGTTATCTCGATGCTTTTTGGTACACCCCTACGCCGTCGACATAACTGGGTTCCACTGTACTTAATAATTATCTTAACACTTGAGTGGTTTAATAATAGTTTAATGCTTAGTTTGCATGAAAGAATGCATTTTCTTCAGGGCTTGAAAGTACGTAATCAAATCATGTCAGATTTACGAAAACAAATTACGTTCAATTTGTGTTATGTAGACTTGATGGCTACATTTTCAATTAAGTACATTTAATGAACTTTGCATCGCTTATAACAAATCATAAATATGCTTTAAATTAATGAATATTTTTATCATTTACATTTATGACATTTGCCCAACACACACACAATTACCCTACTGAGCAGTTGAGGGTTAAGGGCCGTGCCCAAGGGCCCAGCATGGCAGCTTAATTGGTGACAGGGGTTAAACTCACACATTACCAGAAGTCCAATACCTTAACCACTGTGTTACCACTACTACAAGTTTGAACAATGTTTGCGAACCTGATTTATTTTTGTTGTGGGCAGGGAATAGTTCACCTTTGTGCAGGCAACACACTATTTGAGAGTTATCAGCTAGTCAACATTAGTTAAATGTTATAATATAATAGTAGATGCATTTATATCACAGTGGAATTCTTTCTGCACATAAACCAGCTTATTAGGAAACTGGGGTCAGTGTGCAGGGTCAGCCATGATACAACTTTCCTGGATCAGAGAGGGTTAAGGGCCTTGTTTAAGGGCCCAACAGTGGCCACTTGGTTGGGGCAGAACTGTTGAGCTGCCACTTCCCATACGTTATAATTATATAACATTATAATGTTTTCATCATTATTATTTTTTAGACATTCACTACTTGCTCAGTTCTGCGTCATATATAACAAGTGGTAAACGCAGTGATATTAGCCTATTTGGCTTTAAAAAAAGCACAACGGAACACAATGTTGTCCTTAAATGAGTATTTGAGTTGCCTTTCGGCAAAACTGCCAATTTATGCAGGCATTAACGTGTTTTAATGCTCATGAGAATTAGATTTCACCAGCAGTGAATAATACGAGGTAGCACTGTGGCGCCAGGTTCCTCTGTTTGAGCCTGAGCTCGGATTACCATCGGTGCCGACTTTCACATGTTTTCCTCGTGTCTGTGTGGATTCGCTCTGGGATCTCCAGGGTTCCTTCCACCTACAAAAGAAAATTCCGATGGTGGATTGGCAGTGCTATTTGCTTTGTTTCTGCTTGGTTGCCTTGCAGAGTCCTGATGTCCAATCATTGTTCCTGGGTTAAGAATAGGATCCATTTTAACCCTGACCAGAATACTGGAGATAATTTAATCAATAAACAGTATGGACAAACTCATTGGAAGACTTCTTCCCCCAACCCTGGTGGCCCATTCCACTTTTGATGCATTTTAATACTGGTTACTAAGACATATTTCAACATTCGATTTGTTTTGTTAGATTTCATTTTGTCGTACACTGGCACCAAATTGAAACTGTGCCAGCTGTGATTAAACAGCAGCACATGACGCAGCCAACCATATTCCTCGAATGACCTAAATATTTATAATTATATATTCAACCATTTCAGATTTCAGAAATCGCTTGTGCTTGAATGCAACAAACTTGAATATTAGTATAATTATATGATCATTGTATCAGTTGGGGTTTTGAGACAGAAGGATGACCAGCCGCTTTTGGATGTGTACAGTATGGGTGTAGTAGTCATCAAAAAAAAAGGGAAGTGGTCACAACCTGTTAAATAAAACTATCATATCATTGTAATCTCAGTTACAGCCTGCGGTTTGTTTAGCAGGAACACAGCATGTTCAAGGATTTCCAAACCTGCAACTAAGAGAATATTTTCAGTAGTAAATTTATAAGAATCTGCATCAGTTTTGTGCAGAACTTTTCATCATTTTAAACAGCTGTTTGGTTAAAATTTGTAATGATATTTTGTTGTATTGGGGAGTCAGAGAGACTCCTATACACCAAAATATCATTACAAATGATAATGATAATGTGTGGGTGTTGTAGATATGTTTTTGGTCTTTTCATGAACATCTGTGCAAAGCCTGACCTGTTGAAGAGCATCTAAATGAAAGGTTACTAATAATCCATATGCAGTGTATTAGGTTTAATGATCAAATATGATTTGGCATATACATACATTTACCACATACACTATATTACCAAAAGTATTGGGACACCTGACCTTTCCTGCTATATGTGCTTCTTTTCCAAACTGTTACCACAAAGCCGGAGGCACTCTATTGAATAGGACTATAATAAATTGTATAGGGCTATAATAACATTTTGTATTCACTTGAACTTGGAAACCCAAACCTGTTTCAGCACGGCAATGCCCCTGTGCACAATATGAGCTCCTTGAAGATCTGGTTTACATGCTTTGGAGAGGAAGATCTTGAGTTGCTTGCTATAGAGCTCTGATCTTATCCCTACTGAACACCTTTGGGATGAATTGAAATACTGACTGCACCCCAGGTCTCCTCACCTTCATCAGTACCTGATTTTCGTAATACCCTTGTGGCTGATTAACACAAATATCTATAAGCACACTCCAAAATTTAGTGTAACATCTTCCCAGAAGAGTGAAGGGAATGATAAGAGCACATTGTGACTAAATGTGGAATACAATGCTCAAAAATACATTCCGTACTTATGACCAGGTGACCCGATACTTTTGGCAATGTAGTGTATGATTTTGGCTTACTATGAGCTGTTCTGGGTGTTCCCACATGTAGGATTTCAAGGACATAGCATCACAGTGATGAATTTGGCAAGCGTGGCCCTTCAAGATTTCTGTGTATGACGGTGTGTTTTTGCAATGTACAAAAAAATCTCTCTAGATCTGCTCGGCATGGATTTGACATTTGCACACTTTCTTTCTCAATTTCACGTAATGGTCAACTCGATTGAAGTGTTGCGGTCGTCGAATGTGCAATTTAGAGTATTTCAAATTAGCTCCACGTCATGTCTCCTTATGCAGCCATTTCACGGCTGCTAATATGACAGACATAATTAAAGTTTACAGCTGTAGCACATGGAACTGTCATTTCATAAGTCTGGACAGAGCATTAATCGTTTAGGTGAGAGTTGGAAATGGAGAATGGCTTAATAGCAGTATGCACTATGCACATAGCATGGAAAATAAAATTAAAATAGCTTATTGACAGATAAACAGTTTAACAAATAAAAAAACAAGATTTTAAGTATTACCATATTTAAGTATTATAATCAAGTGTTTTTTTCAAAAGCATCATAAGGTTTGATTTTAGAACTACAGAGCTAAATAAATGTAATACAAATCAATGATTATCTATAATTACTGTAGCTGTGTTTTTCTTGTTGCAGTTGGATGAATTTAGAGGTTTCCATGAAAACTAAAAGGATCTAGCATTGACCTGCACTGAATGTACTATATACATTATTAAGTGACAGTAACTGCAGCACGTTCAGTTAGTTTAAGATGAGACTTCGTGTCCAAGTGGCTAAGGAGTAATTGAATGCTCGAGACACACCGTTCTGTGAATACTGTATCGATAGTAATGGAAGTCATGGTGTGGGATGTTCTGCTCAATAACGCTAATTGGTACCACAAGACGACCTTTGTCTAGGCCGGGGGGGGGGGGGGGGGGGGGGGGGCAATTCTTTTTCGAAAAGGGCCACATGAGAAATTGGGATGGATCAGAGGTCTGGAATATACAATACATATAATATATATTATAATAATACGTATAATACTGATAATCAGTCAATCAGTGTGTATAATACTTATGACTTGGCTGGAGTTTTGTATTCCTTTTCCTTAATAAAATATTGAGTAATGAAAACGGTTCATTCTTTTTGAATTACCCTGTGTTTAATTTATACTCATTGCTTATAACATACTTAAGTAAGTTCCAATATATACGATATCCCACTAGAAACAGTAAAGGAAACATTACAGTAAGAAAATATGGAAGATATAATTATATATATATTTATTTATTCAATAAATAATCACAAAAACAGTTTAGAAAATGTCAACTTTTGCAATGTTTAAAAACCTAGCATCATAACTTAACGTGAAATAGCAGCATCAACTCACACTGATAAAGTAACAGTGAGCCAAATATGTCACACAGTCAATCAAACAGTACATCAAACATGGGTGGTGCTCAGAATTATTGCACTATTTAAGGAACATTTATAAAAACAATTTAGAAAATGTGCTTTTTTTATAGAATTTTAAAAATAGCATCATAACTTTATTAACTAGTTTTTTCAAAGACCAACATCACATTAGCAAAAAAAGGAAATAACTGCACCCAGTGTTTTTTTTTTGGTTGGTTTACCCACGTTTTTTTTTTTAGTGTTCAGGCCTGTTTTGGGCTTAAACAAGTGCACTGAAGTCAGCCTGAATATCTGAGGTGAATATGTGAAGTGCATATGATGAAAATGATTATCACCAAGAGAGGATCTGGATCTGGATCTGGATTTGGATGTCTCTACATTCTGCGTAAATTTTTCTTTTTGACATGAATAAAAGCCACATAATTGTATTTTGTGCACCTAGAACAAGTTAATAGGTGTCGCTGTTACACCTTTACTCATGCGGGCCGGTCACGCGGGCCCAGGTCTGCTCTAAGATGTAAGAAAAAAAAAGTTTTTCCTCTGCAAACCGATCAGGATGGGAATTGCTTGATGAAGTATAAGCAGATAATTCTAGGGATATTCTAATTCTGAGTGCAGTGTCGTTGAATTTCATATCACATGAGAGCTATGATCAGCTGATCATGTGGCAGCAGCAAAAATGCTTACCAACTTGCAGATTCATTCAGGTCATGTTCACAGTGTGACCTTTGACATTGACATGGGTGTGTTGTGCATTAAAATGCACTGCAGTCTCTGGAGTTTACAGTGTGGACATTCAGTGAGAGATTCTTGGGCAGAAATGGCTAATTGATGAGAAACCTAAGAAAAATAAAATGGATGAAATGTTTTTTTGAGTCTTCACCCAAAGTACCATCAGATTCCTGATCAGCATTGTCTGAAACACCCATCTCACAACAACAACTATGTCATGCCCTAAAGTCACAGAGATCAGCCTTTTCCACATTCTCATTCTGTGTGATGCGAGTTGATTGGGTGCATTGCTCATTGCCATGTGAATAATTCGACTAGTGAATAAGTGCAGATGTACAAATGTTTCGAATAAAATATTCAGCGTCTCTATCTTGGAAAACAGAAATGTCTCAGAAAACTTCTGAAATCTGTTTACAAGAAGGGGTGTTATGTGTACCTGTTACCAGGAGGAAAGAACAGCTTGTTCAATCAATATGAACTCAACCTCCTTCATTACATAAAACATTTTTTTTCATCCGCAGGGGATTTGTTGATGGCTTGTCACCTCGTCATCTACAATTAAAAGATTTATTCAGGCAGATGATAATTTATGAAGCCCACTTTTTATTTTAGTTTTATTTTTTTCTTTTCTTTTAGTTTCAGTTATCAGTAAAAATAGATGTTTATGACATTTTGACACAATGAACCTGTTTCCTCTGTTAACATTCACAACTTTGTTATGGAAGAACAAAAGATGTAAATAAGAACTGTATCAGGCCGAAGGCAAAATCTTCACCATTTAGATTCTGTCCTATTCTAAGAGGGGAAAAAACACTCATACGTCTACCTTCATAGTCACAAAATAAGATATATATTTACTAAACTGCCCTCAAGACAATGTCAGCTTTTTCTATGAGCAGAAATTATAAAATTTTTTGCAATGTAAAGTACTAATAGGAGCATAAAGATAACCCTTTTCCCCTAGAGCAGGAGAAACCCAGTCTCTTGCCCCCGTATGTGCAAACACAGATGCAGACGCACATGCACACTATGCCAACTCTTGTTTACTTACTGCCATTAACAGTATGAGGCATAATTTGATTATGGCAACTGTAGGAATGTACTTCCTCAAATCAGCCCCCCTGTGGTATAAATTAAACAAACTACAAATGCATATGAAAATGCTATTAGCCCAAGGGTCTATATTGAGAATTGAAATGTTAAGGCTAGAGCCAGTATCTAGTGTACCTACTGTAGACAATATCCAGTTCTCATTTACATGTTTATCTGTATGTATGTGAAAATGTACGCCATTTTTGAATGATAGGGTTTTACCTTTCAGGATATAATAAAAGGCATTGGGTCCTTATCAGTTCTTACAATTATGCAAATACAACTTCTGATGAACAACACACCGTCATCATTTATTCTTACAAAAATAAATACCAAAATAAAAAGGCCATGCATTAAAATTAAGTACAGCTTTACAGTTTTAAGAGGATTTAAGAGGTTAAATAGCCGCAAGGCCCTGCTAATTAAATTGACAATTAAATGATCATTAACGAATGTGCTCACCTCTAAAAGCCCAAGATTTAGCAGTTTGGTGGTCTAAAGCATTCAGGTTGCTGTTGTTCATCAGATTGGGAAGGGTTATAAGGCCATTTTTAAGCAATTTTAAGCCCAACACAAAAGTGGAAAAACATTCACAACAGTTGCCATTCTTTCTAGGAGTGAACATCCCAGCAAATTCACCTCAAGGTCAGACAGTGCTCAGAGAAAACAACAATAAAAAACACAAAAGTTACATCTCAGACTGTACAGGCCTCAATTAGTGTCTGTAAAATTTGTTGACATTTGAAAAAGAATGGACAAGTATGGATTATTTGGAAGAAAAAGCATTTTCTCTCTAAAAAAAAGAACATAGCAGCATGGCTTAGGATTGTATAGTTGCATCTGGGCGAACTGCAACACTTCTGTAACAATGTCCTTAAAGCATATACAACTATAGTGGAGATGTTTGGGCATAATGCACAGCAAATCCATAATGCACAAAAATCCAAACACAGCATATCAGCACAAACACCTCATACCAACTGTCAAGCATGCTGATGAAGGACCTGGGCAACTTGCAGTCACTGAGTTGACCATAAACTCCTCTGTATACCAATATATGGTAGAGTTAAATATGAGGCCATCTGTCTGACAGCTAAAGCTTTGCCCTAAATTGTATCACACAACAGGACAATGATCCCAAGCACACCAGCGAATCTACAGCATAATCTTAGATCTCAACCTGACTGAAATGCCATAACATAGAAGAGCTGTCCATAAACAAATGCCCTCAAACATTAATGAACTGAAGCAATGATGTTAAGAAGAGTGAGCCAAAACAATAACATTACAATGTGAGATACCAATAAAGTCATACATAATAAACACGATTCTACAAACTATTGAATTACAAGGTGTACTTAGTTTTTCACACATGGTTTCTCCATTTCGGCTTGATTAATTTTTGCAAATTAAATAATGACAGTGAAATATGTAATGTTTTGTTGTTCATTAGAAATTTTATTTACTTAATGTACTGTATGTAAATAATGTACTTTCTTTTTTACACGATTGTGTATAAAGTGCATATGGAACAATATTTTACGTTTACGAAGCCCTTGTGATCAGTTTTGTGTGTTGTGTGTTGTGTGTTTCAGCTCTGCTTCTGAAGACCTGGGCTGCAGAAGGGGAGAGTTCAGTAGGAAGCACTATGGATCAGTAGAACTGGTAAGTGTCAGCTATCATTTTTCTTATATTACAAAGATACAGTTTATGTGCTCTCAGAAACGTTTGCCAAATATTAACTATTGGGCTGTTTTTGCTCTTTATGAATGAAATTAGAAATGTTTTATTTCAATAAGCGAAATATGTTGTTGTGGTTGTTTTAAAGTTTCTTTTTTCATTGTTTCAATGTGTCAGTAATTAGAATGATCTCTCTGACTAGAACTTTTAGTCATTATAATGCAACAAATTGGTATCATGGTATCTTTGTAATGGGAATCATATAGTCTATACACATTCCCTCACTGGCATGTCCTTATATAGACTATCATATAGTCTATACACATTCCCTCACTGGCATGCCTTATATATTCTGTCATGCCTTCAAATAGTCCACCATAGTCTATACAAATGCCCTTATAAGGTCTGGCATGCCTCTTATATAGTCTATCATAGTCTATAAACATGCCCTCATATAGTCTGGCATTCCCCTCATACACATCCCCTCATACACATCCCCTCATATAATTTATTATATATTCTATACACATTCCCTCATATAGTCTATAATACAGTCTATACACATGCTCCCACTTTTCTTCGAATTATACGAGCAGCCAATCACATAACAAATGCTTAAAACATAACAATCATGCAGATACAGATCAAGAGCTTTAATTAATATTCACATCAAATATCAAAAGAATAAAAAAGACTTTGATCATAGCAGGGTTTCTGGTGCCAGACAGAATGCTTTGAGAACTCTCAGAAACTGCAGATCTCCAGGAGTTTTTTACACCAGTCTCTAGAGTTTTGATGTAGAACTCATACAAAAAAACATCCTGTGAGTGGCCAGTTTTTTGGGAAAAATATAGGTAGGTAACTGATACTGTGCATTTGAAGATCAGAGAAAAACACCAATTCATCTTTTTCCTTCAACTGACCAGAATCGTTGAGCCCATGCTCATTGTAGGCCCAAAGTCCTATTTTTGGCTCAGAGGAGTGAAGCCCAGTTTGGTGTTTTGTTGTTGAATGTGTTGTAAGAGATGCTTTAATGCTTACTGTGGTTATAAAAAGTCATTACATGAGTTTCTTTATTTCTTTTGTTTTCAATAAGGGTGTCAGCATGGGTATCAAATTATTGTCTTTGTAGGACAAGGAATTTGAACAAGCAGTACCTAGCTAGCTTTGACATTTGTTACAGTCTATAACAGTCATGATACAGATGACTGACCCACTGAATTTTAAATGACAGTTATTACAGTCATTATATTGCAGCAGCTAAATGACATTACATGATATAAATGCCTTAAGGGAGATAATAGGTGTTGTAAGACATGGTACCTAATGATTTGATTGTGTGACCGAGAAGTACTAGGTAAGACTACTATAAGTCTTGGTATACCTGTCTATATAAAATAATGTTAAGAAAACAAATATTTCACATCCTATTAGTCTAAGATCATTCCAGTGTTTGTCACACCACTGTGGTGAATGGGCTGCTTGAATGCAATTCAGCTAAGCATTACGTAACGAAAGAATCCTTTGTGTTTTTTACATCTCTGAACATTTTTAGTCAGCAGAGAATTTCTCTGTGACATCTTGTTGAGAGAATACAGCTTGCAGCAGGATATTCTAGAAATGTCAGCCAAAAGACTGTATTTGAAACTATATATTATTATATGACAATAATAGCAAGCCACCTTGATGTTTTTGAATAGAAATACCAGGAGGGAGAGAATGGGTAGTGTTACGCATTAAGGCACGTTACCTATTTCTTTAACTGAGAAGCAGGTCCTGTGCTATACATTGTATTTTAACGACAAAAAGTAGAGCGTTTACGTGTCCCCATTTCTGTAATCCCTTTATTGAAGTCTGCAATAACACGATAAATGCTACACACAGGAAGTGGCCAAAGACCACACTTAGTGTTGTTTCCTTCGCGAAGTTAACTAAGAACCTTGTGGGTAGTGCGAGATGGGCGACTTTGTGTCAGATAGGGCTGGGTGACAAAACCACATTCTTGCTATCGAGATCAGCCGTTGGGGAAATATGTGTGTTTGGCTGGAAAAACATTTCACATCTTTTTTTTTATATAATGAAAATGTATATTATTCTGAAAATGAAAAAATAGTAAAGAAACATTTTATTAGTTAAATATAATATAAATAATTGCATGTCTTTTAGTGAAATATACAATCCCCTTTTAAATTCGTTTGTCATTGCGATCACTGAGTACGTATATATGACAAATTTGATGGCAGTTCTGATGGAAACAATCAGATTAAAGGAGACACAAAAAACACGTAGCTATTTTTTGCGTAGTATTTTCAGTTTCACAGTCATGTGTGTTTCAACAGTGATAGCAATCTACCATAAAGCCGGTGTGATGCATTACTGGATGGTATGATGCAATGTGTGATGGGTTTTAGGCTGTACTAGTTATATGACAGTTGCAAAGCTAATATCTGTGCTATTTTTTTTTTTTTATAGTTTCCTGCCAGTCCTTCATTTCAATGACTTGTCTGATGGCTGCTTACACACAGGTTCATGCCTTTAATACCGCTGTCCCTTAGTGAGATAAAGTGCACTTTCTGTCATTTAATTATCACTTTAATTAACTTTGATAATTCGATTATGTGCCTCTCTCTTGTTTTGTTTGGGATTAGCTGGCTGTAGTGTGAGTTTTCATTTCCATGACTCTGTAATGCTAATTGATTTTGATCTATGACCAGCTCTAATGCTCTGCCAGCAAGGTTAATTATGCATCTGAGTGCCTGAGTGTGGAATAAATGGAAACAAATGCAAATAAAGGCATTAATGTGTAGCATCCTATTATTTGAAGCATAACTAAAGGTCCCATGTTAGTATGAGGCCATGTATTAGTCAGTAATCCTGTGCTTTATGAGAGAGGGTAAACATGCAAAAACACATAGATGGCTGCATAAATGATTCAGAAAAAAATTAGGCAATCAGGCAAACTTCTAACAGACTCCCCTCTGGACGATCCTATTGGATCCAGTACTTGAAATAAGGAGAAAAAAAAATTGCTTGTCATCACTGCAGCAGCGAATTTACATTCAGTGACAGAACTGTAATTTACTTAGAAACTCTGCCCATGAAAGCAGCAGTAAATACAAATAGGGGAAAAGACTAAAATAGAACAGACTGTAAAAAAATTATCATGTAACAGAAAAAAAAAAAAATCAACAACAATGTATGTAAAAATTGAACCAAAACAGGAAAAAGACCACTGTGTAGATCAGTTCAAAATATGTTTTGGGTTTCCATTAATATGATATCGATATCATAATCTACTGTAGATCAATCATATTTCTCTCTTTACTTTAATTTATGGCATTTATCTATATGCCAACACCCAGACAGTTGGATATGGAAGATTAAACCTTCTCTTGCTTTTTCTCTACCAGGAAAAGAGTTTAGATACCTCCTTTAGGCATCCATTTGTATAGTAAATCATGTTTGAAGCAACTGGAATTCTTTGCCAAGCTTCATTATAGTAAATCGATGACAATGCAAATTATAAATTCATTAGTGAGCTCAGCAGGCAAGCGGAAGCTCCAGTGTGGTGCTCAGTTGTGTGTTTTGGTTGCCCAGAAACTTCAGGCTAAACAGTGGCCGATAGCGTAAAATAGTAGCATACGATGAGCTAGAAATGAACGAGTATATGATTTCGTGTGACAATCTCTATGAAGACCAAATTAGCTACGCTGTTTTTTTAGATACATTTTGACACGATTTTGTATGATTTTGTTACATGCGTACATTTTGCTGCAATGTAAAATAAAAATTGTTTTTTTGACATTTTTTTCAGTTTTTTTTTCATTTTTTTTTTTCATGAACGAGATACACTCACTCGAGGGAAAAAAAAAAGCAGAACGAATAAGTAGTCTGGAATAAGCAGATTTTATGTCGGTCCTTTTTATTTGTAGTTTCCTGACATATAAGTAGATTCAACAACTAGAGAAAGAAAACAAACCTTACCTCCTATTGATTTTTGCCAAACAAAAGTTTCAGCTTGTTTTTTTTAAATGTAAAAAGGAACATCAGGCCAGTCAAACTGGACATGTGAACTGAGAGACAACAGTAAATACGACCATGAATTGCCTAAAAAACACAGTGCATGGCGAAATAAATGAAAGACATTGCTGCTATAGGAGAACAAATATTTCTTCAGAGCTCTGGAGATCATGATTGTTTTTCCTGCAAGAGTAAGCGAAAATGCTAACATGGTGCTGTTTGTTATTGTGACTCGATAGCAGCACATGAAATGAAAGATAAGCTTGTTTTCATTACTAGCCACTTTTAAAGAATTACTGAATTATCATCAGCAGAAAACCAGTGAAAACGCACAATTCTTTGAGAATATGAACAAAACGTTTATAGCTTCATTCTTCTAGGGTTAAGTACGATGCAACCACAGCACACTTTTATTAATATCTAACATTTGTATTTTTGCTAGTCTATAAAAACATGCATGATCTAATGGGGCTTGAAATGATTAAAAATTCAGATGAGGTTAACTGCCTTGCCTGCAATCCTTTGGGGAAACCTAAAAACCATGGGGACTGAAATGCTTTCTGTGTTCCTCCTGCATCATAATAAGTGCACTTTTTAAATTCTGTATTTTATGAAGCATGTTCAAGGCCTAGAAACTTTCAAAAGCGACAGTATGCAGTGCAGAAGTAGAAATAATTGGATATTGTACTTAATTGTTCTCAATGCATTTCTTTGCCATTTCCATGAAACTTAAGGCGTAAATGCCATTTTCATTTCTGAAGCTTCCGGATTTCTGAAAGGCAGCAAATGCACCTCAATAAGATGCTGCTGCTTAATAGGATTGTACACATCTGGGTCTATATTTCCATCTGAAATATCTGATTATCTAAATATAAAATATGTAGCCAGCTGCAGTAAAATCAAGAATTTACTTTTTAAACACTGAGTGGTTTTTACTCTGGACTTGTTTGCCACAATTAGGGTTGCAAAATACAAAGAGCTTGTAAGGCTGGAAAGTTTCCATGGGAATTAAAGGGAATATCTGCGAATTAACCTGGAAGTAAAAGGAATAAACTGGGAATATACAATTTTGCAAGTCTGTTATTTTGCGGGATATTTTTGTTTAAAACAACCAGATTTAATGCAATTTTAGTTGAATTTCTACGCTGCACATTCATCAATCACATGCACACTTCATAAAATAAGGGATAATTTCTTTAATCCTACACATCGAAAAATGTCCATCTTGGCAAATATTCATACAAATATTAATACGGAGTATTATACAGTCGGTTTACTGGTCAGCGCTATGTGTTTTGTCTATCTGTCCTACACTGTCTTGTATTGTCTGGTGTCTTATGTCTTGCACTGTTTGCACTCTGTTGCACACGATGCCTTTTATGTAGCGAGGACAACTTACTTTAGTCCTTAGCTTTGTGTTCTGTTATGTAGCCCTGTGTTGTGTGATGTAGCTCTATGTTGTATGATGTAACTCTGTGTAGTGTGATGTAGCTCTGTGTTGTGTGATGTAGCTCTATGTTGTGTGATGTAGCTTTGTGTTGTGTGATGTAGCTCTATGTTGTGTGATGTAGCTCTATGTAGTGTGATGTAGCTCTATGTTGTGTGATGTAGCTCTATGTAGTGTGATGTAGCTCTATGTTGTGTGATGTAGCTCTATGTTGTGTGATGTAGCTTTGTGTTGTGTGATGTAGCTCGTGGTGTGTGATGTAGCTCTATGTTGTGTGATGTAGCTCTAAGTTGTGTGATGTAGCTTTGTGTTGTGTGATGTAGCTCTGTGTTGTGTGATGTAGCTCTATGTTGTGTGATGTAGCTCTGTGTAGTGTGATGTAGCTTTGTGTTGTGTGATGTAGCTCTATGTTGTGTGATGTAGCTCTGTGCAGTGTGATGTAGCTCTGTTTTGTGTGATGTAGCTCTATGATGTGTGATGTAGCTCTATGTAGTGTGATGTAGCTCTGTGTAGTGTGATGTAGCTCTATGTTGTGTGATGTAGCTCTATGTTGTGTGATGTAGCTCTGTGTTGTGTGATGTAGCTCTGTGTAGTGTGATGTAGCTCTGTGTAGTCTGATGTAGCTCTATGTTGTGTGATGTAGCTCTGTGTAGTGTGATGTAGCTCTGTGTTGTGTGATGTAGCTCTATGTTGTGTGATATAGCTCAGTGTTGTGTGATGTAGCTCTGTGTAGTGTGATGTAGCTCTGTGTTGTGTGATGTAGCTCTGTGTTGTAGCTCTATGTTGTGTGACGTAGCTCTATGTTGTGTGTTGTAGCTCTGTGTAGTGTGATGTAGCTCTGTGTTGTGTGATGTAGCTCTATGTTGTGTGATGTAGGTCTATGTTGTGTGATGTAGCTCTGTGTTGTGTAATGTAGCTTTGTGTTGTGTGATGTAGCTCTGTGTTGTGTAATGTAGCTTTGTGTTGTGTGATGTAGCTCTGTGTTGTGTAATGTAGCTTTGTGTTGTGTGATGTAGCTCTGTGTTGTGTAATGTAGCTTAGTGTTGTGTGATGTAGCTCTGTGTTGTGTGATGTAGCTTTGTGTTGTGTAATGTAGCTTTGTGTTGTGTGATGTAGCTTTGTGTTGTGTGATGTAGCTCTATGTTGTGTGATGTAGCTCTATGTAGTGTGATGTAGCTCTATGTTGTGTGATGTAGCTCTATGTTGTGTGATGTAGCTTTGTGTTGTGTGATGTAGCTCTGTGTTGTGTGATGTAGCTCTATGTTGTGTGATGTAGCTCTAAGTTGTGTGATGTAGCTTTGTGTTGTGTGATGTAGCTCTGTGTTGTGTGATGTAGCTCTATGTTGTGTGATGTAGCTCTGTGTAGTGTGATGTAGCTTTGTGTTGTGTGATGTAGCTCTATGTTGTGTGATGTAGCTCTGTGCAGTGTGATGTAGCTCTGTTTTGTGTGATGTAGCTCTATGTTGTGTGATGTAGCTCTATGTAGTGTGATGAAGCTCTATGTAGTGTGATGTAGCTCTGTGTAGTGTGATGTAGCTCTATGTTGTGTGATGTAGCTCTATGTTGTGTGATGTAGCTCTGTGTAGTGTGATGTAGCTCTGTGTAGTCTGATGTAGCTCTATGTTGTGTGATGTAGCTCTGTGTAGTGTGATGTAGCTCTGTGTTGTGTGATGTAGCTCTGTGTAGTGTGATGTAGCTCTGTGTTGTGTGATGTAGCTCTGTGTTGTGTGATGTAGCTCTATGTTGTGTGATATAGCTCAGTGTTGTGTGATGTAGCTCTGTGTAGTGTGATGTAGCTCTGTGTTGTGTGATGTAGCTCTGTGTTGTAGCTCTGTTGTGTGACGTAGCTCTATGTTGTGTGTTGTAGCTCTGTGTAGTGTGATGTAGCTCTGTGTTGTGTGATGTAGCTCCATGTTGTGTGATGTAGGTCTATGTTGTGTGATGTAGCTCTGTGTTGTGTAATGTAGCTTTGTGTTGTGTGATGTAGCTCTGTGTTGTGTAATGTAGCTTTGTGTTGTGTGATGTAGCTCTGTGTTGTGTAATGTAGCTTAGTGTTGTGTGATGTAGCTCTGTGTTGTGTGATGTAGCTCTATGTTGTGTGATGTAGCTCTAAGTTGTGTGATGTAGCTTTGTGTTGTGTGATGTAGCTCTGTGTTGTGTGATGTAGCTCTATGTTGTGTGATGTAGCTCTGTGTAGTGTGATGTAGCTTTGTGTTGTGTGATGTAGCTCTATGTTGTGTGATGTAGCTCTGTGCAGTGTGATGTAGCTCTGTTTTGTGTGATGTAGCTCTATGTTGTGTGATGTAGCTCTATGTAGTGTGATGAAGCTCTATGTAGTGTGATGTAGCTCTGTGTAGTGTGATGTAGCTCTATGTTGTGTGATGTAGCTCTATGTTGTGTGATGTAGCTCTGTGTAGTGTGATGTAGCTCTGTGTAGTCTGATGTAGCTCTATGTTGTGTGATGTAGCTCTGTGTAGTGTGATGTAGCTCTGTGTTGTGTGATGTAGCTCTATGTTGTGTGATATAGCTCAGTGTTGTGTGATGTAGCTCTGTGTAGTGTGATGTAGCTCTGTGTTGTGTGATGTAGCTCTGTGTTGTGTGATGTAGCTCTATGTTGTGTGATGTAGCTCTATGTAGTGTGATGAAGCTCTATGTAGTGTGATGTAGCTCTGTGTAGTGTGATGTAGCTCTGTGTAGTGTGATGTAGCTCTGTGTTGTGTGATGTAGCTCTGTGTTGTGTGATGTAGCTCTATGTTGTGTGATGTAGCTCTATGTAGTGTGATGAAGCTCTATGTAGTGTGATGTAGCTCTGTGTAGTGTGATGTAGCTCTGTGTAGTGTGATGTAGCTCTATGTTGTGTGATGTAGCTCTATGTTGTGTGATGTAGCTCTGTGTAGTGTGATGTAGCTCTGTGTAGTCTGATGTAGCTCTATGTTGTGTGATGTAGCTCTGTGTTGTGTGATGTAGCTCTATGTTGTGTGGTGTAGCTCTATGTTGTGTGATATAGCTCAGTGTTGTGTGATGTAGCTCTGTGTAGTGTGGTGTAGCTCTGTGTTGTGTGATGTAGCTCTGTGTTGTGTGATGTAGCTCTATGTTGTGTGATATAGCTCTGTGTTGTGTGATGTAGCTCTGTGTAGTGTGATGTAGCTCTGTGTTGTGTGATGTAGCTCTGTGTTGTAGCTCTGTTGTGTGACGTAGCTCTATGTTGTGTGTTGTAGCTCTGTTTAGTGTGATGTAGCTCTGTGTTGTGTGATGTAGCTCTATGTTGTGTGGTGTAGGTCTATGTTGTGTGATGTAGCTCTGTGTTGTGTAATGTAGCTTTGTGTTGTGTGATGTAGCTCTGTGTTGTGTAATGTAGCTTTGTGTTGTGTGATGTAGCTCTGTGTTGTGTAATGTAGCTTAGTGTTGTGTGATGTAGCTCTGTGTTGTGTGATGTAGCTCTGTGTTGTGTAATGTAGCTTTGTGTTGTGTGATGTAGCTCTGTGTAGTGTGATGTAGTTTTGTGATGTAGCTCTGTGTAGTGTGATGTAGTTGTGTGATGTAGCTCTGTGTAGTGTGATGTAGCTCTGTGTTATGTGATGTAACTCTGTGTAGTGTGATGTAGCTCTATGTTGTGTGATGTACCTGCAATTAGAACAGGTTTATGTATCAAGTGTTATATAGTTATATATTCTCAGAGTAATGAATGAACAAAAGTGTGAACATTTAGTAAATGTTCAGAACTTAAACAGCTCGTTCCGAAACTCTTGTTGCAATCAGGAGCTCATGGATTAAAGTTTGATTCCACATTAGTCTTTTTTAAGCAGAGGTCGATTTAATTGTTCTTTTGCTTTTTTTTAACCCACTCACGTGGGTTTCATCAATTGCCAGCTTCAGACTGTAGCAAAAGCACAATCTGTGTTTGTGTGTATTTATCTGCGATCCTGAGATCACATTTAATTCTTGTTAATTAAAACCAAAACAATTGCAAGGCCACAACTTGTAGGTTTCTGGTTCATTTATTATCAAATCGTGATGTAAACAGGCCTAAGATGTTTACTGCAAAAAATAAATAAATAATTAGACCATTGAGATTAGGAGTAAAAATGTTATCAGATTACCACAGATTATTATGGCGGCAGAGCATATTTAGAATAGAATAGAATAGAATAGAATAGAATAGAATAGAATAGAATCAGACAGCCAATACATATTTGCATGTTGCATAAATGAATGCTCATTGCGTAATATAATGTATATAATGTAAACTATAGCGCTGTAGAGGTGCTGCTGGTATACAGTTTTGTCAAAATCTGAGTTATAAGGTCTTTTTTTTTATAGTGTTCAGAAATATATATCCTTTAGAAAAAAACACGAAAAAGCATGATTTTTGGAATGCATTTGGGAAAAAAGTGCACCATGCTGTGCACCATGTCTACAAGGTGGCATCAAAAAGTTTGGAGACTCGCTCTTTTACCAAGAAAGTACTAGTGTTTATCTACACTATCACCTTCAAAATAGTCCCCCCGCACAGCCATACGCTCCTGCCACTTCTGGGATGTGTCCTGGAAGTCTTCTTTTCGAAGCACCTTCTGCTATTCGCTATATGGATCGGCGCAATGGTGTCAAAACGACGACCTTTGAGCCGGATCTTCATCTTTGTGAAGAGGGCGAAAATATAACAGAAAATATTATATATTTGGATACATTATTTGGATGAAATATTTCATCCAAACTTAGATTTCCATCAGATGTTATACACTGGGCTTAAATAGTATCAAACTGCTGCAGGAGGAGATCACAGGAATAGATGAAATATTGTCACTTGATATTAATTGACCGCAATCGCAGATTCTAGTGGCAGCACTTGATAGTAATTTAATCACAGCTGTTTTAAGCCTGTTTTTTACACATAGGAGTTACTACAGATGAACACAGAGTGATGCTTAATTCTGGTGAGAGTGTATCCTGTGCCATGTTTTTCCCTCCATGCCAAAACACTTCTCAAGGAAATAGACTTTGCTGAGTATCTCCTCCATGATACCAAGTTCATTCTGCGATCACCACAGACAGTGATGCAAGTGCTGGGTATTGCTTTTTTTGCCCGTTTTGAAAAGGATCTAAAGGATCATTTTACAGATCATATGTATGATGAGCTAGAGCACATTTTTTACTTGCTAGAGTATTCAATGTAACTATTCTGCTTAGTATTTTAGTTAAATAAATAATAAATGGAAAGGACAGAAAACCTAATATTTTGATTGCAAACTCATTGTAAGCCTTTTAGTTCAGCGTTGAGCTTCGGATTCTTTTTTCTGTGCACTTTTAATTTTATTTTTAGCAATGAAAGAATGATGTTGATGTGTGTAAACCCTACATGCATATGCTAAGCAGAGACAGAGCTTATTGTGACTTGTATAAAAATAAGCAACCTGGCAAGACATCATATCGTGAGATGTGTCCTGGCATGACTCACATGTGATAGGGCCAAGACAGTAGACAAGTTTTTTTTTCTAAATACTCCTGTAAGCCTTTAATACAGTGTGCTGTTTTACAGGAGGTGCAGGTGGGTGTATGTACGTGGATGTAGGCGTCATGTATCAGTCCTGATGCATTAGAGAAGGCTTTAGTTTGCACTATATATATATATATATATAGATAGATAGATAGATAGATAGATAGATAGATAGATAGATAGATAGATAGATAGATAGATAGATAGATATTATAGGTGACACTCTGACAGGTCCACATGGATATGAGGAAACAGTAGGCAGGCTCTTTATTTTTCTGGGTGATTTTCCTTCCAGTTTTATCTCACTAGTCACACCAAACCATGTGTTGTTCATCTCTCTCTCTCTCTCTCTCTCTCTCTCTCTCTCTCTCTCTCTCTCTCTCTCTCTCTCTCTCTCTCTCTCTCTCTCTCTCTCATGGCTGTCATCTTTCCCATTTTTATCCTGTTCACCTTTCACAGAACTTAATTCCACCATTCACAAAAACAGTGCTTGACACTTCCGATAGATAGATATATAGACGGACAGACAGACAGACAGACAGACAGACAGACAGACAGACAGACACACACACACACACACACACACACACACACAAACGTTAATAAATATATACAAATACACAACAATCTGCCATACTATTACAATAAATGATATGTCCAAATACTTATAGAGTGTACTTACTGTACCAATAGTGCTCCACAGACAGTTGTCTGCAGTGTCTGCAGTGGGCATGTGAGAATCAAAACTCGAATGACCAATGAAAGAAGAAGTACAAGGTGGTATCAAAAAACAGTTTACACACCGTTCCTGCCACTTCTGGAGCATATTAAGCACCTTCTGCTGCTGGATCTCTGCAATGGTGTTCACTTTTCAGGAACAGGGCGAAGTCCCTTCCCGTGGGCTCACCACCTGCAGGAGGGACCGTAAGGGATGGTGCTGTGAGGATTGGGCAGCGGTCGAAGGGCTGCTTAGACTGCTGCCCCCGCGACCCGAATTACGGATAAGCGGGAGAAAATGAATGAATGAATGAAAGGGCGAAGTCCGCAGGAGCCAAATCTCACGCCTTGGGTGGTTCCATGAAATCCCGGAGTAAGAACGGGAGCTTTGAGGATGGATTTGGACTGTAGTTAATGTCAACAGTCTGCTACACTGACTCAGGACTACAGTTTGCTTCTGATCACCATCACTGTACGCTGCAACATCGTATATCTGTAATAAATAGACGTTTGGTGCAACCCAGATGAGGATGGGTTCTCTCTTGAGTCTGGTTCATCTCAAGGTTTCTTCCTTATGCCCTTTCTGGGAGTTTTTCCTTGACACAGTCGCCACCGGTTCGCTCATTAGGGACAAAATTACACTTATAAAGAACATCTTCATTTTTTATCACCACATTATCTGTGTAAAGCTGCTTTAAAACAATGTTCATTATACAAATAAAAATAAATTGAATTGAATTAAAATCTGGGTGGGTGCGGAAGTGAGATTCTCTGAATTGGCGAACAATTTCACCATTTTCGGTGGTTGAGGTTTCGGTGGTTGAGACGAAAAAAGGTCTTTCCGGATCTTTTTTTCGTCTGCTAGTGATGTTCTTCCGCTGACTGTAATGACTCGTTGCACAAACGTCTCTGGGGCAGAATTTCACGTTCGCTATTTGTTCTAGCTTGCTGTCTGTGACGAGACGCGGTAACTCGCGTGGTCAGAATAGCACCAGTTAGTACCGTTAGTACCGTCTCGAAAACCTTTTGATACCACCTCGTAAGTAGAAGTCTTGTCATACTACTGTCTTTTGTCTTGGAGGCTGTATGTTTTACAGAATGAATAAGAAAGCGCACAGGTGAACACTATTCAACCTCCAACTATAAAACACTGAACACGTCGGTGTGTAATTACATATTAACTTCTGAGAGAGATAGTTTTAGTATTACAGTTGTGAAAGTTCAAATAAAAGCAACACTTGTATGATTCCTGTTTTTCTTGCAACACAGTTTGTTGTGTGTAAATGAATGGGGGGGAGAGAGAGAGAGAGAGAAAGACAGAGGGAGAGAGAGATAAATCAGAAGACAGTCAAAGGACCTGGAGCCTTTCTCTGGGTGTGATAACGACCCGGAGAAAAGGTCACCTATCCAATCTCACCGTGTGACCTCTGCACTATCGACCTTTTACACAAAATGATGCTGCGCATAAAAAGAGCCCATGAAGGTGCTCGGATATTAATCAATTTTTTTGTGTGCTCTTTTGTCTTTCCTCTTTATATACTGTAGCTCCAGACTAAATGGTATGATACGTGGTGTTGGGAATCTGCTAAATTTAGGCTGAAACGACAGTGAGATTCATAACCTGACTTTCTGTTTCAATCATCAAATTTGAAAACACTTGTTACTTGTTATAATTGTAATGTGTAAAATCCACTCCAAAATGTTTAAGATAGAATTTTTCAGGGTTTCCTCAGGGTTCTTAAAATCCTAATTTTTCTTAAATGCACTGTTCTTTGTCCTAAATAATTAATTAGTTTAAATTTTTTAATGTCCTTAGATAGATAGATAGATAGATAGATAGATAGATAGATAGATAGATAGATAGATAGATAGATAGATAGATAGATAGATACGCTACCTCTAAGGCTCATTGAAATGCTCCCCCATCACTTTTTTTTCCCTCCCTGTTGTAGTTCTTTCTTTCTTTCGCTAGTCCAAATAGATTTAATTGTATTACGACTACAAATGAGACCAACATGCAACAGCCAATCAGCTTTCTGATATCGGTGCGACTCTCTCTTGATCGTACCACAGACGTAAAACTGATTTAGTTTTTTAGTTAAGGGCAAAGAAATGGCAAAGAAAATTAATTTTGGGCTTGGTCAAAGCAAGTTGCTAACAACGTATTAGTGTCTGTTTTCGATGTCATGCCTTACATTTCATTCTGTCTATATTCTCTCTGCATGCATTCTTTCCCTCGTCTCCCACCTCTTCTTTCTTTTCTTCTCTCTCCCATTGCTTTCCAAACTCTGCTGCGTGTGAGGCGTGATAACGCATTCATAGGTTCTCTGATGAGATCAATTATATATTCGCAATCACAACAGCACCGATTTATTACCCCTCCAGCTTTCCGTTCTCACCGTTTTTTTGTTTAGTTTTTGTGCCTTGTAAAAACAAAACATGAATAAAAAAGAAAGCTTTTCAAACAATACCCACATTAATCTTCTAGCTTTTTTACCATGGGTTTCATTTCTCTCTTGGTCATGTGCACATTAACTCAGGTCATGATCAAGAGAGAGCAGATTGTAAGTGTGTGCAGACACGTGTAAATTCATTAGAATACTTACCACATCGATCGACTATCAGTCTCCACTCCTTTTTTTTGGAGTCTCTCCACCATCAGCGTTCAAATGCAAACTAGCTCACTTGACAGCTACATGCCTCTCGCTGAATAGATTGCTCCTAGTTTCTGTGTTTTCTGTTGAATGTTAATAGAAGCCTTAGAGCCAAGAGGCAAACCCTAAAGTCCTGAATTTTTACATTTTCTTCCGCATTCCCTCCATGTTTCTTTTTTAAAACCCCTTTCCATACGGTAAAACCCCAGTTGGTTTTCCTTTGTATACGCTGCCACTGGGGCAGAAAACAGGCTATCAGATTTTCATAGCTACACACATGATGCTAATCCATTTTCTTAGACCGCGTTATTACTACAAAACCCCCTGGCACACGCCATACCGCCATACCATGCAGTCTTGTGTTGTTTTTTTATGAATTATTATTTATTTATTATGCACGTGTTAAGTCCCTATCGGATGGTTACTTGTCAAGGGCGACACTTATACCCAGCTAAGTGTTAATTTTTTTTAAATACCACCGTATCGTTATGTAATATATTTTCTGTTTCTTCTTTTATTTTCTTATATTGCTTTGTATTTTATACTTAAATACCCTTTTACTTAATTCACAATTTCTGAGCGGCCGATCGGGTTTACATTTCACTACAAGTTGCATTCCGAATATAATTTGTGACAAATAAAAATCCAAAATCCATGTTTTGTTCTGTTTTAGTCAATTATTTCTCAAACATTTTAAACAGGTCTTAATTTTCCAATGTCCATGTGATGCTGCTAATTGAAATGCTCATGCAGCACTTTAAAATCGTTTTTGTTTGTTTGTTAGTTTCCGTGTTGGTGTTCTTTCTTTCGCTAGTCCAAATATAATTACGACTACAAATGAGACCAACATGCAACAGCTTTCTTTTATTGGTGCGAATCTCTCATGGATTGTAACCTTTGACTTAAAACGGATTTTATTTTTCAGCTATGGGGAAGTTTAGCGATACTTGAAAAAAGTATGTTGCGATATAAATTTTAAGTTTAATTTAAAATGGTTTTAGAAGGTCTAAATGAAAAAGGTCTCGGTGAAACCTAGAGAAACCCTGCATAAGCAATTTTTTTCTGCTTGATTTGCATTTCAGGCGCACGCTTTTCGTGAGCTCATCTCGCACATGTTTAACACGTTAACAGCTCGCCTCGATCGAACATTAGCACGTGTGTAATTGCGCAAATGCTAGCGTAATGTGTGCTCCAGGGCATATGTGCAAGTGCGATCAGCCCGAGGACTTGCCCAGTACAAGGCAGACGATGTGATGAGTGTAATTCAGAAATACCGGAGTTATTTGCTTTGGCACATGTTAAAAGTTGATTGAATTTGAATACGTTTTCTATCACCTCTATTCACTGATCACCATTTCAGGAAATTTGCTTGTCCTTTCTCACTTCCAGTGTGCTATTCACTCATCAACAGTGACTGATAAGACAAAATCATTGTATTTTTGCCGCTGGGACAAGCTAATTATTTTAGTGTGCGTTATGGCTGTACTAGGAAGCTCATTAGCTCAATTAATGATGCTCAGTACCAGTAACGTACAACACGTACAACATGTAGCCATGCTACGATTAGGATTGCATGTGGATTTTTCCTGATTCTAAAAATCATGTACATGGTATAATATATGTACTGTATATATTTATTTACACCCATAAATCATAGCACGATATCCATGCACACAGCGAGAGATGAAAAGTGTGTGCTGACCAACAGGTGGATGAAAGTAAAAGGGGGAACGAGAGAGTGGGCGCAGAGAGGAGAGGAGAGGGGATGGGTGAGGTTCTGCCGTCTGTTGCTTAGCAACCAACGTCGTTCCGTCTGGAGGATGTCACAATTTCCCAGTGCAAAAGAGATTACATTGTGTCAAAGGGGATTGAGATGCGCACACACACACACACACACACACACACACACACACACACACACACACACACACACACACACACACCGAAACACACACACACGCACGCACTAGAATGCGCTTCATAAATTATCAAGAGCCATTTATTGGTTGTAGTGAACATAGAAAAGCAACTGAAATACACAATCTCTATTGCTTTTCCCATTCACACACACACACACACACACACACCCACACACACACACACACACACACACACACACATACACGTAATTAGTTTTGAATTGTGTGTGCAGCTGGTTCTCCATTGTCACCAAAGAGCTTTCATGTAAACAAATGTGTGTGTGTGTGTGTGTGTGTGTGTGTGTGTGTGTGTGTGTGTTGGGGGTGGGAGGGGGCATCTGCATGCCGATTATTTGGTGTTGATAGCAGAGTTTGCACCACCGTGGCCTCACTCACATTTTCCCACTTTCCCCTCTGTCTCCATCTTGCCATCAATTTCATAATCATGTTTTATTTCTCACCTCCAACACAAACTCATCTAACTCCAGCTGAGTCACTTCAGGAAAAAAATAAAGTGGGGACTCAGTACGTGATAAAAAAAAGGGTAGTGGGAGAGAAAAGGTGAAAAAAGGATGTGGGATGGGATTTCTCTTTAAGTTCTCTTTTCCTTCATAATGAGATTCTATTAAAAACATTTATATTATTTTTAAACTGCTCCATGTTGAGTTGTAACATTCAGATTTTTAAGGAAGTGCTCAGGTTTGTAAAAGGTTTTTATTTGTTTTATGTCGACTTGCAGAAACAGTCATATTTTACACATTTCTTTTTAATGACATCAAGGCCAAAGGGTTTGTATGCCCCAAAAAGGAAATTCTGCAGCGTTTTTCACAAGTCAAAAATAAAAACATTTTTATATCCTGATGCACTTTTTACATGGAATTTTTACCTCAAATGGAAAGCAATGCAAATGGACAGCGGCAAAGTTTTTATTTTATTATTTTTTTAATTAGAAGAAGAAAGATTTTTAATTAACTCTAAATGTAACAATAAATGAAAAGATCGGGTTTTTAGTTTTACTTTGTAGAAAAGTGTAAGATATTGCATAAACTATTGCCATATTGTAGGTGGGGTGTTCAAAATGTCTCGAATGTGTAGAGAACCTGGGATTGTCACCGGATTTAAGGTCCTAAAGCTTGACATTGTGAAATAATGATGAACTGTTTTGTCTTTTTACAGCTGATCTCCAGCGATGCAGACGGAGCCATACAAAGAGCCGGACGGTTCAGGGTGGAGAACGGTTCCTTAGATGAGGTGAGGAATGTACTAAAAAAACAAACAAATGTACAGCATATTGTACCAGTAAAACCATCTTCAAAATCAGTTATTCTTCTTTTCTTATCTTTATTACAATTATCTCTATTCTGCTTAACAAGGAGTTATTAGATTTTGTGGTTTGGGAGAGGTTGCAGGATTTACTTCTTCTAATTGTGACAGCTAGACGACTGGGTCAGAGTATCTCCAAAACTGCAGCTCCTGTGGTCAGTATCCATCAAAAGTGCTCCAAGGAAGGAACAGTGGTCAACCGGCGACAGAGTCGTGGGCACCTGAGGCTCATTGATGCATGTGGGGAGTGAAGGCTGGTCCGTGTAGTCCGATCCAACAGACGAGCTCCTGTAGCTATATATATATATATATATATATATATATATATATATACACACACACACAAACAGGAAGTGTGTCTTAATCCCGCTTGCTTTTAGCGTTCATTTGTTTTAAATAATATTCGTTAACAATGGTGGAATATCCTCCATGATGCTACAGTGCAATAGAAATAAAGATACACAAAATTTTTTTTTCCGAGGTAAGGCAGTCATACAACATCTGACAACATAGGAAGTGTGGCCTAAATCCACTGTATATTTGGCACAGTGGCTCGAGGTTCACGGGTACTGTATGTACATTGATGCGGCATAATAACAACCACATGCCAATACTGGCTTATGAAGCAGACACTGCAGCATGCTTGCAGATACAGCGAAACAATTGCTGGTTCATTGAGCCCAAGCTGTACGGAGGCGCTGATCAGAATTCAGACGATGCATCGATGGACCAACAAGCTCACTAATCCAAGTCAAGTGATTCGTTGTTTAAAACCTACTAATCAGACACGAAGCTCTGTTTTTCCTTCTTCTCTTTTTTTTTTTTTTCACTAATATCTCATATGAAAAAAACTAGACTGACAAAATGTCAAAGCTAGCACATCTAAACATGCTTCTAGACTGGAGACCAAGTCTAAATGTGTGCATTATGGCTTATTAACCCTTTAACACCTATTTGCATTTTCAGAAAAATTAGATAGGCTTGATTACAGAGTGAAGCTTGTAGAGGGGTGGGAGGGTAAAGAATGTTCATCAGTATGCAGCACTGGCAGTTCTACATAATTATATGGATAGTGGATAAAAAAAACAAACCTAACACTCCATGTAAAATAGTACTGAACTTTCTAACAAAAAAAAAAACAGCACTGATTTATGAAAATGTTCTAAATAAAATAAATCTGAATATATTAATAAATAAATATAATTGTATAATAAATGAACAAAAAAATTTATAAATATAATATAACGCTCTCTGTGCAGCACGAAGACTCGCGTGTAAAAACAAACAGCACGTGGCATCGGTGATTCGCCTCTAGAGGCGTTTCTCGTAATGACAGCAGATCTTCTCAGCCACCCCAGCAACAGACACAAGCCGGAAAAACTATCGGTTTGGATTTTTACCAATAGCCGATAGTTTCAGGATCACCTATTTAAAAACTGACAGACTTTTTTTTTAAAAAGACAGACTTTTTCATCCGTTTTATTATTGTTATTCTCTTGGTAAAAAAAATACATTTATGACTTAAACTGGTTCAGATGTATTGGGACACAGTAGGATCTAGATAGCAGCAAACTTGACGCTTGTGTATTGTTATGATTTGTCTTCCTACCATTATTCCTATTCCAAACAATCCCCTGTGAGTTTAAAAGATCTTTGGAGTTTACATACAATATTATGTACTGGTTAACACACAGTAACACAGTTTCTGGGCAATTACATAGGGTTTACCAGAAGGGTAAAACCAGGTTTACCACCCCAAACCAGGTGGAGAAATGTGTTATTTTCTGATGAACGAGCTGGAATGTTATGTGCATAGTTCTAAAACATATGTTTGGCACAAAATAAAGACAGCGTATTACTCAAAGAACACCCTAACCACAGTGAAGCAAACAAAACCAGTCTATTTTAGCACAATACCTCCAGATCATCATATTTCCCTTTCCAGCACAAGTGATTTAAAGCAGTAAGCTGTGATTTCAGTAGAAGACAATCAAAGCTTTTAGAATTGTTAAGTGAGACATTGTATTAAAATCCCTTTAAACACTTGTGAAGTGAGCTATAATGGTGAGCAGGAAATTCCTTTTGCCAGATTAATGCTATGGGTCTAGAACATTTCTGCTTTTTGAACTAATGTCACTATAATAGTCAGTATAGTGGAATACCCTGTTAGTAGGGTTGCAAAAATCCAGGAATTTTCAAAACTGGAAACTTTCCAGGAATTACTGAGATTAAACTGGGAAGTTACAAAATTGCAGGTTAGCCTATATCAGGGAACTTAAAGGTTGTTGAAAAAAATATTCCGCAGGATAATCTTGGTTGAAACAACCAGATTGAATGCGATTTTAGCTAAATTTCCACCCTGTACATTCATCAATCACACTGTGCATTCCTCCATAACAGATACTTTCTTGAATCCTGCTCAAAAAAGAATGTCAAAAACGTGCATTTTGTTAAGTATTCACACAAATTGCATAAATATCACATAAATGTATTTTCGAAACGTCTGTAAACTGTGCGTGATGTATTGTGCAACAAAATTATATCAATAAGATCAACAATTAAATCAAAGTAAAAAAAAAAGGCATTTTTTAAAAAGCGGTTTCCTTTTGCGTGCATGTCAACCTATCAACCAAATTGTTCATATTTATTTTTGTATATGATTTTATAATATAAAATTTCCTTACATTTTTAATTCCTTGCCACAAATTCCCATAAATTCCTTGTAAGTTTCCAACTTGGAATATTTCCAAAATTCCCCAGATGAAGTTCTCATAGAAAGCTTCTGTAAATGTAACGGAAATTTTTACACACCTTTGCAACCGTACACATTACAGGAGAAAATATCTAACATGAAATATCTCGGTGAAGTGACAAGTGGCGAAGTGCTGGTTTAGTGGTTGGGGCTTTGGGTTATGCATTAGAAGGTCATCACCTTATTTTGAAACCAAAAATGGCAAGCTGTCATGGTTGCATGTTTGAGCAAGATTTTTAACCTTTAACTGCTCAGTTTTATCCTTTCTCAGTTCAAAGTCACTTTTTATGAAAGCATCAGGCACATACCCCCCTGAAAAAAATGCAGACGGGACCACAGCTAATATTTATAGCTATTGTGTGTATGACAAAGTGAACTTTTTCAATTATTATAACATGTTAGTGCATGTGTGAGTGTGTGTGTGTGTGTGTGTGTGTGTGTGTGTGTGTGTGTGTGTGTGTGTGTGTGTGTGTGTGTGTGTGTGTGTGTTTGTGTGTGTGTGTGTGTGTGTGTGTGTGTGTGTATTTTGCTTGTCCAGAAAGCTGTTTTCAATACGCCTATATTTCATTTACTTGTGCTCAATGGCAGTCTTTTACCTCGCAGCCCAATTGCCCTGGTGCCATATTGCTGTAACAAACAACCCACACTAGCAATCATAGAGGCAGTGGTTGAAATCCTTCACAAAAACACAAGTGTGAGGAAATTGGCACAGTTGAAAACAAGCTGTCTTTAATCCCTTAGCTTCTTTGATGATTTATTTATTTTTTTAGATCCAGTAGGTAGTGTGGCAAATCTTAAATGCTATTGGGTGGTCATGGAAAACAGTTCAACCCTTCAACATGCTCACTCTCTGGTGTCGTTGTTCAAAACATCACATCAATGCAGAAATATGGAATTAAACCATTTTCACGTGAGATTTATCCTATCCGAGAACATCACGGAGGGTTTTCCTGTTATCTGAGCAACTTTGGATTACAAAAAAGTCAGTGATGCTGCCACGAATAACATTATGAACACCTGCCTAATATTGTGTTGGTCTCCTTTTTGCTGCTAAAACAGTTCTGTCCCTTCGAGCATTAACTTCTTCAGAGCCACAGGAGCTCACCTGTTGGATTGGACAACACAGCCTTCTTTCCTCATGTGCATCAGTGAGCCCCAATAAGCCCATGACCATGTCGCCGGTTCACTACTGTTCCGTCCTTGACTACTTTTAGATACTGAACTCTGCAGACTGGAAACATCCCACAAGAGCTGCAGTTTTGGAGATGCTCTGACCCAGACGTCTAGTCGTCACAATTTTGCTCTTGTCAAAATCACTCAAGTCCTTACACTTGCCCACTTTTCCTGCTTTTAACACATTAACTTTGAGGACAAAATTGATCACTTGCATAATATTTCCCATCCACTAACAGGTGCCATGGTGAAGAGATAATCAGTGTTATTCACTTCACCAGTCATAATGTTATAATGTCATAATGTTATGCCTGATCATTGTATGTTGGAGCTTGTGCCTGTTATTGTTAAATGAAATAATTAGGAATTCATATCAAGCTCAGCAAAATTAGTGTAGCGAAGTGGTTTTGGAGACTTGCTTTAGAAATCACAAAAGCCTAAAAAAGGAAAGACGACTAATTTGACTGTTTCAGGTTTAAAGAGAGTAGGGTATGGCATAGTAATATTATCAGCTGTGCAGTGAAACTGTGGCATTCGTGAAAACAAAACTGGGTGAAGGATTCTCAGGCGATCGCAAATCGGTTGCCTTGTGATTACACAAATGACATTTTCAAGTGTTTGAGCTCCATCCAAAAAGATTTAATAACTTTAATAATTATTATGACCATTCACATTATTTATAAATTGGAAGATTTGACAGGTACAGACATTTTTTTCTCATTCGTTTTTAATAACCCATACTAGTGTACTCCAAAATGTATTTTACCAGTTTTGGTGGTATATGGGTGCTTTTTTTTTTTTTTTTATTTATTTATTTATTTTTTATACTTGTCACGAAGTATACAGCACAGTGAAATTCTTTCTTTGTGTATCCCAGCGATGAGGAAGCAGGAAGCAGAAATGATACAGCACCTCTGGAGCACAGAGGGTCAAGAGCCTTGCTGAAGGCCCCAAGAGTGGGAGCTTGGCGATAGATACAGGGGCTTGAACATCTGACCCTCTAAAACAAACCAGAGCCTTAATTACACAGCTACCACTTCCCAAATAATATAAAGTAATATAATTAGAGTTATATAAGTAAAGTATAATTAGAGTAGAGTAGACACTCGATCATGGCAGAGGAATACCATTCAGAAATTATTTAATCATTATATCACCCAAGCACGGTGACTATCAACAGATAATACAACCAATAAAATTACTCGCCTCTTCTCTTGTGACTATTGTTTATTAATAGGGTACTTTTGTCATGTTGTTGTATTACCTCTATTTTTTATTATTTCTCCTTCTCTGCCTGAACTAGACATATACAGCTAATATTCCTCCTCGAGACAAGTCACCATTCACACAAATTGATTGGGTCATACAAATTCACGTGTGGGCTACAGGGGGGGATGGGAATGAGTCAGTTCTTCGTCCAAGAAAAAACGAATTTGTTTCCTGCCGCTAGTTTTATTACTGTGATTGTTTATTCGGTTCTCAGCCTTTTAGTAATCAATATTCTTCCTAACCTGTCCGGTTTTCACTTGATAAATGTGAACTAAATACTTTCTAATGAAAGTAAGATTCAAGCACACTTATTACTGACCTCAGACTGGGTCTTTTGTTTGTTTTAAAAAAAGGGAAAACAATTAAAATTCACACAACAAATAATACTGTTATTGTTTTATTTTTCTTTGGTAGAATATAGACTACACACCAGGAACTTGGAGGAGAACCGATGTCCATCTGGAGAACCCAGAGTACCACACCAGATGGTTCTTCAAGTACTTCCTTGGAAAAGGTGGGAGTTAAGCTTCCAGCAGTGATAGAGTATTCCCTTTTCCCTCCATCATTCTTCAGGTCGTTTTGTTGTTATTTACCCAAAACCGATCAATAATGCGGATCATAGCTGACCTTACTAATAGGATTTGGCAATAATGAAAGCCACATTAGCATACAGGTTACTTTTTAAAATAAATATATTCCACTATGATGCGAAAATGTACACAAGATACCTGAATGATATAGGAATTCTTAATTCTTTTTACCCTAATTATGCAATAAACCCAGATACTAACACTTTAGAGATTCACAGAGACACAATTTCAGACACACACTCACTTGAGACAAAAATAAAACGACTTGCTCTGTGTAATAACATTGTCAATACAAAGTGTGCGGACCAATATCCTAGCATCAATATTTTCTTATTCTCTTTCTTAAACACACACAACACACACACACACACACACACACACACACACACACACACACACACACACACACACACACACACACACACACACACACACTTACTTAACTCCACAATGCACACACATCTCCACTGCATGCCCAGAAAGCAGATGCCTACATTATGTCTTCTTAATTCGTTTAAAGCAGTGCACTTACTTTTTTTACTGAATGGGAGGGAGGGATCCAGAGGGAGAGAGATGGAGCGAGATGAAGAGAGAGAACGAAAATGTGACACAGGCAGGGTGGGGACAGTGAAACAGAACAGATCCTCATCCTGTAATTGCATTTCAGGCTTTATTCATTTATCTTCTGTCTCCTAACCACCCCTGCGCATTTGCGCAGACCAGCTTTAACGAATGTTCGAGCTTTTCCAAAGTCATTTGAAATCGCGTGTATACTATAAGTGCGTATGCGTGTTTTTATAGGTATGCACGCTCTTTTTCATCTCTAAGGTCACTCATTCTACATTTTGCCTCCAGTCCATCAGAACTATGTTGGTGTGGACGCAGAGAAGAACCCATTCTACTTATCTGTGGTCTTGTCAGACCAGAACAACCAGAGGGTTCCTCAGTACCGAGCCATCCTTTGGCGCAAAACGGTAAGAGAGAACGTGGCTCTAATGATCAGTGAATCATATTATCTACCTGTTTCCAGTCATCCTGCTTAGCCACTCAGAAAAGAGTGCAGGAGAGCTAATTAGTTGATATCATTATAGAGGCTGATTTATTTTGTGTGTGAGGGGGGGTTACTACTGTATACACACATTCCCTCATCCACCAAATAAATCAATAATTACACAAATCTATTCCACCAGTGATTATTAGGAAAGGTCAGATTAATGAAGTACATGCACTGCTGCATACCAGATAACATTGTTTTTCTGCTGTGTCAATTTTTTCATTTATCTCTGCAGAAATTTCAGTATTATTAAATCCGAATATCAGCCTAATTACTGTCTGTCTGTGTGCCGCAATTTGTTGTTTTGCAGGGCACTCTTAAGATTAGCCTTCCTTACAGCCCTACGAAAACTCTATCAGTCAAATCCATATTAAGGTAAGCGGTACTCCATATTAATCCACGCTAAGGTTACCTGTGTGCCATGTCACACTGTCTCTAACACACCTGTTTTACACACACTATATAGATGTTCCACTAGCAGGGTTAATACGTATTTTTGTATGAAAAAAAAGTATGAAAAAGCATAAAATTTGATTTGAGTTTGATTTCCAGGTCTGGATCAGTAAAAAGAGTCAGTGGAAAAAAGAGTATTGAAAAATGCTTGTGTTTCCACACTATTGCCCAAATCATTTTTCTAAAATATAAAATTTGTAAAAAAAAACAAAAAAAACAAAGGCGAATCTGGGTAAATTTGAAAAAAGGAGTTTTGGACAAAAAACGCTAGGCGTTCACATTTTTGTTTTCAAGCGTTTCCCAAAAGTTGCTCATCCAAACCGAAACATATGAAAACGCTTACGTCCCTGTACCGAGCACGAGCAAAACGTAAGACGCCCCGACCCACAGCGTTTCCGCCTGCCGTTTATTTGCTTTTTGAAACGTCGACTAAAAACATGTAATTGTTTTTAAAAGCCTCCAATTTCACAGTCCACATTCGACATGAAGAAAAGGTGTTTTTGTTAATGGACTTAAGTTCTGTTTTGTAGTTTCTGGGTAAATAGTGTGGTACTAATTTGTATGAGCTTCAGTAGCTACAAACTTCCGCCAATTATTTGGTACTATACTAGCATACAGTACATCAGAGATTGTGACTCTGTCATACATCATTAATTCAGATGTTATAGGCTTAAAGAACTTCAGGGAAATCGGCATATTCGAGTTTGGGAAAGTATGGACATTTTGACATGAACATTTTGTAGGACCTCTGCACTAGATTTTGCTTGTAGAGATTTGTGTTTATTCAGACGCAAGGGTGTTAGTACAGTCAGGTTCTGATGTAGGTGAGGTGAGGAGGCCTGGGGTGCAATCAGCATTCACATTCATCCCAAAGGCTTTCAGTAGGGTTGAGTTCAGAGCTCTACAGCAGGAGATCTTCCTTTCCAAACCTAATAAACTATATCTCACAGAGCTGGCTTTGTGCACAGGGGCATTGTCATGCTGGGACAGGTTTGGGTCTCCTAGTTCAACAGAAGAAAAATCCTAAACAGTTGTATGCCTTTCACTTTGTAGGAGTGTTTCAAGAGGTTTGGGGAAGAACCACATATGACTGGAAAAGTCGGTTTCACAATACTTGTGTCCATGCAGTGTACAAAGCTTTCCATGAAGTACAGTAGACTTGGAATGGCTATTGAAAGTACAGCAATCCCCCGTTTATCGCTGTGGTTACCTTCCAAAACCACCTGCGATAAACGAAAAACTGTTTTTTTTTTTTTTTTCCCCACACACTTTAAACACACACAAAACATTTGCAAGTATATAGTGAGATGAATTTTGTGCAAATTTGTAGAAATACAGTGCATCATATAACGAGTACATGTACTGTACATTATTAACATTTGACTTTATTTTATAATGAATAATTCTATTTGTATTATTAAATTTCATTATTTAAACATAAAACTTTATAAAAAAAAAAAAAAAAATATGTTTTTTTAGTCTATCGCACTATCGAGACCGGTGGTGCGAGATTCGAACCGCGCTAAAGCGGGGGTTACTGTATTGGGGGATTTCACATGGTCCTGGTATTGTATAGAACTACATCAACACAAAATTAGAAAACAGAAGGAAATTGGAAAGCTTTTGTTAAGCTGTTAGATTCTCCAAATGAATCGAAATAGTAAAATTGCAAATCACAGTCTTAAAATAAACAGTGCTAAATACAAGCTTGAGCAGGGTCAAGTGCATCTCGTGATCCCATTACTCAGAATGCTTGCGGAGATGCCCTGGGACACACGTGCTCTTATTTGTAGTTTGAACAACAATGTTTCCCGATGTGTCCGCGACAAAAGTCAACTCAGTTGCCAGGTTTGTGATTTTCAGGCATTTTACATAAACTACTTATTAATTTCGTATGCCTGTTTCTTGTTAGCTTTCAGAAAATAATCTCTCCTCACTACTTTATGAGGAAAGTCTTCAAGCTACTGTTTCTTATAAAAAAAATAATACAATAACATGGATAGATTTTAGCACCTGTGTGAAGTATTGAAGACAATTTTTTCCCCCCACATTTGGACACATGTTCATCTTCTCATTTTTTATTCACTTACTTCCTTCTCGTTTCACTTCTGCGGGTGCTGCACGCAAAACGAAACATGATTCGCCGAGCAACAGCTGCACACAATGGAGCACAGCCTGATGACAGTCCGAATACAGCTTTTATCAACTCGTCAGAGCACCCAGAGATTTAACAAGGATATGACATCTAATGGCTAAATATAGGCACTTTGTTTGAGTTTTTGTTATTGTTTAGTATGTTTGTTTGTGAAGTGACAGCAGCATGTTTAGTAGCCGCAGGGAAGACGTTGTTTTAGAGTCTGGTATTTGGATTCTGGCACAGCATGGATTCTCTAGTACAATCTGCCAGACCGTAGGAGGGAGTGAAGTCCATGTTAGGGGTTGAGAGGGGACGATGCTTAATGCTGGTGACCTTGGGAAAAACGTGAAGCGCTGCGCAGACACTAAACCAAGCTCAGGAGACCCTAGAGCTGTGAGATTGATATGACATGAGCAGTATTACAGCTTATGGTCTGCTCAAAGCTCCATTTTTTTTATAGATGGTGTTTCTGTGTTTGTTCTTTGGAAAAGTAGGTTACCCCTGTTATGCAATCTTATGAGTGATATGAAGCCTGTTTATATAACGACGCTCATCATTTCACAGTGCTAACATGTTTTTGACTTTTCCCTCTGTCTCTGCAGTGCTATGAACATGGAGCGCTTTGAGAAGGGTCCTAGAGAGATCCTCAATCCAGAGATCCAAAAGGTGCGAGCCACACCGGTCAAAACCATTTCATTCTGTCTGACTACATTTTTATGTTGCACTGCACTGATATTTCCATATAATTCATTTCAGTTACTGTTTTTAATTTTCACAGGATCTTCTGGTACTGGAAGAGCAAGAGGTGAATTTGGATTTTAGTATATATTTACGAGGTGGTATCAAAACTTTTCGAGAGTAGCCCTGTTTACAAGAAAGTACTTCATTTATCCACGTTTACACACTATCAACTCTAAAATAGTCTCCTCGCATAGCAATGCAGCGCTCCCAAATTTTCCTGCCACTTCTGGAATGTGTCCTGAAAGTCTTCTTTTCGAATCACCTTCTGCTATTCGCGCTGGATCTCCAGCGACCTTTGAGCCGCATCTTCATCTTTAGGACAGAGGGTGAAGTCCGCAGGTACAAAACCTGACGAGTAGGGTGTGTGCGGAATTGAGATCGTGTTGTTTCCGGGCGAGGAGAGTTTGTTGACAGGATGCACACGTGGTCAGAATGGCAGCAGTTGCACAGCTTCAGATGTACACAGGATGATGTCTTTTGGCACACTGATTAATGAAGGTCGGTGCTCCCTGTGACTGTGTGTGCAGCCTTGTGCTGCCATCTGTTGGCGTGTTACAAAACTAGTCTCGAACGTTTTTGATACCTCCTTGTATATACTTCAGAAACAGAATAATGAAAATGATGACACTGACTATATATTAACTTGTATCATGTTTGTATGTTCTTGTAGGGCAGCGTAAACTTTAAATTTGGAGTCCTCTATGCCAAAGATGGCCAGTTGACAGATGATGAAATGTTTAGTAATGGTAAATGCTGCATTGCAGCCCTGATACTTTAATATAATTTGGTATATATCTGTTTTTTGCAAAAGTAAGACATAAATGCCTGTTTAGTCTGTCTTCAGAATGTCACTAATACATTTCATTTACATCTTTCTAGAAACCGGAAGTGAGAACTTTGACAAGTTTTTGAATTTGCTTGGTGACACAATTTGCCTGCAAGGCTGGGCAGGTTATAGAGGAGGACTGGACACTAAAAGTAATCTCAGAACTCAACACGTTTACAAAATGCATGTCCATTTACATATATCAATTTTCACACACGTTCCCCAACACAAATGTTTTTCTGGTTGTTACACAATTAATTATGCTTTCTTTTTCCCCCCTAGATGACACTACAGGAATACACTCCATATATACAGTATATCAGGGTCATGAGCTTATGTTTCACGTATCTACCATGTTACCTTACTCTAAAGAGAATAAGCAACAGGTGAGACCTTTTTAAAATTACAACTACATACAGTATTCTACAAAACTATTCTATTTTCTATGTGAAAAATAAGACAATTTAGGGCACCCTGCTATAAGAAGATTTTAATTCGTAGGGTGGTGCGATGCAGGCTGATACAGAGGAGTTACAGTTATTACTTCAAAGTTAATTGTTTTTTTTACAACAGCACTTCCACAATGTATTTTATATTGAACGGTTTATCCATTTATAGATAAAACGTATTTATCCTGTAATACTCACTTTCAACAATTCTCAACATTTGTTGATCAGATAGTTTTAATAGAAAATAAGAATGAGCTTTTTTTACTTTTGTGGTTTGCACAGTGTTTTATAAAGGAAAAGATCTATTTTTCCCACGTTTCAGTCGCATGTTTTAGTCAATTAAGCCATATTTTGGTGAGTTAGGTAACATTTTCACTATATTAATTAAATAAATACTATAACAATTAAAGTATGTAATATGTATAATGGTGATATAATATGCACGTTATTGCACGTGACACCCTCCTCCCTGGTCCGTGGAAAAATGATCTTGCATGAAACTGCTCCATGATGCAAAAAATGTTGGGGACCCCTGTTTTAGATTACCGATAGAATTGCCATACTGTGGATAAGTTGTTACTACAGAAATGATAAGCACAATTAATGTCAGTATGTGGGTTATACACTGATCAGGCATAACAAATTAGGCATACTTTTTTGAATGTGGCGAAAACAGGCTTCCACAGGTAAACACAGAATACGCTGCAGAATGAAAAATGGGGAAACAGGGAGAAAACAGCGAGGGTAGAGGAGAAGATTCAGGCCAATGAAAACGACAGAAAGTTTCAATAGTTTAAGATCATTTCAAACTAAAACATAAAGAAAACACCATACAGTTTTTAGAGTAATTTAAAATAGTTGTTTATATTTTCATTTATGATTATTATTTTATATATTTGTATTTATGTTTTGATGTAATATGGCAGTTAAATGCATTAAATGGGTTTAGTTTTCACAGATATTCTTGTGTGCAGTTTCAGCAATAAACATTTTTATTTTTCTAAAAAGGGAACAAATTAGTTCATTTTAAGAGACGTGTCTTATTTTCTCTTGTAAATTTAGTATCGCTCTTTAGTATCGCTCTAAAGAAAAAGTACTTCTTACCTGAATAATCAATGGAATAATCATTAGAATACTCGATTACTAAAATCGATAACAGTAGCCCAAATAATGACATTATAACATTATGACCAGTGAGTGAATAATGCTGATTATCTCTTCATCATGGCACCTGTTAGTGGGTGGGAAATATAAGCAGCAAACTTTTATCCTCAAAGTTGACGTGTGAGCTGCAGAAAAAAATGGGCAATGAGCGAGTTTGACAAGCTAATCTGTGACGGCTAGACGACTGGGGCGGAGCATCTCCAAAACTCCAGCTCTTGTGGGATGTTCCAAGACTATAGTAGTCAGTATCGATCAAAAGGGCTCCAAGGAAGGAACAGTGGTGAACCAGCGACAGGGTCGTGGGCGGCCGAAGCTAATTGATGCACGTGGGGAGCGAAGGCTGCTCCGTGTGGTCCGATCCAACAGATGAGCTCCTGAAGCTCAAACTGCTTAAGAAGTTAATGCTGTTGATGCTCGAAGGGCCAGAACTGTTTTTGCAGCAAAAGGGGGGGCCAACACAATATTAGGCAGCTGGTCATAATGTTAACTAATGCCTAATTTGTGTATAAGGAACTACTGTTATAGAAATCAAAATCAAACCATCTAAATTTACTAAAGTTTTGTATTTAAATTTTTTAATTATTAGTTGTCAATAGGATATTGCTACTTTTGTTAGAGGTTAGTGATTACATTACAGTACTTAAACCATGGTGTTTACTGAAAGTGGAAACATGATTTTGGCCAATCCAATAGGACACGTGCTTGTCTTGTTTGTGCCAGAAAAGGTACATTAGATCAACAGGTCACGTACTCTGCCCGTACTCCATAAATGACTACAGTGCGACTGGTGGGGCATTTTAAAAGGGATTGGGGGGTTTTGCGGCAAAAGATGAGCCAGTCCGTAAGCGAGTAGATTAAATGGGTTATAAGGCCGAGGCTGTGATCATTACAACGATCACTACCGTTGTTCTGACTTTTTCCGCCTGTGTTTTTGTGCATTCTTTAGGGACATTTTGTATTTTCTGTTAGACATTGCAAAATCAGTGCTCTCACAGTTTCAACTTCGTGTCTCCCTCCTCCTTAATAATCCTGTACACTTTGTACATAACTTAAAGTGGGGACATCACGTCTCTCTGCCGTCTATGGCAGAGTGAGTCACACACAATCACCGAAGCACCTTATCAACTTGACATGAAATGACAGCAACAATAGATTTGTGGTATTTACAAAGATCAGACTTATGAGTTAACAGCAAGTTAACGGTTGGTGATGCCGCAGCACCTGTTTCATTTGTAAGTATTCGACATTGTCTAGACTAATCACTAAGGAAGTTCACAGATGTAGCCAATGCACAGGATCTACTGTCATATTAAATATTTTACTGGACTGGCGAAAAGAAGGAGAATAATTTGCACAGCCTGTTCCCGGAATCCATTAGCGTATGAGGTCTGATCATTAATCAGAAAGGTTGATGATGTCAGTGTGTGTGTGCATGGTTGCTTTTGGTATGGAAATGTTTGCTTGAGATTTTGTGTTGAGACAGAATTGAAAGTTTGTCATCAGTTTCAATGCATTTAGTGAACATTATTTGTAATTGTGCTTGGTTTAATACAACAGTATATTTTATGATTTCTGAACCACAAGGAATTTTTGCGAGCACTCCCTTTTCCTATTTATTTTTTTTATCATTTTAAATAAATTTGTTTCTTAACAACCTCAACAATGCTTCGACATCTACCAGGTCCTGCTTAAATCCTTTGGCAGAAAAATGCACATTACTGATGGAAAGATAATATAATGAAAAATATTTACACTGACCCTAGTTTTCCAGCTGTAGGAAGTCAGATATGAAGTTTTAAAGAAATCAGTAAAAGTCAAAGTGAACTTGATAGATTTCCTTTGTTTATATTGCTTCTAATTTAACATACTAATTTTGTGTACCATTTTTTTCTAATGCTTGGGGAGAATAGGGCTATACTCACAAAATGATCTCTTTCTAGTGACTGGAAATCACATTACAAACTAAGTCTTTGTATACAGTATAGATGGTCACATGAGGCAGCTACAATTGATCATCTCTGATATACATAAAAATTTAAGTGTATGTAGACACACATATATATATATATATATATATATATATATATATATATATATATATATATATATATATATATATATATATATATATATATATTTGCTAAGAGGATGGAAATAGCAGTGGTGAATGGGTATTTTAAGAAGACGGGTGACGTATAAGAGCGGAGGAAGGTGCACATAGGTGGACTATGTTCTATGTAGGAGATGCAACTTGAAGGAGATTGGAGACTGTAAGGTGTTGGCAGGGGACAGTGTAGCTAGACAGCATCGGATGGTGGTCTGTAGGATTGTTTTGGAGGTGAAGAAGAAGAGAAGGAGAGTAAGGACTAAAGGAAGAATAAGATGGTGCAAACTGAAGGGGAAAGACTGTAGTGTGAGATTCAGGGAAGAGGTCAGACAGGGGCTCGGTGGTGGTGAAGAGGTGCTGGATGATTGGGCAACTAATGCATGATAAGGGAGACGGCTAGAAAGGTACTTAGAGTAAATTCTGGATAAAGGAAGACAAGAGACGTAGTGGTGGAATGAGGAAGTGCAGGAGAGCATAAGGAGAAAGAGGTTGGCAAAACAGAATTGGGATCGACAGAGTGATGAGAAAAGAAGGCAGGAGTACAAGGAGATGCGGCAGCAGGGGAAGAGGGATGTGACGAAAGCCAAGGAAAAGGCATATGAGGAGCTGTATGAGAAGTTGGACACTAAGGAAGGAGAAAAGGATTTGTACCAATTGGCCAGGCAGAGAGACCGAGCTGGGAAGGATGCACTGCAAGTTAGAGCAATAAGGGATGGAGAGGGAAATGTCTTGACTATGAGGAGAGTGTGTTGAGAAGATGGAGGGAGTATTTTGAGCAGCTGATGAATGAGGAAAATGATAGAGAGAGAAGGTTGGATGATGTGGAGTTGGTGGAGCAGGAAGTGGATAGGATTAGTAAGGAGGAAGTGAGAGCAGCGATTAAGAGGATGAGTAGTGGAAAGTTGGGTGGACCAGATGACATACCGGTAGAAGCGTGGAGATGTTTAGGAGAGATGGCATTGGAATATTTAACCAGGTTGTTCAACAAAATTTTGGAAGGCAAGAGGATGCCTGAGAAATAAAGAAGGAGTGTGCTGGTACCGATCTTTAAGAATAAGGGAGATGTGCAGACCTGCAGTAACTGCAGGGGAATAAAGTTGATCAGTCACACCATGAAGTTATGGGAAAGAGTAGTGGAAGCCAGGCTGAGAGAAGAGGTGACCATCTGTGAGCAACAGTATGGTTTCATGCTGAGCAAGAGCGCCACAGATGCATAATTCACTTTGAGAATGTTGATGGAGAAGTAAACAGAAGGTCAGAAGGAGTTGCATTGTGTGTTTGTGGATTTAAAAAAGTGTATGACAGGGTGGAGAGAGAAGTTGTGGTATTGTATAAGGAAGTCAAGTGTGTCAGAGAAGTATGTGAGGGTGCTGCAGGACATGTATGAGGACAGTGTGACAGCAGTGAAGTGTGCAGTAGGAACGACAGACTGGTTCAATCTGGAGGTTGGACTGCATCAAGGATTGGCTCTGAGCCTTTTCCTTCTTCCAGTGGTGATAGACAGGTTGACTGATGAGGTCAGACAGGACACTTCGTGGACTACGATGTTTGCTGATGATATTGTGATTTGTGGTGAGAGTAGTAAGCAGGTGGAGAAGAGCCTGGAGAGGTGGAGGTATGCGCTGGAGAGAAGGGGAATGAAAGTCAGTAGGAGTAAGACAGAGAACATGTGTGTGAATGAGAGGGAGGGCAGTGGAGTGGTGCGGTTGCAGGGAGAAGAGGTGGAGAAGGTGGAGGAGTTCAGGTACCTGGGTTCAACAGTGCAAAGTAATAGAGAGTGTGTTAGAGAAGTGAAGAAAAGAGTGCAGGCAGGGTGGAGTGGGTGGAGAAGAGTGATAGCAGGAGTGATTTGTGATAGAAGAGTATCTGTGAGAGTGACAGGGAAAGTTTATAGGACTGTGGTGAGACCTGAGATGTTGTATAGTTTAGAGACAGTGGCATTGAGTAAAGGACAGGATTAGAAATGAGTTTATTAGAGGGACAGCACATGTGGGACGTTTTGGAGACAAGATTAAGGAGGCGAGATTGAGATGGTTGAGATGGACATGTGCAGAGGAGGGACATGGGGTATATCGGTAGGAGAATGCTAAGGATAAAGCCACCAGGAAGAAGTAAAAGAGTAAGACCAAGGAGGAGGTTTATGTATATATACACAAAGTGGAAACAGAATTGTAGACATCTGTAAATCTTTCTAAATTTACAGATTACTTAGTTTAAGCACCTCTGGCAACTTTTACAGTCTTGAGTGTTTGAAACCAGCACACCTGGATTGGGGGATTTTCTTCCATTCTTTATTGCTAATCCTCTCAAGCTGGTTCAGGTTGGATGGGGATTGACGGTGTACAGACACTTTCGGGTTTTTACAAGTAAAAACCTAAAAAAATAAAATAAAACACACAACATGGCCTATTTAGGATGATGATTGTGACACAGGGATGATTCATCTCACTTTTACACATCTGAACACTTTTATTCAGTTTTTTTTTTCTACTGTTGATAATATCAACTGGTTATCAGTTCCAGCTTTTAGTTTATGCATGATTCTTTTTTGTGTTTATCAGACATGAGGTTGAGTGTGAGTACAGCTCTTAAGCTATTCAGAGCTTTCAGAGCTTTCATAGTTCCCAACAGAAAGCTTTTGAAAACACCTGCACTTGCTCAAGGCCTTACTTCCCCTTTACTGAGCACCACTTGAACTCTTACTGTCAGTCTGCATTTACCAATGATGCCTGTGAAAAGAGCACATACTTCATTTTCTCTCTCTATCACTCTCTCCCTCACGCACGCACACACACACGCACACGCACACACACACACACACACACACACACACACACACACACACACACACACACACACACACACACACACACACACACCACAGACGCGATAATTATCAAACATGATTGCAGCATAGTATATCGGAGGCACCTATGATATTAACTAGGAATATTTCTAGATTACGTTTTTCACTGCCTTACATTTTATTTATATCATCCTTATTTTAGTGAAAAAAAAATGTTTCATATGATCAAATGCAGTTTTAAGTTTTTACTGTTTTTATGTTTTGATCATACTAGCATTTTCTGTCTGCCTGTTTCCCAAATACTTGCTTCCCACACAAAATGTAATACAGTGCAACCTCGATACTCGTAGGGGTTACGTTCAAGTAACAAAAAATCGCTGGGTTTTGACTCTCCTTTTGATGCGTTCTTTTTCAAGGGGAATTGTACATGTACGGTACTCTAAACTCAACAAAAATTGTGAATTACTTGAAATAAATAATACAATAATAAAATAGTTTTTCAAACATTTCATAATATTTAATTTATTAGTACAAACTCAGTTTTGTGATGTTACTTCAAACTTTGTCCGTTTCCAAATGAAAAGTCACGAACTATCGAGGTCGCAAGTGTCGTGTATAGAGTCAAGTATAGAGGTTCCACTGTAAATTATGGGATTGTGCACAAAAAAGAAAAAATATTCTGAATATGTGTAGTTGGTGTTTGACAAATGATATTGATATCATTTCGGTCATTTAATACATCACTTACAAGTGAAGCCATTTAAATATTACAGTCAAATTACAGAAAACTGATTTTACACTGAAATTTTTCTCGCATTTGTAGAAATCACATGACTGTCATACTGTAGAGTTTTCAAAAAGTGGACCATGTCTGAATGAAGTGTTTGCAGATATAATCAAATGTAAAAGTTTTAATTTATTTTGTAATTTATTATTACATAATGACTTTAAGAAGGCTTGGGCAGGTCTTTAGAATCCAATTTCTCTTACTATATCAGTAATTGCGCTTTATGTCACTGGGCAGATTTCACAAGCAGCACTCAAGACTGAAAATAGTAAAACATATTGGATTAAAATCGAAACATATTTTTGTGTTTGTTTTAATTAAATCGATAAGATCGAATAAATGAAATATTATTATATTAACGTCTGTACTTTCTGGCCATTTAGGTGGAGAGAAAGAGACATATCGGGAATGACATTGTCACCATCGTATTCCAGGAAGGAGACGATGCCTCCCCGTCTTTCAAGCCCTCCATGATTCGATCTCATTTCACACGTATCTTTTTACACAGTTTAAACACTGAAGACTAATTTAGAGCTGAATCGTTATGTTATGTTCCTTTATATTAATTATTATATTATATAAAATGAATCCTTATAATATTAATATATGTATCCTTAACTGACTTTTCAGATATTTTTGCCTTAGTTAGATACAACAGTCAGAATGACAGCTATAGGTATGTTTCTATATATATGATGTTATATTTTTATATCATTAGTTTGTGAGTTTTGTTTTGTTTATTGCCATTTTTTTATTATTCTTGATTTTTGTTTTAAAAACACACACACACACACACACACACACACACACACACACACACACACACACACACACACACACACACACACACACACACACACTTACACAAATGAAGAGTTTCCTGTTCCTAGTCACTAAAACATGCAGAAAATAAAAAGTATCAACAAGAATATACTCAGATTGCACAGTATTGTACAGTAAAAACTATTGAATTCAAGTGTTGTGATTATTGTACCACACATGTATTTATCACATTTCTTTTACATAATTAATCTGTGTTATGTTTGCAATTATTGATATCAAATATTGATAGAGCAGATTTTTACTTTTTTATTAAAATATATAGTTCAAACAACACATCACAAATAACTTATATGTCAAGAAGGTCAAGATCATACATGGCTGCTTGTTTTAGTACAGTTTACTGCACTGTTATGAATCATTTGATGTGAAATCACACATATGCATGTACAGTATATGGGGACGTAATGGATGTGATCAGCTTTAAAAGAGGTGCGGCAAAGTAATGAAAACGTTCTAAATTCATAACATTTAGGCAAGTTTGGAAAAAAAAAAATATTCCAGTAGTATCTAAGGATAAAGACTGTCTGCTTAGAGCTATATATGAAAGTTGTAGCATAGACGATCCCACATAGTGTTGAAAGGTTGTAAAGCCATGGTGATAATGAATATGATATAATGTAAAACTTTGTTTCAGGTTGAAGATTTTCTCAGAAGAGAGTGTACCGTTGTTCGGACCACCCCTTCCTTCACCACCAGTATTTACAGACCACCAGGAGTTCAGGGACTTTTTACTAGTCAAATGTTAGTCTGCTCTTTTTTTTTTTGTAATTAAATATAATTTTTTTGAAATCTTAATTATTGTCACTAGCTATTAAAGAATGTGCAGCAAATCGTGTTAACACTAGAATCATTAAGCACCTGACAAACTTTTCTTCATATTTAGTTATTTCAGTGTGAATGTTCCTCATTAATGTCTGTCACATCTGTCTCTTGGTATTTCTCTCTCTCTCTCTCTTTCTCTCTCTCTCTCTCTCTCTCTCTCTCTCTCTCTCTCTCTCTCTCTCTCTTGGCTTACTCTCCATCTCGCAGTAATAAATGGAGAGAAAGCCACTCTTGAGACCCCCACGTTTGCTCAGAAACGTCAGCGGACTCTTGATATGCTGATCAGAACTCTGTTTCAGGACCTCATGCCAGACCTGCACAAGGTACCTACACTAATTATCAACTAATTAACACTTTTCTCATTGCCTGCATCCTGTTCTTATGGCACAGCAGCCTCATTTCGGTGTTTATACCCCCTCATTATCTTGCCTCTTAGTCTGAAGAAACTCGCCTTTCTCTCACCCTTTCTCTGTCACCTTTCAGTGTGTAATCATGCTCTCACTCCTTCTAATTTTACAATTCCGACTGTGTCAATGGCTAACACACTAAATTCTTAGTAGAAATTAGGAATTGGTTAGATTTTTGTTTGTATCAATAAATAAAGTCATTTGTGGGGGAAAAGAGAATCAAAAGGTTTAGTCATTATTATTATTATCATTATTATTATTATTATTATTATTATTATTATTATTATTGTTATTATTATTATTAATATTATTAATAGTAGTAGTAGTAATATATACAACTATAGTTTTTTATTCGTTTTTTAACTACATGTCCGTAGTTACTACCCTACCTACATACCATAACACTTTTCTTCTTTTCTTATTAATTTCTTTATATTTTTCATATATATTTTTTTACATATTCTTGTTTCCAAATCACATTCCTTGTATTTTTATATAGATCTATATCAGATGCCTAGTTTTCATATTATTATGGCTGATTCTAGCTGAAATGATCAAAACCTTTAGCACTGCACCCCAAGGTTTTAGCCTCAACCTCCCTTGCCCTAGATTTATGAGTTTTATTATTGCTAAGCTTCTAATACTGTTTCTTAACAACAAGTTCTTACCCAGTGCCTGCTCTGATGCCTTTTGGCTACCTTCTATTTCCCTGTTCTGGATTTCTGCATTTTTTCCCCCCCTGGGTCCTTCTCTAAGACCCGTGTATGTTTTTGTGTGTGTGTGTTTTTTTGTGTTACTGCTCCTGTAGGTTCCCTTTTCTCCACAGAACATGTTAAACCGTCGGTCCTTTAGTGACGTGCTGCCTGAATCACCCAAGTCAGCCCGCAAGAAGGAGGAGGCACGCCAGGCAGAGTTTGTCCGGATAGGGCAGGTATTGGACACTCTGTACACACACTAAAAACAATATGTGCATCACAGGGCTTTATCCTGCATTTTCCCAAATAAATGTTTTGAAATATGCATCGTTTAATCCAACACAGAAACCATTTAAAAAGGGGGTACCCTTGTAGCAGACTTTCATGGAATGTACTTATGTGTTTGTTGTCCCAGGCATTGAAATTGAAGACCATAGTTAGAGGGGATGCACCTACTAGTCTAGTCAACACTGGTCTTTGCAGGAAAGAGGTGAGAATAACTTTTAGAGAACTTGCGAGGAACATTTATGTCCTGTTCACTAGTTTGTGATAGACGATATTGATTTAACAAACTTGGTTAGATTCCTTTCCCAAACTGCAATTACATTGGTAATTTCATACCCGGTGATGCTAATAAAGCAGTTATTAAGGATGAATAATGAACATGACTATTTTTGTTGCACAAGCAATATATCTGCTCCTGCACCAACTACCTACCAAAACCATATTAATAGATTTTTAGGAATACAAAAAATGTCATATTTTTAAGGATATATTATTACCACACTTATAATCTCTATTTTCTGTATATTTGAGACTCTTCTGAATGCTATGAGATGTTTAACTTCTTTGGCAAAGCATGTACTACTGCATATACAGTAGTGTCCTGCCAAAATTGAGTTTATTTTATATTGTGTTGATCATACTGTTAAAACTACTCTGGAATTAACATGATATACAGTAGATATATGTAGTAAAGTATTGTGTAAACCATATACAGTATGTACACTACAGACTTTAGGCATACAGTTGATTTAAGTGTTATGCATCGTATATGATAAACATCATATACAGTCCTTAATTTAAATAGATATTAATTATGTTATGTTTATTCATGATTAGCAATTTAAAAAAGGGCATACTTCTAGAAAGTGTGCATGTGCACACAAAATAATATGAAACAGCATTTGTAGTATTATTGTCTAATGGTGTATTATTGCATTTCAGCACCCATTTAAAAAAACTGCAAAGAATTGTTGCTAGCTTTATATCTAATTTTGCAGCCATGGGAGTCGCAGTCTTTTTACAGTAGCTTTGCACATGAAATCGTCTGTGGAGATTCCTGGGGGCAATCGTTATTGGTAGCCACAGACTCAGCTGGGGTCGTGTTGTTAGAGGGTAAGAATATCACATTATCAACCACCAGCGGTTCACATGCTGAAAATAACATGTAACACTTTTTTTTCTTTTTCTTTTTTTTTCACAAGCTCTGTTAAAGCTATAACTGTAACTTCAAATATAGTATTTCTTCAAATATAGTTTTTCATACATAAATATGTGAATTTCTGTACATTGTCAAATTTTGAAGCCCGTCTCAAAAATGTATATAGGAAGACATACATTGCAATAAAAATAATTCATATATTATTGGATCAAATCTGTTCTTGCTTTGTTTTTGTAGCCTCGGATCCCTTGCTTTCTAGTGCAGGTAAGATATAATCAGTACAGGTGGATCAAATGCTACATATTTAATTTCTAATTAATTGTAGTACCTGTAGTAGTAAATAACAGATTATGTCATACTCTAAAAATATACACTGCACATGATGATAATAAAGCCGAGACAACTTCTAATACAAAGTAGTTACAGGTTTATGTTACATATATAATTTTTTTATATGTATATTTATCTATTTATTTGCTAAATAACTGTTTACTGTTATTTTTCATTCCTTATCAGACTCTCCATCTCTGCCTCCGGTTCAAGTGATCGACAAGACTTTGGCAGTTAAACAGATGCATGTACTTGAACCTCAGGATCTTCTTATTATGAGGGCTGATAAAGGTTTGTGTTTGTGAGAAAGTGTTCGTTTGAACGTCTGCTTTTCGCTTAGAAATGATTAGTACAAAGAAAGTAGAAATTCCGGTCAAAGTGTTTATCTATTCGGGGAAAGCTTTACTTGTATTAATTACTGTGAGCATGTTTCTGATCCCTTTTTGCAATACAACTGAGTGAAATCACACTAGTGAAACTAACTCGGTGAGCCGAGGTTACTGTCTTATTTAGTGAGTTTCTATACGAATCTCAGTTTTTCCAAGGATTTGCTGTACGTTGCTTTTTTTTATCCTTATTAGCATAGACCTGACAACCAAAATAAACAGACCAGACGAAATAATGAAAGTAATAAGGACGACAGAATGCAAAGAATGTGTGCAAAACAGTATCTTGGGTCCTAATGAGCTCTGTAACACCTGTGGAAACAGCACTTTCCTATAAACACTCACAGACACACATACAGAGTTAGTGTGAGTCTTAGGTTTTACTGTTATCTATATTCAAAGCTCATTAGAGAGACACGAGTGGAAATAGCAGACACCTATACAAAACACTGTCTTTCAGAGTTTCTGGTTCTAGTTCTAGACGATCTCTGTATAGTTACGGCAATTTAATAGCCAGCAAATAGGAAATATAAGAAGTCTTATAGTATAAGAAGTCTGTTGGACTTCCTTTAGTGTGTATAAGTGCTATACGTTTACTTAAGAAGCGAACACATCAAGAAAGCAAAAATAGCAGTGAAAAGGGTTGAATAATTGTTTTGGCATGTTATTAACTCATAATCAACAGGCCTGCTTGACAAATAGAAGAAAATCAATTCGGCTTTCTGTAATGAGGAACTGCTGTGCTTGATTTATCGCCTGGCTGTGTTGGACTCATAACATGACAGCAGTGTCTTTCCTACAATCAACATCAAATTAACACAAAAACAGCATGTTGCGAAATTGATGCAAGATAAAATATTATAATCTGCCTTCTATTTCTCATATCAGTGTCACATATGTGTTTTCGCTTGTATTTCAGGGAAAGACGCCCGACTGTACGTGTATAAACTGAGCGCTCTTAAGCGCGGGATCGAGGAGAGGCAGCTGGTGCGCACCAAATGTGACAGCAGAGAGAACAAACTGGAGAAAACCAAAGGTATAAAAGATTTTAACTGTACACACTGATATGTAAACTTGGACTTATTCTGCAATTTATTTCATATTATGCCAAATAATCACTGCAATGGCTACAAATATAGTATTTATTATTAAGAACATTTTTATTTGTCATACCCATGTTTGTAATTGTATGACCAATACCCATGTGTTTATACTGTAGGATGGCAAGAGAGGAGGATATTTTTAATATTTTATTGGCCATACAATTGATACCAAAAAAAATTGGGGTTGGGGCAAAGGGGTAAAACAATACATCATTTTTTATTTGGTTTATGTTGTCAATTTAGGCTGCCATTTGTATTCCATAAACACACACCATGGTGTGGAGCTTCGCATTGTGGCGGCGATCAGGAACAAGCTCCTCCTTATAACAAGGAAACACCCGCGTCTCGACTGCCTCAGCTGTGTCAGCACAAGCATCGGTGCGAGTGACTCCCCTGTTGAGGAGTTCCAGTACATCCGGGTAGGAGAGGATGAGAAAGTATACTGATAAGATTTGCTTATACTGAATTGCAGTAATCACCGATTTAGCACGGTTCGAATCTCACGCCCCCGGTTTATCGCGTAATTGCATTTGACACATAACTAATTTGTTTGGCTGATTTTCCCCGGTCTCTCTCGGATAGCACCATAGACCAAAACACTTTTATGGAATTCTTTTTATGGAGTTTTATGTTAAAATATTGAAATTCATTGCTAAAAATATAATTATTAATTATAAAAGGAAGTCAAATGTAAATACAGTACAGCAAAGCACATACTATAAGAAATCAATAGCATTACAGTAGCTTGTTTATTGGTTGATGTGTCCTCTGACATAAAAAAGGCGGAGTAAAAGAAATACGTCACCAGATTCAGCCAATAAAAGTAAAGAATGCGTTGACGTGTATCTTTAACTCAGCCTCATTTTTGACATCATAGGACACTTCAACAGGTTTTTTGCGGACACCTGGTCACAAGTATGGTATGTGCTTTTTGAGCAGCGATTTCCACATTTAGTCCCAATTTGCTCTAATAATTCCCTTCTGGGAAGATGTTCCAATAGATTTTGGAGTGGCCTTGTGCTTATTCAGACTAAAGGGTGTTAGTAAAGTCAGATACTGATGTAGGTGAGGTGCAGCAGCCTGGGGTGCAGTCAGCGTTCCATTTCATCACAAAGGTGTTTAATAGGATTGAGGTCAGAGCTCTATAGCAGGAGATCTTTCACTCCAACTTGTGTAAAGCATATCTAGGGGCATTGTCATGCTGGAACAGGTTTGGATCTTCCAGTTCAAGCAAAGGGAAAATTTTAAGCTACTGCATCCAAAGATGTCCTGTACAATTGTGTGCCTTTAAAGTTTGGGAAAGAAACACATATGGATGGGAAAGTCAGGTGTCCTAATACAGGTGTTCCAGGCCTAGCTATGTATTATTCAGCTGGTTTCACAGAATAAACTGCAAACAGTGTCTTACAATGAAGCATTATTTAACTCAAGCTCTATGTAGGCAAAGGTCTGAGAGGAAAGTTCAATTATGGCACCAATATCACATGTTAGTGGAGTACAGCTAACATAGCAGACTCGCTAGTGAAAGCGTTATGCGGTTATGGCTAGGGAGCACTACACAATCCCACTTAAAGTCACTTACTGGCTTAGCCACTAAGGGATGAATACATATTAAAAAAAATTGTCTGCAAGTCAAAAGTCACTATTGACTGTTATCATCTTCTAACAACTTGCACATGATATTGACTCAGGTAGCAAGATTCTGCTTGTGTGCTGTATTTCTGTCTCTGCTGCTTTCATGAAGTGTAAAGCAAACATCGACTTTTGTTAGAGCAAATCCTTACATTTGGCGAAGCTGAACACAATACGACAGGCTGTGCAGGAATCGCAGGGAACCATTGTCCTTGATCCCTGTCTGTATACGCCACACAGGAGATCTGCCTGTGTGATTCTCCAGTTGTCATGGCATTGGTCGATGGGCCGACAGGAGAGAATGATCACATGATCTGCGTGGCATACAAACACCAGTTTGACCTGATCAATGAGAGCACAGGGGACGCCTACCGACTGCACCATGTGGACTCCAACCGGGTCAGCAGCACACGTAGATACTCATAGATTATGTCTAGCACGTCGATTCGCAACCAGCTGATTGTCGGTATTCGTGGGTTTGTTTTTGCAGGTCAATTTTGTAGCGGCTATAGACGTGTATGAAGATGGCGAGGCCGGGTTACTGCTCTGCTATAACAGTAAGTGTCTGTAAAAATGTATCAAAATAATAACAATAACAACAACAATAATAATTAATAATAAAAAATGCAGTAATATCCAAATAAATCTGACATTTGGCACTTAATTTTTGCCGTCTTCTTTATTCATTTATCATTATATCAGTCATAGTATTTACATTTTTGAATTGGATTAAAATTTTATGTTGCATTATAATACGTTTTTAAAGCTGATAGTTATTAAGGGTGGACACTATCAGTCAAGAAAAAAACGTGTAAACTACAGCCATGTAACGTGTAAAATTGACGTAATTACTCTTGAGGTATTCAGAACTTTTTTGCACACATATATTTTTTTGATTTGTAATGAAATTGTATTTAATTTTGTCTTCAAGCTGATTATTATCCCAAAACATTTACAAATGTATTACAAATCCAAAACTAAAATTCTTCATTCTATGTATTCAGACCCGTTTGGAGGACAATTCATTAAAATATTATTTAAGTAATGAACATTTGAAAAAAAAAAAGATCACTTGATTATTTTTAAATCTGTAACCCAATAAAAAAAACGTACAAATTACTGTATCGATATCGACAAAACATTTGAACTTACATCACCTGGACCTGTAAGTGACTCAGTAAATTCATTTTGAGGTTTTAATGTCCTTTAAGATACCTGCAAATTGTTTGCTTGTAGATCTCTGCGCCTACAAGAAGGTGTGTCCGTTTAATGGGGCCACACCCATGATTCAGCCAAACTCTTCTGATTTTCACTTCAGCTGGAATCAAATGCCTAATGGTATTGGTAAGTGACTGGGTTTTATTAGAATTGTACAATTATACCAGGTCCGTGCTTTTTTCCCCGCTGTATGTTGTTCTTTAGTATTTGTGTAGATTTATTATGTAAATGTGTAGTGAGGCTTGGCAAGCCTGTGTGTTTGTACTTGTACCTGGTAAGCTTTTATATTCAGTATATAGTGTGTCCATATAGTTTTGGGATTTCTTTATCCTAAGTTTATTTAACATGCACTTTAATAAGACCGAGTGTACTAGTGCTTTAAGTAAGATTTGTGTTGCGTGTTAAATTCTGTGTAATACAGATTATACTTTTGTGCTTTGTGTCATGCGATACAATGATGATACTTTCTTAATCAGTGCAAAGTCGCCTTACTTCCTTCAGGACGCATTAATCATAATTATTTGGTGATCTCTTTGTTACGTCACTTCCTGTGTTACAGTGTGCGCATTCCCCTACATTCTGGCCTTCACCACCGACTCTATAGAGATCCGACTGGTGGTAAACGGAAACCTGGTTTACACTGCTGTGGTCCCAGAGCTTTATCTGGTTGCATCTAGGGTGAGTATCATGTTAATGTAAGTTAAAATATGTGATTTATTGAAAATGAAAAAAAAAAAAAACCTGAGAAAATCGAAATGTCTTAAAATAGGTTTTATGATCGTATATTTGGTTTTCTGCAATTTTCTAAAAACAAAAAAAGTACATACATTTTGACTATATTCTAGATATTTAAATAAATAGATTTGTTAAAATGTTTGGTTTGCATTACCTTTGGTGAAATAAATGGTTTATTTAGAGAGGTGATGAGGTTAGTTGCTAATGCCAACATTTTCAAATGCTGCTTTATTGATGCCGTTTCCTTTTCTTGTTTTGCTCCTTTAGTCTGACATTTACTTCATATCATCAGCTCCAGTCAACTCTGCCTCCAACTGTAGCTCCAGAGACACCAGTTCCCAGAGTTCACCTCAAACTCCGACAGGCTATGAGATGCCTATTTTCCCCTCACCCCTCGGTGATGGTATGTCTCATTTGAATTTTTTCCTTCTGTTCACTAAATCACAGGAACTTTTTTTTATTTTTTTATACATGAATTTTCATGTTCTTATGTTTTGATTAATTGGACAGTATGTTCTTTATGTACCCATGTCTGCTTTGTGGTGACCAGTGTGTGTTTGCGTGTATTAAAATGGTGTGTTCTTTCTGAGTTTTTAATCTGTGTGGGATGGGTTGGTGTAACGTTTTCTTTCCGTCCCCTGGTCCAGATTGTATTCGGATCCCCTACGGCACCAAGCTTTCCCTCTACATGTCTAAAGATTCTGAAGGTACTGAAGGGACTCCTGCTTTTGCCTGCCATACCCATAATGCCTCACTAACACCCACACACACTTCCGTGGAAGTGTGCCGTTGTACTGCTCTCATTATTCACAGACACATGCTGACTGGGCTTTAAGCAGCTCTTCAGTAAACACAATGTGGCCATCCCTTCTTTTGGAAGAGAGAGAGAGAGAGAGAGAGAGAGAGAGAGAGAGAGAGAGAGAGAGAGAGAAAGAGAGAGAGAAATATTAAGGTGTTTGGTGGCAGGGAAGGGTCACCTCTGGATAAAAGAAGGCTACATTTGCCACTGCATGACTAACAGATTGTTTTGTTACCATGGATACTTTTGTCAACGCCTCTCTCTCTCTCTCTCTCTCTCTCTCTCTCTCTCTCTCTCTCTCTCTCTCTCTCTCTCTCTCTTTTTCTCTCTCTCTAAACCTCTGTCTCTAACTGTCTCAGTATTCGAGACATATTTGGGGGCTGTAACAAAAGTACATCCTGGCACTTTTATCAGCCACATGCAGCTGACATCTCTGCATCATGGGACAAAATTGTATAGCATTTGCTGTTCACATTTTACTTATACAGCATTATAAAATACATTTTTCCTGGTTCATGATGCAGAAATACAAGAGGAATATGTTGTATATATAGTATATTATCTACAACATATGTCTTCCGATAGGAATTGGGTCAATAAACTGAAAACATTTTCTATATATTCACTATATATACATGTAACAAACCACAATTTATTAAATGGTAGGATAAATATGTCTCTCTGGCCAAATTCGATTGATTAATTGATTGACTGGTTAAAAATGTTTAAAATAAAAACTTTTTTAGTATTGGCCCTGTCCTAACATGTTATGGTTTGTATTTCGTATCAACCCTGTCCTGATATGTGTGATATTTTTGGAGGTCCCTAATGTTTTACCTTAGGAGGGATTTTTCTTCGCCTGTGCATGCGTTGTGAAAACAGACATTGCCACATGACCTTGATATTCTCAGGTTCTAAATGGAATATTGAAGAATTCAGCACCTCAAATGTTCCTTTCATAGTTTAAAAGAATATTTGTCCAGAAATGCACAGATCTTGAAACGTCGATGCTCAATAAGTCATCTAGAACCTACAGTCAACTCCAGAATCAGTGGCACCTTTGTAAAATGTCCTTATATTTGCAACTACTAAATAAAATGCATGAATGCACTCATGAATCAGAATCAGGAACAAATGTAAAGTTTTTTTTGAGGCAACTAAACTAGTACTGAGGTGATGGCGACCTCTGCTGGTAGACTGGGGTAGCATTCAGAGTATTGTGGCATTAAATACTTCCATGAGCCATGGAAAGTACCATAAAGTACTATCCATGAGCCTTGGAGAAATATTGGTCTATTCTCTTTACTAGGAGATAATAAAATACACTTTTTCAGGCAGGTTCGGCTCTGGCTATTTTAAACGTTTTAATTATTGTTTAACAGTGAGTATGGGCATTTTCTAAGGTCAGTTTAACCTTTAGTTAACTTTAGTCTATTTTCATGTGTATATTCCCTAATTCTCCCCATTATGATAAATGATTAACAAAACTTTGGCTTTGTGCCACCTCATATACTATACATACCCCAGTCGAACCAAAAATCATTCTTTACTGCTCAAAGGTTTTTTTCAAAAGAAGTTCTGGAGCTAATGATTCTGGAGAAATGTTCAAGGTCATGATCTTTTCCTGACCATTTTTTCCCCCACCACTTTAGGATGAAGCCCTTTATATATGTGTGTTGTTGTTTTTTTCTTTTTGTGTGTGGTGGTTCCATAAACACATGCACCTTTGCATGCTTATATTTCTTTTAACTTGCAAAATGATGTCACTATATGACAACACTGTTACAGTACTGCAGGTCAAGCTGTTTTACCTTTTCTGCTAATGTGGTATACATTGATTCATTTTTGGTTTTTTTTTAGGTTTTTATACTTGGGGTTCAGTTACAAAGTTAGTAGCTAAATATTTATTTAACTTCCTAAAACGACATAGTAGTAGTGACCTCTAGTGGTAAACAGTGTCATTTTATTCTGATCTTTTGTACAACAGGATAAAAAAATTTTTTATTTGGGGTGTAGTGTTTATGCAGTGTTAATGTAGCAGACTGATGGCGAATTATGTGCTGGGTAAAGACCTTATAGAGAAAGACCTGGATAAAGGCTTGCAGAAGAAACAGGGTTCCTATGCATTTTGGAAAAGTATGAAAAAGTATGGGATTTGATTTGAGTGATTTCCAGGTCCGGATTATTATGGAAAAAATATTTGTTTCCATACTATTGCTCTATTCAGTTTTCTAAAATATAAAATTAAGTAGTATTCAATATTATTTTATTACACAAAGGCTACTTCTACACTAATCCAGATACATTTGAAAATGGCATTTTTGTCTAAACACTTTCGCTTCCAATCGTTTCCTAAAAGTTCATTCCACACTGAAGCACTGACGCTCATCCACAGTCTGAAAACGCTCACAAAACGTTCGTTTTAAATTGATTTACTTTGGAGAGCGTTTTCGAAAAGCTGTTTTTGTTGACTGAAAACGCCGTCTTGGTGTGGACGGAAGGCCAAACTGGAGAGAAAAATATGTGTTTATGATCGTATTAAACGTAAAATATGTGTTTTCAAACGTGATTGGTTGTTACGTTGTGAGGCAACAGTTGCACTTAACAGTACAGCGCCCCCAACTGTGCGACTAAACATGTTTTGTGTCAGGCTGATGACGCGGAAGCAGATATAATCCTATCATTGTCTTTATTAAGATAGTTCAAAACCAAAAAACACTCATAGGCCGAGGATAGAAAACAAATAAGGATATCCGCTCGAGACGAGTAATCCACCCATGAAACTCAGAGTCTTAAACTTAAATAAAAGCGGCAAAAGCGAAGAGTAATCCTAATACGGAAACGGAGTTCGGCAAGAGAGCCAGCGGTGAATGCCGGCGGATGAGCAGCCACGCGATTCACCGGCATGACAATATAAGGACCGACAGCCTGTGACTCAAGAACGTGAGTTTAAGTAGTCTGATCTTTAATGAGCCACAGCTGTCAGTAATCAAGGAAAGCAGCGTGACTGCTATCGAGGGGGGCGTGGCAGAGTGAATCCCTGACAGCTACCGAGGGGGGCGTGGCAGGGGGGATCCCTGACAGTCTGATTCTGACTGATTGTAACGTAACGTATATTATAGTTTATTATATATTATTATCATTATAGTATTATTATAGTATATTATAGTTAAATATGGTCTTAAAAATCTTATACGATATTTGAGGCTAAAATTTTTTAATTAAAAATGTGCAGAAACCCTAAAAAAGGCACCTTGAAGGGAATGCAGTTCACTTCCTACAGTTAAACTTTTTGTTTCAATGTTTTTTGTTGAAGTACCAATAAAAGGAAAATGCAATATCTGATTTTTTGTCTCCTCGAATGAAAGTTTAACTGTGTTGCTCTCGTTTTATTCCAGGCGAAGCTCCCTTCAAACACATCTATAAGATCCCACTCTGTAACCTAGTAGGGCGAAGCATAGAGAGGCCACTTAAATCGCCATTAGTCAGTAAGATGCTCATGGGTGCAGCGCCTGGTGTGATAGGTCCCACCTCCATGATCTCCACCACTCCCTCTCTCTCACTGTCTCGCATGGAGATCAAAGAGATCGCCAGCCGAACAAGGAAAGAACTGCTGGGTAAATGCGTGTGCATGTGTGTGTTTAACAGCCAGAATTTTTTTTTTTAACAGACAGCCAATTATGCATTTGATCTTATAAATAAGCAATGAAATGCTTGAGTTGGGAGAATACATGATCAATACATGCTGCATGTGGTTCTGACTGGGTACTCAGATTGTTTTGGGCTTCTTGTTCCAGGTTTAGCTGAAGAACCCAGTAGCAAGTCAGACAGTGGCTCCATGAAACAGAGGAAGACAAGCAGAAAAACAAAGGAGGAGGAGAAAAGGCGACCAGCAGTGATCGCAAGCACTGAGCAGTAAGTTACTTGATCCCTTGATCATTGATGAATCCATTACATATGATTTGTCTCCAATGGTTAAAAGGATGGAGTTCAATCTTTTTTTTTTTTTGTCAGTGAGCCGCCCCAATCGACCCCATGCACACAAAATTGAGCATTGCATGGTCTGACCTTGTGGTAAATTAGCTGGGACGTCCTCTCCTGGGAAAAGCGGCAGTTGTTTAAATGTTTTTTAACTTGTGGATATAGAATGATGCGTTTTAAATAGTTTGAAAACACAACACTTCAGACCAGCAAACTGCTAAAACTTATAGAGGTGGTCACATATGCAGATGATCATTTGGCTTGATTTTTGTAAAAACAAATAATGACAGTGTAATATGTGGTGGTGTTCATCCGAGGTTGCGTTTACCCAAATTTTAAGACCTAACAAGGACCAGCTGATTTTGATTGTCATTGTTAAACCCATGGAATTTAAAGGGTTGTACTTTCTTTTTCACATGACTGTAACCAAAAGCTATGTACTAATGTGGACAAGCAGAGACATAGTTTGGACGCAGCTCAGTGTTTATTTGGGACAATAATAACGCATGCGCATCAAAGACCCGTAGATCTGATGCTTTCTTCCCACGCTGTAAACGCAACAGTTGTCTGAGGAGGTAAACTTATTTTCCTGTCCTAAACAAAAGCGTCTTGCAAATGGATTTGGCCTGAGAAGTTGGAATCCGCCTGTGTGTGAATCAAGTGTCCCCTTTATTTAAATCTCTTCCTGGATGTTTTATAAAACATCTTCTCTAAATGCTCTTATCAATAATATAAAAAAAAAACAGTCATATGTCTTTTTAATATATTAGTTGCGGAGACATTCTGAGGGACGGCGCTTGTGGGAGGTTTTGAGGACAAAATGAGGGAGGCGAGATTGAGATGGTTTGGACATGTGCAGAGGAGGGACATGGGGCATATCGATAGAAGAATGCTGAGGATAGAGCCATCAGGAAGGAGGAAAAGTGGAAGACCAAGCAGGAGGTTTTTGGATGTGGTGAAGGAAGACATGCAGGTAGTTGGTTTGAAAGAGACAGATGTAGAGGACAGGGGGTGTGGAGACGGATGATCCGCTGTGAAAGATGAAGAAGTTGGGGAGACCTTCTGCAAATCAGTGCAAGCATGTTATGTGCTGCTACTTTTAGTGTGTGTGATGTATAGAAGACTCTGTGTATAAAACGAGGAGCATGTAATGGGAGTAGAAGCATGCAGCTGTCTACATATTCGAATTGTTCTTAACAATATATGTTTAATCCTCCAGAGTCGGGTTGGAGTGTATTGATGGGGATATTGACATTCAACGACATTGTTCCTCCGGTTCAGAGGCGGAGCCTCCTGAGGGCAGCCCACCCCTGACCAGCACTTTAACACTCTCTACATCCTTCGATGAGGACATCCTGGACCTGAAGTGATGACAATCCCGTAATGTGTCTCTTGCCACCCCTCCTCAATGCTACATGCGCTCTATGTGTTTAGTTCTTTTTTCTTTTGGATTTTTTTTACTTTTGTATCCGTCCACATCTACACTAGGTGATGTAGAAATGGAGCTTCACAAAGCTTTGCACCTGAGTGAGTTTACAATAACCAGTGTGATATGAAGGTTAAAATGCACTTGTTTGTGTGCGCTTGTTTGTGTGCGCGTGCGTGTGTATGTGTGTTTCTGTCTTTTCATTGAGACTCAAGCTGAACTTGGCAACAGTCATAATAATATCAAATATGCTGTAAGGAAAAGAAAAAGTAAATGAGCTGTGGGATAAAAATGCGAGAGAAAAAAAGAGGGCTTCCTCCTGTATGAAGTAAATCGCAGGGCCTCAATCAGGTTTTGATGACACAGAACTTGTCAGATACACTTAATGATAATGTAGCCATGGAAGACTTGGGGTCATAACAAATTTCCAGGTCAAAAGATATGATCCAAAGCATAGCATAGCATAGTATCGCATCGCATCGCAACCAAGCCTGAATGTAAATCTTAAGCATCTAAGTCAGATTATCGATTAAAATGTAAATCATGTTGTGATTTATCTGTCAATTGCACACTGTAATTATTTTAAAGAGTTAAACAAAAATAAAGTATCTATACATCTGCACACATGAAGATAAACACATTATATTATATATACTGTATATACACCGATCAGGCATAACATTATGACATTATAACATTATGACTGGTAAAGTGAATAACACTGATTATCTCTCGTCATGGCACCTGTTAGTGGGTGGATTTATTTATTGGGCAGCAAGTAAACATTTTGTCCTTAAAGTTGAAATGTTAGAAGCAGGAAAAATGGGCGAGCGTAAGGATTTAAGCGAGTTTGACAAATTGTGACGGCTAGACGTCTGGGTCAGAACTTCTCCAAAACTGCAGTTTTGTAGTGGTCAGTATCAATCTTAAGTGGTCCAAAGAAGGGACAGTGGTAAACTGGCGACAGGGTCATAAGCAGCCGAGGCTCATTGATGCACGTGCAGAGTGAAGGCTGGTCCGATCCAACATACGAGCTCCTGTAGCTCAGACTGCTGAAGAAGTTAATGCTGTTGATGCACAGGACTGTTCTGGCAGCAAAAGGGGGACCAACACAATATTAGGCAGGTGGTCATAATGTTATGCCTGATCGGTGTGTGTAAACATATTTAATGATGAAACTTGAAAATAAAGTATATAGGTATATTTAATGTTATGAAACACTCAATCTAACAATCTTGGCAAACAGGGCAGAAGTCTCCCACAAGTGCCATTTTTTTGCAACTCCCTGCAAACTGCATTAAATCAGACAGGACATGGATCATAATTCCCATGAGGCAAGTAGTTAGAAACACTTATAAAAAAAAACAACTACCTATGGCTGTTTTATTAAGTGGACACAAGCTTTGTTTCATTAGCACACGCTCCTCGGCTCTTGTTGCCGGCTCTAATATAATACTATGTAAGTGCACTCTTTAAAAAAAAAAGGATTAAAAGGGCTCCTGAACACCTGCATGCCTCCCTTGAATCATATTAAAAACTAAAAAAGGGATTTTGTACACTGAAACACTAGAATTAGGATTTGATATCTTCACAAGACAGTTTACATTAAAAAAAGGGAATAATGTCAGACAAAGGTTTGAATTCACACTGCAGATTACGTTCTACTTAAATAGGCCAAAGAAGGATTAAAGTAATCATGAAATAATAATCTACATGTTTATGTCCTATCTCACACAATGAGAAGGGAGATGGAAACATGGGCATGTAAGATAGGGGGAGACTGGCATCATCTTACGCAAAATGCATGCCCTCGAACCAATTCTTTCTTTCTAATTCTGTATATGCTTCAACAACCATTATCCAACACTAGTAGCAGCGTGACTGAAAAGCAAAATTGGAAATTTTTTTTTGCAAATTTTGATCTTCAGTGTATTATATTTGCACTGCAGTTTTAATGCTCCCCGTGGAACGGAGTGGACGGTGTGGCGACTGACAGACGATGTTTCCAATTTTACATTTTTGTTCTTGTTTGCCTCCCGTCCCTCTGTCGGCTCGTTCCTCGTTGTATTCCGCAGTGGATTTTTGTATTCGAATCAATATTAACTGTTTAGACTGTCGCTGAAACTGTTGCTAATATTGAAATTGAAAAAAAAACACCAACAAAAAAAAACTAAGAAAAAAAACAAAAACAAAGAAAAAAAACACCAAGTGTCTTAAAAATTGTATTGCCATTGTTTTTAATGCCAAGTACTACTTGTAAATGGTTGTGTTTAAGATGTGGCCTCAAACAAATCTATTATTATTATTATTATTATTAATATTATTATGATCATTTGAGCAAGTGCTGTAGATCACTGCTGTAGTTCGTATTGTTCATTGATATTAAATAAATATTTATGAAATTTCACTGGTCAGAATAATTTTTTAGGTTTTATCCCACTGAACCGGCATAATGTATAATTGCATGTAGTATCAGGTTTGGTTAACGTTTACCTGCTTTTATGTGTGTCTGTGTGTGTGTGTTATATATATATATATATATATATATATATATATATATATATATATATATATATATATATATATATATATATATACACAGTACACACCAAAAGATTGGACACACCTTCTCATTCAAAGATTTTTCTTTATTTTCATGACTATGAAAATTGTAGTCACACTGAAGGCATCAAAACTATGAATTAACACGTGGAATTATATATGGAATTATATACATAACAAAAATGTGTGAAACAACTGAAAAATGTCATATTGTAGGTTCTTCAAAGTAGCCACCTTTTGCTTTGATTACTGCTTTGCACACTCTTGGCATTCTCTTGATGCCTAATTTGAAGAACCTACAATATGACATATTTTCAGTTCACTTTTTTGTTATGTATATAATTCCATATATAATTCCACGTGTTAATTCATAGTTTTAATGCCTTCAGTGTGACTACAATTTTCATAGTCATGAAAATAAAGAAAACTCTTTGAATGAGAAGGTGTGTCCAAACTTTTGGTCTGTACTGTACATGAAAACAAAAACAAACAAATAAACAATAATTTTGACCAAAAGGTTGTTAGAAAGAATTGTAATGAAATGTTTATTTGTTTAACTGTTTTTAAATCTTTCCCTATTATACCCATCATCAGGTCTGCGTTTATATCGATTATGAGTGAATTTATGAATGAGAATAAAAACAAATAGCTCCAAATCTGAAAGGCAATATGTAAGAACCACCAACGGAGCTGTAATGAACCTGGCTGGTAGAAGATGAAAGTATTTTACAACCAATGGTTGGATTATGGCAGCAATTTTTGATTAACCATCTCTAAATCTAATTTCGATTTAGAGATCGTTAGCCAAAAATTGCTGCCATAATCCAACCATTGGTTGATGCCCTTTCCATGCAAGTGAACTAAACAGAAGTACAGATGGATCTTTAATCCTTCTCTCTGAGCTTCCAATGTTGTAACTACAATTAGATGCCACCTCTATGAAGGCATGCAGGGTTGAAAGCATTTTTTTTCCCTATTAAACTATAAGCAACTGTTAAATGCTACTGGAACTTCTGTGAGCAAATATGTAAATAAGTAGAGCTCAGTACTGAAGTCGTTGGCAGTAAAATGAAGGATGGATATACAGAAAAAATTTTATGTTTGGGTTGAGAATCTGTAATGTGGGCGTGTATTTTCTTTTTTTATTTAATAAGAATTGTCACATTGTTAGAATAAATAGCATGGAGTATCAGGAGATTTAACTCTATCTCTCTCTCTGCCAACAAGCTCAAACTTAGGTCATGGTTAGAACTTTGGAACGTCTACCAAAATTTACATCTATTACATCTACTGTATTTTCTTCATTACTAGTAATTGTGGAGCTAGGTGTGTATATTTATTGTTTAAATGTAGGAAAAGTGGCAACAAATTCTAAAGCCAACAGATAAAGAAACATAGGAGACAGAATAATTAGCAACAACTGCACTATATCTTTTCTGGAGATATTTAGTTGCAGGCACCCACTAGCCAACAGAGTCTCCCGGTTTTTCGTGATATAGTGCTGAACTTCAATCTATTGATTCGTCTCCATGGACACGTAGTTCCCTCTTCTTTTTCGTGTCACTCAGCACGGCCGCCTTCTTCTGGCTCCGTCTCCGAAGCGACGCCAAAGACTTCTAGGTAAATGCTTACAGAAATGCAAGGTAATCTTTTCCCCTCTATTTTTATCAGAGAATAAGTCAGAAAATATACAGTTAGGGTTAGGTTAAGGGTTGTACTGTAATAACTGTGTGTCTCTATTTAGCACAGTCTCCTTAATCAACCAGGAGAATCTATTTACTGTATTTTGACTGGAGCTTACTGAATATAAAGCAATAAAAACAAGGATAAAATCTCCTGCTTAAATGTTGAGTAATGGTGCATGAAGTTTATAAAAAAAAATCTATAAAAAATGGAAAACAAAAACAATACTGCATCTGTGGTATCCAGGGGCAAAAAGAAAACTTTGGCGTAGACGCCGAAAACAGAAAGCGAGAGAAATTCGTGTCTATGAGCACGAATCAATAGAGAACATGTTGTGACTATAATCTCGAAATGCCGTGAGGCCGAGCTGCACTAGTGGCTTCCCAAAGGTTTCCCAAAGACTGCTAGACCACAACACCCAAATGTCAGGTGACCTGATGATGCAAGAAATTCAGAAGAGACCAACAGAACAGAATAGTTATAATAACGTTAACAAAAAGACACAGGATGAACGGCATTTGTATGCAGTTGTGTTTACATATTACACATTATATTCAACCCATATTTTCCTGTAATTGACAATATGGTTAAACATACCAGTTTCCAGCCTGTACAGTATATTGCTTTTAAAGCTCATGGTCATTTCAACTGTGTTCTATATCTGACAGTTGAAGACCTCTTCCTACCTCTTCCTAAAACACTTAAATTACCACTTTCCAAGTTTGTTGTAGTCTGATTTATCTTAAATGTATAATCTGGCATACCAGTGTAGATTTATTCATTACTAGAGACTCAAAGCACTTTTGTACGTCGCTCTGGACAAAGGCGTCTGCTAAATGCCACAAATGTAAATCTAAATGTAAATCTGATGTATTTTTGTATTGTGTTATACAAGCCAGAAACTTGGGTATGTTTAAATACAAAGTATGCAGATTTGTATTACATAAAAGATGTTTTGCTACAGTCCGAGGATTAACGTGTGTGCAATATCTTGCCATTAGGAACTTGTAGTACCAATACAACAGAAAAAAAAACAACGACAGAAAATAAAGAAAACAGAAAGGTAAATCAGATTGGTACAATGATTAACAATTATTCACAAATAAATATGAACATTTATAAATCCCATGCTTTATAAAAAGCAACTGGAGCCACCCATAGCAGACTTCTTAGCTGTTAAGGCACTATAATATCTGCAGGGTGACATTTAGCCCCATTGAATCGAGCTACCCTGTGGTGCATCCTATTGTCTCCTCTGATCAGAAGTATGGCCATAGATGTTTGTCTAAACCCTCTGCCCAAGCAAAGACAATAGTTTGGAATATCAGTCCTCAAAAGCAGTGATGTTCCTGAGTGAAGAGTCCATAAACAGGCACATTGCATTGACCCCTAATATGATTTAATAACAAAGAAAAGGCTTAAAAAGACCACTGTCTTTCCGGAATCATGTTCAGCAGAATCCACTGCTCTAATCATTGTACCTTCAGCAGAGCTGAAGACTGAAATGCCTAAAAAAGTTGACATCACTGCGATTTACTCATCAGAATTCCTATACTCCTATAGTTGGTTTCATGGTAGCATTTTTACTGTGCAACCTGTCTCAGGAACTTCTCTTTCTGTTCACCATGAGGTTTCAAAGTGTGCAAGAGATGTGGTTATTTCACAAGGTTCCTGGCTGGGGGCACAAGCTGAACCTTTTGAACTGCAACCCTGTAGTTGCAAGAATATGCATGAAACGCTGAAACACTGTTCACTGATTAATGCATGGATGCAATAACATTTCATGGGGACTGTAGTCCTATGTTATTGTAGGAGACATGGTTCATGGTGCTTTCAGTAAGTTCTCTCTAACTTCATGGATCTGTTCATAAGTAGCCTTTTTTTTACACAGCATAATAGCAAGAACATTGCCACACAGCTATTAGTCTATAAAAGTGTTGGCCTACCCTTGTATCTCTGACCATAGTCACAAGCTGTTTTGTAGTCTCTGAAAATCAGAGATAAAGTTCATATAAGGACTAAAATAAGGAAGTTTTATCGCTATTCTTGCTGGACAGGTAAGACATTTATTTGTTCTCTATAAAAACTCTTGTCAAGATAACTATAGCTGAATAAAGTGGGAAGTTAGTTACATTATAAGTGTTTCCCAGTATAGATTTTGTTAATTCAGTGTAAAAAAAAATGACTGATCACACACTTATCTCTTATTGTTAAAAGGTCACTTTGAGCAAAGGCAGGTGTATTTTGTCTATATAAACTTAGGTAATTGAAGCAAAAAACCGTCTCATTAAGATCCTGTGCCATTTAACTCTTTTTTTTCTTAAACCCCACCTGACCAACAGCTAAACAAAGTTCATGATACTCTACATACAGAAATCCAACAATGTCCTGACCTGTCTTCCTTTAAGACATGTCCTTTCAAATGGCTGTTCATGCCAAGCCACTGGGCAGCTGAAAATGCGAACATTTAAACCTGTGATCTTACAAATATCAGCACTAATCTGCATCCATTTGGTGATGTTTTAATTAGGGCTGTCAATAGATACAAATATTAAATTGTGATTAATCGCATGATCGTCATAAGTTGACTCGTGACGAATCGCCACTTAATCTCACTATTTTTTAAACTGTTTCAAACGTACGTTAAATTAATACTTCTTAAGTTTTTATTACTCTAATCAACATGGGCATACAGAAATATGGATGCTTTATGCAAATGTATGTTTATTATTAGTGAAACCAGACGCAACACAGAGCATGAAGACAAAATATTCTTGTAAATATGATGTTTTAAAATAAGTAAATCATCAGGAGAGAAATCGGGAATTTGGGTTGTTTTTCACACGGATTGTTTTAAATGCCGGACCTGTGCATCATGCCGGATTTTGGTTTGGGGAATAGGAATATAAGTCTATGATCCATTAACATAGTCAATAGCAATGCTCTACTAAGAATGTGAACAGCCAATAAAGAAGAATAAAAGAAGATCATGGCGGATTTTTATGCTTTTTTTTAATATCTGAGTAAAGAAAGGATGTCAGGAATAAATGTGTGTTGTGTTGACGGTTTTAATTTTGCCTCTTTTTGACTTATTTATTAATATTTTGAAGAAAAATGGTCAATAATTTCTGTTTAAATTAATTAGCATTAAAGTTTTTTGACAGCCCTAGTTTTTATTCATCAATGAAATACAACCAGTCCATGTCCCCTTGACAAATATTCCATGATATAGCACCATCTATAACAAATAAAAATATAAATGTTCTGTAGCCAATAGGAACGCGCTCTTATTTGAAAACAGGGCGATGATAAGGGTCATACATTAGGAACTGCATCATCTATCCATTTCATGTAGGAGAGACTTCCATCTTGAATGGGTAAACTGAGGATTTCTGGAGTTTGGTATGGATGTACGGTTCTAGAGAAACACACAGACTGGCATTAGAAAATCGAAATTACATTACTTATGTGTTTTAAATAAAGGAATATCACTTACTTTATTAAATCAGTGAGTCGATGAATCATAGAAGTTCTAGTCCTCACCAGCTAAAAAATGTAAATGTAGATATGTTTGTTAGATTTTTTCAATTTTGAAATAATTGTAAACTATTTTGCTTTACATCATTAAAGTAGTAGAACTTAAAAAAAAAATTTTTACACACCAGCAGGATTTCGGAAGAATCTTGAATCTCACCTTTCCAGTAATATCTTATAAACAAATATATGTCAATATAATATATAACACAGTCCCAGTCAATCAGTATACAGACTTATACTGGACACGGAGAATTGTCTGGGGAATCTGCTTAGACTGCTGCCCCCGCGACCCGAATTACGGATAAGCGGAAGAAAATGAAATGATGAAATAAAAGTGAAAACACAGATACTTGCAGGATTCCCAATCAAACAAAGTAAAAAAAACCATGAAAATATTTCAAGAATATTTTTCTTTCATAAATGTGTTTAAAAAGTGCAAACGTCTTAAACTTAATGGTAACAACTTAAAAATCCCAAACATTTAGTCAGTTACCACCTGAAAAAACAACAAAGTTCGACCACATACTTTATGTCTGTATCTTTGAAGGTTATAATTATGAACATGAGTAATATACTGTAGCTGAGGCTGAGAAAATCTATTGGAGCCTAATTAACCCTCTGTGCTAACAGTGAGGCATTGAGTTTTTCAGTATTTTCAGTGTTTCTGGTTTTATTTTTTTGAAGCTCCTCTTTTGTATTTGGAAAAAAAAACGTTTGAGCTCCACTACTGGTTTAAAACTGCAAACCGGTTATATTAGGTTCTAAAGGTTACGTATATTTGGACCGCAAAAAAGATATAGACAAAATGTCCCAATCTCCTTCTGAGATTTTCACATACAACAAGCTCTAAAGGAGAGACTGGAGTAAAATAATCTAAGACATCCACTGATTAGCAGTGGCTATTTGGTTATTTTCTTTACCATAGCCTAAATCTTAGCTCCACCTAGCCTCGTCTTTGTTCATGATCTCTCTCATCACCTGCATTTCCAACTACTGAAATACTGAAGGTTTTTCAATTTTCTAACATTCTGTGTAAACCAGTAGTGGGCCATCAGGGCCAGTAAGGCCTTCTCTGCTGGCCTAAACTGTATCAGATGGTGGGAGGACGCACTAGTCTGAGCTCGCAAGCCTCGTCTGTAGCAAACAGCACAAGCTCAAATATATTTGTATGAATTTATTAGCTGTTTTTTATGAAAAAGGTGGACATCATAAAGTCAAGTCAAGTCAAGTCAAGAAGCTTTTATTATCAGTTCAACCATATATAGCTGACGCATTACACAGTGAAATGAAACAACATTCCTCCTGAACCCTGGTGCTACATACAACAAGAATCACAGAAAACACAAGGCTAAGGACTAGTAAGTGTCCTCGCCACATAAAGTGCATCGTGTGCAAACAGTGCAAAGACAACAGAGGAAAATTTAAAACAGTTTAGGTTTCCCATGAACCAAACACAGCGTTTTCTTTCCTGTAGAATTTGCACAAAAACACACAATTTGCCTTAATTTCAAATCCCTAAGAAAACCATAATGCACAAAATAAATGCACAAAAATACACGGAAAAACCAGGGGTCATTTCATGAGATCTATATTGATGCTTCTACTAGAGACGATGTATGCAGGTGGTGCAGTTGTGGCTACAATCAATGATGACTTGTCGAATTGTTTTCATTGGGTCTCTTGCTTTACTAATGACAATCATTTTCGCTGCATGAGCAAGAGCTGTTGCTAGCAAGAGGCAGCAGCTGACCTAAATAGGTTAGGCTAGATTGCAGGTCCACTCGGTCGATGACTGGCCAGATTTTTCAGTCAGTAGAGGGCAGAGCCAGACTATACTGTCAGAGAACAGTCAGGGGAAGGGCAGGGGCAAGGCCAGAATCGACGAGAAAGATAATCTGACACCGGATGGATTTATTCATATAAATATCTTGCTGCATATGTGAAAAATTAGAAGATGGCCATCTACTGAGTGTAGCCTGTAGCGGGAGGGTGCGAACCCAGAAGATTGCGCCACAAAGCCGAAATATCCTGAAAGTTAAGAGCTTTTGTTAAATGCCATAAATGTTTCTAAATCGGATGTCTGATATGAGCATTAAATGAATACTGTATTTGTGTAATGAAGAACCTACAGGAAATGCAGTTTATTGAATATACACCATGAGGCCAAGGATATGGCTTCACCTATCGTTTATGTTTAACATCCTGTTTCATGAACGTGAAGTGCTACAATTTAAAGTTTTGCCACAATGTTAGAAGCATAAAATTACCCTTAACTGAAACTAATGTGTCTAGTTCAAACCCTGAAAAACGACCTCAGACCATTGTCCTTAAAGTGCCAAACTTTTCTGTTGGCTCTACATTTTTGATGACCACTGATAAGTCAAAGACATAGAACTAACAAAAAGTAAAAAAAAAAAAAAGAGACAAGTCTTTCTCTTTCTTCCCCACCCCCAAAGAACTTTAAATTTTTTATTAAATATTGCCAAAATAATAATAGTAATAATAATAATAATAATAAATCCAAATACTGTACACACAAATAAAAAATAATAAGACAGAATAAGAACAGTGCTAAAACTGCAAAGTGTCAAAAGTAAGGGTTAAAATAATTACACGTAATTAATAATCAGTAAGTAAGTAATTAAGTAATTAAGTATGTATTGTGATGACACGCCTCCACCTCAGGTACCAAAAGGGGCAAGCGTGACCATCGCAGCAAATGAGGAGGCGTGGCGTCCTTACAAGACACAGCCGGAGCCCAATTGGAGTGGCGGCCCCTCACTGTCTTTAAGCCCAGCGATGCTTTTAAAAAGCAGCTGGGAGGACAGTGAGGTGGAAATTGAAAAGACTTAATATATTGAATGGATTCTGTGTATATTGAATAAAAAGTCTAAATATATTGAATGGATTCTGAATATATTAAATTAAACCTGACGTCATCAAGGCACAGCTGCCATCTTGTACTTTAGGCAGAATGAGTGAGTCAGCGATTTTGCAATTTTAAGAAATGAAGAGATGGTTAACACATTGGTGAGTGCATGTGAACTTGCGAGAATAGCGAGATATGAACGCAAATGTAAGGAAAAAAAAAATTATTTCTTGCAATTTTGACTACGTGCACATACAGTATTATGTGCGCATATCTAAATCAAGAGCAGGCAGAAGAAGAAGAAATATATATAAATTAGGTCCCCTAGTGGTCTAGTGGTTAGGATGCGGCACTCTCACCGCTGCGGCCCGGGTCCGATCCCTGGTCAGGGATAAATGGGGAGGGTTGCGTTAGGAAGAGCATCCAGCGTAAAAACATGTGCCAAATCAAACATGCGGATGGTCCGCTGTGGCAACCCCTGATGGAAGAAGCCGAAAGAAAGTTTCCTGTAGTTTTTCACCAGGTTTGCACACACTGCAGGTGGGATTTTGGCCCACTCATCCACACAGATCTTCTCTAGATCAGTCAGGTTTCTGGCCTGTCGCTGAGAAACACAGAGTTTGAGCTCCCTCCAAAGATTCTATTGGGTTTAGGTCTGGAGACTGGCTGGGCCACGCCAGAACCTTGATATGCTTCTTACAGAGCCACTCCTTGGTTATCCTGGCTGTGTGCTTCAGGTCATTGTCATGTTGGAAGACCCAGCCTCGACCCATCTTCAATGCTCTAACTGAGGGAAGAAGGTTGTTCCCCAAAATCTTGCAATACATGGCCCCGGTCATCCTCTCCCTAATACAGTGCAGTTGCCCTGTCCCATGTGCAGAAAAACACCCCCAAAGCATGATGCTACCACCCCCATGCTTCACAGTAGGGATGGTGTTCTTGGGATGGTACTCATCATTCTTCTTCCTCCAAACACGTTTAGTGGAATTATGACCCAAAAGTTGTATTTTGGTCTCATCTGACCACATGACTTTCTCCCATGACTCATCTGGATCATCCAAATGGTCATTGGCAAACTTAAGACGTGCCTGGACATGTGCTGGTTTAAGCAGGGGAACCTTCCGTGCCATGCATGATTTCAAACCATGAAGTCTTAGTGTATTACCAACAGTAACCTTGGAAACGGTGGTCCCAGCTCTTTTCTCACCTTCCTTAGGATCATTGAGACCGCACGAGGTGAGATCTTGCATGGAGCCCCAGTCCGAGGGAGATTGATAGTCATGTTTAGCTTCTTCTATTTTCTAATGATTGCTCCAACAGTGGACCTTTTTTCACCAAGCTGCTTGGCAATTTCCCCGTAGCCCTTTCCAGCCTTGTGGAGGTGTAAAATTTTGTCCCTGGTGTCTTTGGACAGCTCTTTGGTCTTGGCCATGTTAGTAGTTGGATTCTTACTGATTGTATGGGGTGGACAGGTGTCTTTATGCAGCTAACAACCTCAAACAGGTGCATCTAATTTAGGATAATAAATGTAGTGGAGGTGGACATTTTAAAGGCAGACTAACAGGTCTTTAAGGATCAGGATTCTAGCTGATAGACAGGTGTTCAAATACTTATTTGCAGCTGTATCATACAAATAAATAGTTTAAATATCATATATTGTGATTTCTCGATTTTTTTTTTTTAGATTATGCCTCTCACAGTGGACGTGCACCTACGATGACAATTTCAGACCCCTCCATGATTTCTAAGTGGGAGAACTTGCAAAATAGCAGGGTGTTCAAATACTTATTTTTCTCACTGTATATACTGTGTATATATATATATATATATATATATATATATATATATAGAGAGAGAGAGAGAGAGAGAGAGAGAGAGAATATATATATCATGTGCAATATCATTTAACACTTTCATAGTATATATACATATACTTTACACACACACACACACACACACACACACACACACACACACACACACACACACACACACACACACACAATGTATACTATAATATATAAATTATATAATTATAGTAAGTAAAATGTATGATGATTGTAATATTGTAATAATCATATTGTAATAAGTGAGATGTGATAAAAATTCTCAAATTTTCACACTCTTTCTAGAGGAGAATACATTTCTCTCTCTCTTACTTTCTGTGTGTCTCTCTATCTTTCTCTTTCTATAGCGGATCTCTTTTACGCATGCACGCACGCACACACACACACACACACACACACACACACACACACACACACACACACACACACACACACTTCACATTTACTTGTGCACTGACCTCATGCGATGCTTCCCCTAAAGACCAAAAACCTGAACACCTTTTTAGTATAAATAAACAAAAGTAAACAAAAAAATCCACAAACATAAAATTTGTTCAAACTCAATTTTTGTGTAACTTGTACGTTCATTAAACAATAACAGCTTAGTTATCTGTTTAGCTTCTCCAAAAAACCTTCATACATCTAAATAATCCAAATTGCGTAACAGGAAATCATTTAAAGTAGATGATAAAATTATAATATATATATATATATATATATATTGTAGACGAGGGGAAGGGATTATTCAACCTATTCATGTCGTATTACTGGAGAACCTCATTCTAAAGCATTATACCTTATAACTCAGTCTGCATTAAATGTGTTTGAATTTCTTTGTTGTTGCATAAAACACGCTATGCTCAATAAATCCTGCAAATAAAACAAACAGCTTGCTGGAAAACAATTGTAAAATTATTTTACACCCAGTACGAGCAGTGCCAAACAGGAAACTTCAGAATGTTTCTGCTGAATAACTCTTCCTGCTGACTAACTGTTCCTACTTGTAATCTCCTTCCTTCTATTATATGTAAAAAAGAAAAACATATATATAAAAAATTCCACGTGTAATTATGCCAGATAAAAGGTGCAACGTCTTTCCATTATTGCATGCAGTGACAAGCTTGATTTCCAATGGAATAATTACGCTCGGCAAAAATATTGCTCATGCACAGATGTAAAAAAAAAAAAAAAAATCAATAGCTGAGTTCACAACTTGAAATTCTCTCAGCAAACACAACCAACTCCCCTAATACAAAATTTGAAACAATTTGGTTTTAAGTCTGTTCTAAACCTGTTACAGGTTAAAAGCAAAATAATCTAGCATACGCATCACTTTGAAAGTTGCTCATTCCCGCTGTATATGGGTGAAATGACAATGAAGATTATTTGACTTGACTTTATAATAGAAAAAGTATGAAAAAGAAAATGTACGAAAAGGCTTTGCGAAGATTGTTGAAAAGTAAATGTATTGTATTCTGTAGGATTGTAGAAAATAAAGTCAGTGTGTTCTTACATGGTGGATGTACGGGGAAGAATATTCACACATGCTGCCATCCTTTTCTCCATGATGTATCTGAAAGAGAAACATTTTTATTATTTATTTCCTCAACTCAACCATTCTAACCCTGATCCCTGACAAGTCTTGTTCAGCTCAGTGGGGGCTGCCATGTGTTTTGGTCCTGTCTTCATCACCTTCTCCTTCTTCTTTTGGCCTCTCCCATTAGGGGTTGCCACAGCGGATCATCCGTCTCCATATCCCCCTGTCCTCTACATCTGCCTCTTTCAACTCAACTTCCTGCATGTCTTCCTTCACCACATCCAAAAACCATCAATGGTCTTTCTCTTTTCCTCCTTCCTGGTGGCTCCATCCACAGCATTCTCCTACCGATATACCCCATGTCCCTCCTCTGCACATGTCCAAACCATCTATGCCCTGTTTATTGTTTCGTTTCTCTTTTGTATTCAGTTGCTATGTTTCTGCTCAGTGATTACTTGTTTGTGCATACTGTGTTATCCCAGTGTTAAGTCACTGGACTCAACTGCACAAGTTCAAATCCCAGCACCACCAAGCTGCCACTGCTAGACCCTTTACCTTCATTTGCTCAGTTGTAAGATGCTCTGGATAACAGCATCTGGCAAATGCCATAAATGTAAATGTAAATATACTGTGTATATAAAGAAGGCTGCTTCATTGTTTTATTGCCAAGTCGGATCTAATGTGTTTCTAAGCCTTGTTTCTGCAGTGACTGATTTAAGAGTTACACATTTTCTAGTTTGGACCCTCACCTCTTGTAGGTTAATAAATTAACCGTGTTTAATGTTGTCACCCTGTCCCATCATGAAGCATTCAGGTCAGTGTTTCAAATGAATACACAGTATAATTTGTCCTATTATGGTATTATAACAGATAAAACATATTTCTCATGATAACGAAAGATCTCTGATTTGTGCCATTATGTTAGCAAAGCCTCTCTCACTGTCTCACTCCAAGTCAGTCTGAGCCTCAAGCTTTAATAATTGACTTATTTATGTGATAGAAACTTTTACAGTGACAGTAATTGCTCTATTTCAGCCAAGAATTCACATCAAACATGCAAAATCATACGTAATTATTTGGAAGTGAAAAAAATGACACACAAGATCCATTAAGGCTTTTGATTATCCAAACACTTTGAGGAATATTTTGAGGAATATTGATAAATTCCCACATGTTCACGCCACATTTCTTTAGCATAACGTCTATGACACAAAGACAAACGACTGCTCCAGATCAATCATATTTCGCAATGTGTTCATAATTCCCACCTCCCCTTCCTCATGATGAATAAACCCATATAAGCTTTCAAATTCTCTCTTTGTCCAGGAAGGCAAAAGAATTTATGATTACACCAATATATTTCCATGTCTCATGAGATTTGGGGAAAAATAATTTCTTGGGCCATGCACTTTATTGTAAAAGAATAAAGGGTGTTTATAGTATATGAGATATGCTAAGCAGGTGCCTGGGTGACCTATAGAAGGCACACACAAAATACCGTATTTTTCGGACTATAAGCCGCTACTTTTTTCCCACGTTTTGAACCCCGCGGCTTAAACAATGAAGCGGCTAATTTATGAATTTTTCCTGGGTTTTTTCCCGGTTTCACAAACTTCAAGCCAAAAAACTGAACCCCATAACATTAGACCAATGAAATTTCCGAACGGAAACAGAAAAAACGCACCTCACCTGTGTTCTGAGCTGCACGGCATCGGGAGAAAAAACTTCCATCGGGTGATTTTTAAACGCACGACGATGCCAAAAGATAAACTCCAGAGAGAAATACAGTAGTTGTGAAAGGAAGGAGGAAAACGGTAAACAATGACTTTCTTGGTCGGCTACTGTTTAAATACAAGCCATTGTAACGTGTTGAGTCTGGGTGAAGTGATAGCTCGCTTCTGGCATGTTATTCCCAAAATACCACTATGCTTCTAAAGGAAGCGCAACATATTTCACCCGTTACACCGTGTGTAACGTGTCTTTCGTTAAAGCCTGTGTAAAGTACATTAGTGTAGACACCTGCGGCTTATAGACAGGTGCGGCTTATTTATGTTAAAAATAAAAATATTTGTAAAATTCAGTGGGTGCGGCTTATATATGGTTGCGCTTTATAGTCCGGAAATTGCGGTACTTCTGCCTCATTATATGTTCAAAGTCTGCGTAATTTTGAATCCTAAAAATTAAACTGCATTTCAGTAAGTCAGCTTAACAGATTTTGGTTATCTGTGTCGTCAGAAGGACTCATGAGCACTACCAATGTGATTTTGTGAATGTCATGAAAAGCAGATGTGTTACAGTATCCCCTATTTAATCCATTAGATTGGACACAATTTCTTCATTATCAGAAAGCAAACAGAGAAGGTTAATCCAGAAAACAGAAGGCAGTTGTACTGAAGTTGCTGAGATGCAGATGTCATTTAACCTGCATGGCCGTGCATATTACAATGTCTGTGGTCCTACCTGAGCCAATCCACCTCTTAATATCATCAATATGACACCACAGCTATAAAAACCATCAATATTATAGAGAAACGCAGTATAACAGAGTGTTATATCACAGACAGGAATCTCATACGGTGAGAATAAATGCCATTACCAAAGCAAGAATCTCAATGAACACAATACAACAAGTCTCCTTTCACTGCAGCCACAACTGCACTGCCCGCATACATCATCTCTATCAGAACCTTCAACATTAACCTCATAATATGACTCTGGGTTTTCTGTGCATTTTTTTTAAATTGTGTGTTTTTGTGCTTATTCTACAGGAAAGAAAACACAAATACATTTTATGAAAATATTAAACAACTGTTTTAACTGTTTTGGTCTTATAAACATGTATCTGTGGCCAAATCAATTATAATCAAAATTGTGGAATGTAAAAATAAAACGTGAAAATGGGATCGCAATCAGATTAATTAAAGCAACAGCTTCAGGCAACATAGATTTTATGGTAAAAAAAAGAAAAAGACTGCAGGTGCTCACGGTGCTGGCTTTTTTACGGCAACACATAATTTGACAGATGAACTCTGACTGGATAGAAACTCGTATACAGACTATTGGGAATCATTTTATACATATTTATTAATTAAAATATATTAAAATGTAAGTCAGAGATTCTGATTATTAGAGAAGCAGAGAACTCTTTGCTGGGCCCTGACGGTCCGCTAACTAATTAGTTAGTCCGTTAACTTATCTATGTCACTAATCTATGTTCTTAAATCTAGTCATTTAGGAGTCTGCACTTGTATACCTCTGGATTCTTCTTAGCTAAGAGGAAAGCCTGAACAGTGTGCATCAAACATATATTATATTATATTATATTATATTCATTCATGTGGATATTTGTACTTTTTTTTTTTATTCCAAGTAAAATTAGACTGTCATAAAAGGCTGAAAGGAGCATTGGAAATGCTTTTTTCTCCAAAACAATTAAGTTTAACTTTAAAGTGCCATGTTCACCAATAGATATGCATTAAAAGTTGTTAAACATCATATCCTGCTCCTCCAATATTATACAGGTGGGCCTCTACTTACGACAGAGAAGAAGTGCTACTCTGGCGTTTTTCAGCCATGGTAAGATAGTAGCGAACAGTAAAATTTACAACGAGAAACACGAGAACGCATGAGAACACTGAACACTCCTTAACCAGAGGACGACACGCTAGCGACAAAGCTTTGCGGGTCCACGAACGCATGACTGCCAGACACCCTTTCTTCCCCACTGTTTACCGTGTTAATCTACTGATCGCGTGCAGATTTAAACGTTTTTCTTGGCTGAATTTTGATGTTCTTCCATTTTTTTTTTTTTTTTTGCCGTGACTGTCGTATCTCCGAAAATTCGCAAGTCCATATGTTATACATCGGGGTCTGACTGTAAATCATTTTTCATAAAAAAAAACCCATAAATAAACCACTTAATCAAACGTAACCACTTATGCTTAATTACTTTCATGGCTCAAATGTATGCTCAAGTCAATTTCATTTTGTTTCCTGCATTTGCTCGTATTGTCTTGATGATAAAATTACTACTTGAGCACAACATTCTTTATAAATGCTACACAAATTCAGTCTCTTCATTTTGTCCGTAAGTGCACCGAATTGATGCGTTTACCCTACATTTAGAAAAATGTCCACTGCAGGAACCTCACTTCTGAACTGACCATGTTTTGATTGACCATTTCACACATTTGCAAGTAAAACGAGGTGTAACACTCATGTTGTTATAAACTGGTTTATACTGGGGGAATAATCCACGGATTGGTGTGTGTGTTACAGGATTTTTTTTAACCACTATGAGGAAGTGAATAGACGAGGCAAAGCGGAGTGCTTTAGAGTTTGCAAAACTGACTGAATGGGGGATAAAAATGGGCTCATTCTCAATAATTATTTTGTACATTTGTCATTAGAGCTGGAATTCTGCTTCTCTAAATCAAATTTCATGTACAGAAATAAAGCAGTGCAATAATTGAATTATAATATAGAGTTAATAAAGCAAGAAAGAGAGCGCGCCTGCGAGAGAGAGAGAGAGAGAGAGAGAGAGAGAGAGAGAGAGAGAGAGAGAGAGAGAGAGAGAGAGAGAGAGAGAGAAAGAAAGAGAGGGAGTGTATGACTGTATGTTACTATGGTTAAAGCTATTTGTAAGGCAGCACATTCATCCAAAATGGTGATTTAACTGGCCAGAGCCTGTTTGAACACACACCCTCTATCCAATCAGAATAAAATATTCAGACAGTATTTAGTAAAACCCTGTAATCACTTGTAGTGCTGAGTTGAGCCATTTCAAAAATTCTGAGTATTGGCATACAACTGCATATCTACTCAAAGACATCAGTGTTCTCTCTCTCTCTCTCTCTCTCTCTCTCTCTCTCTCTCTCTCTCTCTCTCTCTCTCTCTCTCTCTCTCTCTCTCACACATTCCTATCACACTTACTCACACCCTCCTTCGAATACAGCTGTGCTATCTAAAAATTAAATTATATTCAAATAAACCTCTACCAACAACATTCTAAACCATATATCATTGTCTAGCCTCACTCAAATAATAAAAGAATTTATTAGATTAACCCAAACCACCAATAATGAGAAAAAACTGCAGTCACATATCATTAGAATCATGATGTGTACATTCCTATGCACCTTTGCACACGACACACTGCACTAATGAGAATTTTTTTTACCAAAACAATGCCGGATTGTGTTCTCGTGTAAAATTTCATTTCTATTCCTGTGGTTTTCAGTCTGAAAAAATGTGGGTTGCTTGAAGTCAGTATGTACTTTACATACACAAGGATGTGTTAGTTAGATAATAGCAATAACATAAATTAGTAATTCATAAGTTATTATGACATTATGCATGGTGTGTTAGTTATATTATAGTTCAATTATAACTTTATGAAGATGTGTAGTTTAATTATAGTAATATTACAGCATTATGACATATGAGTTTAGGTATATTATAGGTATATTACAGAATTATGTAAAATGTGTGTAAAATTTACACCATTACATTTTATACACTTGGTTATACTGTATTATATTTATACCGTATTATAACATTCTGAACGATGTGTATTTTTTTATATTATAGTTAAATCATAGCATTATAAAAAAAAAATGTGTGTTAGTTACAAATGGCAAAAGGAATGTTTAAATAAACAACTGAGCTGCTCTTGCACTGCTATTATGCAGTTATCTAGGGCAAAAGAAGGAAGGAAGGAAGAAAGAAAGGAAGCCCAGTGAAGAGAAAGTCAAAAGATAATGCTTGCATGGCATCAAAATGGTGATCAGTTAAGTGAAAGTGAAAAATTACGGTGGCATCAAATAAAAATATCTGAAAACGACTAAAAATATATAAAAGAACTGGGTTTTTTTTGGTTACTCATTTACACAACCTAAATACATTTGGATGCATATACCTGATCAAGATTTGTTGAATTTGTGTTGTTTGGTGTTTTAGTCAGGACTGTATTTAAATTTAGCAGTGACTAAAGCTAGCAAAGTACCAATTCAAAATCCGCAATTTGCATGTATCTGCATACACAGTATCAGTTTATATTTTATCCTCAAATTTCACTGAAGTAAGATATTTTTCCTGCTCATTTGCCCTTGAATGCCCTTGGCATTTACTGTAGTTACAGTTGCAAATATTGTATTGTAGCAGTTTGTGTGATAATTGTGAATTGTGAATCTTTTTACCATTGGTGAATAGTAAAAAAAATAATCAAGCTGCACCAAAATGAGATCATCACTATCTAGAAATAGTAAAAAAAAAAGAAAAAAAAAAGTAGGTAATAGAATCTCAATTTTAATTTTTTACTGTTCTAAAATTTAATGTTCTGAAAGTTATTTTGTTCTTGTAGCATAAAATCTCAATTTTATAAATGACAATGGCAAAAATACAACAAAGTTAATCTGACCTTGTCATGCTTCAGTGGAAATAAAAGTCAGTTTGTTAATTCTATAGCGTTTTTCACAATAGACATTGCCTCAAAGCAGCTTTATAGAATTTAAGAGTTAAGGTGAACGATGTGTATTTATCCCTGATGTGCAAGCCACGAAGCGGCTAATTAATGGATTTTTCCGGGTTTTTTTCCGGTTTTACAAACTCCATGCCAAAAAACTGAGCCCCATAACATTAGACCAATAAAATTGCGGAACGGGTTCAGGTAAACAAATGAAACTCTTTATATTAAATCAGATGCGCTCCCACTGAATCGTCCCGCACCACATCATAAATATGGATGAGGTTCCTCTGACGTTTGACCTGCCGCTCACTCGGACTGTCTACAGGAAATGCGAATCATTCGTCACGCTGAAAACAACCGGGCATGAAAAACCGCACTTCACCTGTGTTCTGAGCTGCACGGCATCGGGAGAAAAGCTTCACCGATGGTGATTTTAAACGCACAACGATGCCAAAAGAAAAACGAGAGAGAAATTGTTGTGAAAGGAAGGAGGAAGACAGTGAACAATGACTTTCTTGGTAGGCTACTGTTTAGATACAAGCCGTGTAACAGACACTGTGTAAAACCTGTGTAAAGTTCATTAGTTTCAATGTAGACAGGCTTATAGACAGGTGCGGCTTATTTATGTTCAAAATAAAAATCTTTGTCAAATTTCAGTGGGTGCGGCTTATATTTGGGTGCGCTTAATAGTCCGGAAATTACAGTAGTACAAACAGCTAAACACAATGGATTGCTTGCAAAAGCCTGTACTTTCATTTCAAGTGCTTTTTGTCATTGTTAACAAACAAAACAGTCAAAGTGTTTAGCAATGTGGTCAATATGACGGTGCACAGTTTCAGTATTTCCTGATGTAAACGACGGTTTGAAATTTACACTTCTATTGCACTGTACTAGTGTTTGTCTTGTTGTAAACTTTTTTTCCAGGAGACTCGGGTATCTTACAGCAGTAGTCTTTATTGCAGATGAGATTGCGCGTCAGAGTGAACTTAGCATTGTGGTTTTATACACAATTTGGAGGGGGCAGTCCCTCCGAAGGAGAACAAAGCACTGAGGTAAAAAAAAATTTAAACAAAACATTCAAGGGAAGCAGCTGTTTCGACTCTGATAACTATTTCTTTCTCAGACTAGATAATTATCATAAAAATACCGAAAGGTTCCCACCTTAGATTTGGCATTCACTAACATCATCGCTTAAATCATAGGTAAATGGTCAATAACACAGCAGGAGACGGAGACAAGGTGATACCTTGCTCCTTAGTTTCATACAAAGGAGCATTAGAAACTTGCAAACCTCCATCCACCACTTTGTTTTTATATAATCATGTAATTTATTAAGAATGTTAAGTAATGGAGACAGTGTTAGAAAAGATAAGAAAAGAGTGCAGGCAGGATGGAGTGGGTGGAGAAGAGTTACAGGAGTGATTTGTGATAGGAGAGTATCTGCGAGAGTGAAAGGGAAAGTTTATAGGACAGTGGGAGGTGTGATTGAGATGGTTTGGACATGTGCAGAGGAGCGACATGGGGTATATCGGTAAGAGAATGCTGAGGATGGAGCTACCAGGAAGGAGGTATAGAGGAAGGCCAAGGAGAAGGTTTATGGATGTGGTGAAGACATGCAGGTAGTTGGTGTGAAAGAGGCAGATGTAGAGGACAGAGAAGTATGGAGACGGATGATCCGCTGTGGCGACCCGTAGTGAGAGAAGCCGGAAAAAGAAGAAGAAGAAAAAAAAAATATATATATATATATATATATATATATATATATATATATATATATATATATATATATATATATATATATATCTATCTTCACACATTATGACAACTGGTTTAACATTTTGCATTCAATGACTTATGCAATAAAGTAATACCTAGATGTTTTGGGGGGTTAAGACTGATCAGGTGAGAACCTGCATAATCTATTTTGGTCAACATGACAAACAATTGATGAGGTGGGAAACAGCAGACAATTGTACACAATCAATTAAATGAATGTACCAAAGCATTTGGTGATTTGTTGAAAGCAACAAAAAATGCGCTCATGATGTGCACTGAAGTGACTACAGGATGTGGAGGCTGAACAAGCAGTTTTGATAAGTACAGAAAATGTTTGATTTTTGTTTATGAATAAAGTTAATAAAGTTAACATGACACTGTATATAAAGTGTGTCAGTATTTGGTAAAGGTCATATACATGTGAAGATGAGTGTGTGTATCTGTGTGTGTGTGTGTGTGTGTGTGTGTCAAGTCAAGTTTATTTGTATAGCGCTTTTCACAACAGACATTGTCTCAAAGCAGCTTTACAGAAAACAACAGTGAAGGTGAATGGTGTGCGTTTGTCCCTGATGAGCAAGCCGTGGCGACAGTGGCAAGGAAAAACTCCCTTAGATGATATGAGGAAGAAACCTTGAGAGGAACCAGACTCAAAGGGGAACCCATCCTCATATGGGTGACATATGGTGTGTGTGTGTGTGTGTGTGTGTGTGTGTGTGTGTGTGTGTGTGTGTGTGTGTGTGTGTGTGTGTGTGTGTGTGTGTGTGTGTGTGTGTACCTGGCAACATCTCTAGCAGTCTGCTCAGTGGGACAGTTAATGAGCAATACAGAATGATGTCCAGCAGCATAACTGCCACTCAGCTCTGTGTACAGCTGAACCACCAACATCGATATCACTGGGTACAGCAACATGCTCAGGATCACACTCTAAAACAAATTACACCCAAAGGTTATCAAGTAACTTAGGTTAGCAGGTTAGTAATTTATCAAAACATCTTACAATAATTTCAGTGACCGGTTTTTGCGGTTGTTGAGGGCTTTTGTTTATTATAAAAACATAGGGGTAATATCTCTTGTGTTTCCTGCTATTATGTGTATACGGGGGGATTATATGTTTACTGTAGATACTTTATGAATGGCAAATAACAAACAAACATAAATTGTCCACACAGTAAAGTATTAATTCTTACAGTAAAAATAAGTAAAAGAATAGTAATAATGATAATCTTTCTCCTTCTTAATATTATTATTAGAAAGTACAGTGGTACCTTGACCCATGAGTGCATTAATGTACGAGTTTTCCGAGGTACGAATGGTCACTCTGTCGATTTTTTGCTTTGTTCGTCGAGCAAAAATTTGAGTTACGAGCTCGAGACGCCGCTGCTAGATGGCGAAGCGAAGCAAGAAAGCAAAGATTGTGATAAAAATTTAAATAAGCAAAGACAAAAAAGTAAAAAAAAAAAGTTTAGGGATACGTAGTGTACAGGAGTGATAGTAAAAAACTAGTTTTCCCTCCGCCTCCGCTTATCGTCTCATCTCCAAGGTAAAATACACTGCGTAAAACCTTGTTATATTTTTACCTACTCTTTCTATTATGATTTTATACAAGATTTGTTATTTAGAAATCTTTTTTTCTGATTTAATAACATGAAACATAAAAATGGGGTGGCATTTTAAGGGGTTGGAACGGATTAATGCCATTTTAAGTATTTTCAATATGGAAAACTGATTTCATGTGCGGGCAAATTGATATAATTTATATAATTGTAATATAATAATATAATATAATATAATAATATAATATGATTATAATATAATATTATTATATTATATTATAATATAATATAATATAATATTATATTATAATATATATATATATATATATATATATATATATATATATATATATATATATATATATATATATATATATATATATATATATATTCTGTAAGTTGTGGCCAGAAAAGTGTACAAAAAAGATTCAAGATGTACTAATTCTATTAGGTAACCAATTATGGCTTAAATAAATATGCATAATTTCATTAAAATCATTAAAAGTACCCATGATAAAGAATCTCACTAATCTCTATAAAAATTTTCAATCAAGCTGGTCCTCTTTCTCAAGCCACAAGGTGATCAGCTGATCATTATAGTCACAAAAAAAAGGTTCTCACACCTGATCATACTTTCAGACTTACACCAGACTGTTAATTAAATCATAGGTAATAGGGATTGTATTGAAATGAAATGATTAAAAGGACCACTTCAGTCAAATGTTTGCATATGGGTAAAAAATGCGACTTAAGACAAATACAGTCACAAGGTTTCTATGTTCTAGGTTAAGGTGCTATCAGGTATGCTGAGGTATGAGAAATTAAAATCTTTCTTAGCCATATGTCTTCCAAATTTGTTCATACTTAAGACTTTAATGCCTTTGACAAAAAAAAAAACAAAAAAAAAAACAAGAATGTATGGAACTCATGGCTGCATTTGGAAAGGTTGCAGTAAACTTTAACAAGAGAACTGGCAAGCTCACCACAAAACATGACACTTGTAAGAGGAAGTGGTGCAGACCACCCAAAGAATTAAACTTCATAAAAATCTACTCATGAATGCACAAATGACTTAGTGCCATCATGCATAGCCTCTAGCTACAACCTACAATATGACATTTTTCAGTTGTTTCACACTTTTTTGTTATGTATATAATTCCATATATAATTCCACATGTGTTAATTCATAGTTTTGATGCCTTCAGTGTGAATCTACAATTTTCATAGTCATGAAAATAAGGAAAAGTCTTTGAATGAGAAGGTGTGTCCAAACTTTTGGTCTGTACTATATATATATAGTACAGGAAATAGTACATATATATATAGTACTATATATATAGTACAGGAAGAAGAATGATATATATATATATATACAGTGAGGAAAATAAGTATTTGAACACCCTGCTATCATATAAAAAAATCCAGAAATCACAATATATGATTTTTAAACTATTTATTTGTATGATACAGCTGCAAATAAGTATTTGAACACCTGAGAAAGTCAATGTTAATATTTTGTACAGTAGCCTTTGTTTGCAATTACAGAGGTCAAACGTTTCCTGTAGTTTTTCACCAGGTTTGCACACACTGCAGGAGGGATTTTGGCCCACTCCTCCACACAGATCTTCTCTAGATCAGTCAGGTTTCTGGCCTGTTGCTGAGAAACACGGAGTTTGAGCTCCCTCCAAAGACTCTCTATTGGGTTTAGGTCTGGAGACTGGCTAGGCCACACCAGAACCTTGATATGCTTCTTACAGAGCCACTCCTTGGTTATCCTGGCTGTGTGCTTTGGGTCATTGTCATGTTGGAAGACCCAGCCTCGACCCATCTTCGATGCTCTTTTCAGGTCCTTGACCAGCTCCTCCTGTGTAGTTCTGGGATGATTTCTCACCTTCCTTAGGATCATTGAGACCCCAAGAGGTGAGATCTTGCATGGAGCCCCAGTCTGAGGGAGATTGACAGTCATGTTTGGCTTCTTCCATTTTCTAATGATTGCTCCAACAGTGGACCTTTTTTCACCAAGCTGCTTGGCAATTTCCCCGTAGCCCTTTCCAGCCTTGTGGAGGTTTACAATTTTGTCTCTAGTGTCTTTGGACAGCTCTTTGGTCTTGGCCATGTTAGTAGTTGGATTCTTACTGATTGTATGGGGTGGACAGGTGTCTTTATGCAGCTAACAACCTCAAACAGGTGCATCTAATTTAGGATAATAAATGTAGTGGAGGTTGACATTTTAAAGGCAGACTAACAGGTCTTTGACTATGTTTCAAAACCTCCCACGATAAACAGACACCACCCCAAAATGCTATTTTATGTATACAATACTGTAATTAATGGTTATATTTAAAATAATAAATATAATTATTTCAACATAAAAATCCATAAAAACAATTTACTATATGTTTTTTGGTCTATCGTGCTATCCGCGAGAGCGAAAGAAATTAGGGAAATGAAAATGAAATTAAATGAAAATCAGCGAAACAAATGAGTGGAAAATGCAATTCCGCAAAATTCGACCCGCAGTAAAGCAGGGGATTACAGTATATATTTTCATCTCACAAAATAATATTAAACAGCAAAATGGGGGCTGAATCTTAAAGAGAATATTCAACATGACAATGAGGTGTTCACAAACGCTTGGCCATACAGTGTATTTACATCGCTATATGCTGTTATAATTCGGTTACATTTTCAAGACATGCCTTGGTCTCCATAGGCCTAGTTTATTTTTCTTTTTTTATTAACACATTTTTTAATCACTCGCCATCGTTATCTTTTATCAAGCCTGACTTTTGACTTTTTAATCATAATGGCATCAGTTGACCTTGAACGGTTTCCCTTCCTTTTTTTTTTATAATCATAATAACATAATTATAATGTCATACATTCTTGAGAGCAGATACTAACAATTACATTGTTTACTCAAATATATTGTTTATATATGACATGATACAATAATAATAATAATAATATTAATAATAATAAATCTCTCTATATATTAATAACAACCATGATCATCATCATAATCATCATCTTCATCATCATCTCTGAACAGAACTGCACAGGACCTAACAGTCTCTCAGACTCTATTCAATCCTGCATGATGAATGTTTCTGAAAGTCACTTACCCAGAATATGACAAATCGATGTCTGTTCATGCCGCGTGAAACATGATCTGGGTGACACCGCGAATGAAACCAGTCCATTCCGAGCTCTTTAGCGACACGTCCGAGGAACCTGTTAACCCTCCAACTGCGGATTAAACTTTATATAAACAGTCTGGCACCAGATGTTCACTACTGAAACAGAGACACGTTCAGGAGTTGACAGTCCCGCACTGACTCCCAGGTGGACCAGAGGCGAGTCGAAGCTGATTGGATCGCGGGCAAAAGCCGGAAGTTAAAGCGCAGCACTTTTCAAATCACAAAAGCTCAGCCGAGTGGTTTACTCCCTGACTATAACCTTAATTTCTGCAGACCAAACACACGTGTCTGAGCCACTTTAGTGTGTCAAATCAAGCGATCAACATTCGGACAGAGGTTCTAGTGTCAGTCGTGTCTGACGGATTTGTTGGAGTGCGACTCTATTAAGAACACGTGTAGCCTTATATAAAGTCATGAAGATAAACCTCAAGGGTTTAATCTATTATTCTCATCACAATGACAGAGTAATCTGATCTTTGTGACTTTGACCTTGAGGTGTGTGTGTGTGTGTGTGTGTGTGTGTGTGTGTGTGTGTGTGTGTGTGTGTGTGTGTGTGTGTGTGACAAGCATGTGAAAAAGATATGTCTCATGCATATTAAATGATCTTACATTAAAAGAACAAATGTCCTTTTTTAATGACAAAAACTGAAATATCACATGTACATAAGTATTCAGAGCCTTTACTCAGTACTTACTACTTACTTATTTGAAGCACCTTTATCTCAAGTCTTTTTGAGTATGATGCAACAAGCTTTGCACACATGTATTGGTGGATTTCCTCTCAAGCTTGGTCAGGTTGGATGGGGACCGTCCTTGGACAGCCACTTTTGGGTCTCTCCAGAGATGTGGATTTAAGTCAGGGCTATAGGACATTTACACAGTTGTCCCTAAGCCACTCCGTGTCTGACTGAATAGGGTTGTTGTAGGAACGTGGACCTTCAGCCCAGACTGAGGTCCTGAGCGCTGTGGCAGATTTTGGTGCTTGATTTAAGATTTCGCTGTAGTTTATTATAATATATATATATATATATATATATATATATATATATATATATATATATATATATATATATATATATATATATATACATATATACATACACACACACACACACACACACATCACACACACACACACACACACACACACACACACATCACACACACACACACACACACACACACACACACACACACACACACACACACTCCTTTACTTTTGTTTAAGTGAACTGTTTGTTGAACATATGAACCATATTCAAAGTTCAAATCATTCAACATGTGTTGAGTGATCTCATAGTAAGTTATTTATCTATTTGTTTCTTTTTTTTTCCTCATTAACTGAGATCTTTTAAAGACACATTATAAAATCACTAGGACTAGTGATCTTCTGTTTAAGGGTTTCTGAATACACTGTAGGAAGAAGCTGCTCCTTATTCCTTCTTTGTTGGCATTTAGGGAGTAGAAGTGCTTCCCTGACTGCAACAGAGAAGAGTCCATTGTTTAGATGGCTAAGGTCCTTTTCACTATCTTCTTGGCCTTGGTCCAGCACTGCTTGCTGTGGATATACTGTACTGTAGTTTAGGGAGATCAATGAGTATGATACACTCACCTAAACTCTCACCCTTATGGAAACTTGCCTGTCTTGCTTGGTGCTGCTTCCATACTGGTCTGTTATACTAGGAGCAGAAATAATATAGACAGAGCATACATTGTTTAATGATATTACACATGGTAATATGGTCATTTTTAGTGAAAGGTTTGTAGTTTTCTGTGTACCTTATTTGATAAAAAGAAAATTAGTAAATATGCTTACCATATTTGGCATTCAGTAGATGATAGTAGATGTAGATAGATACTTTATTCATCCCAATAGGAAATGTACAGCTTCCAGCAGATACAAAAAACCGTAAAGGAACGTTATAGAAAAGAGTCTGTGCAAAAAAATTAAATAAACACTGAGTGTTTGTTGAATCTGTGCAAGTTAAGTGTCTTTGCAAAGAGTCAGTGTTTTTTTGAGTCCTGTGTGACCCGAAGCGTTTTGAAGAGTTATGTTCAAACTGGAGTGTTAATGTGCATAGTGTACAGGGTGTAGTCCAGTTCAGAACAGCTAAGGAAGTTGAAAACAGTAAGGAAGGTCCCCCCCTGAAGAGAAAAATTTGCTGTACGGCATGGGAAAGGAACAACTTCCCCAGTCTGTCAGTGGAGCAGAGCAGTGACAGCAACCTTTCACTGGATTATTACTGGGATTCATTCAGATGAAACCCAGTATTAATTTAAAAGTACTTACTTTATCACATGCACCCAGAAGGTTCTTCATTGGCTGTATCAATTATTTGTGGAGGAAAACAAACAGTAGAGGCAGACTGTTCCCTTGTGCATTTACAGCCAGTCCCATGGTGATGAGGTTGGTGTATTCAATGGAGATCAGGGCACAAACCTGCTTAATGCTCTTGGTTGCTATGTTCTTTAATGTGGTCTGAACTGTACTCACAAATCATCCATATTCCAGCCATATCATGCCTTCAGGCCATGATGCCCCAGACCCTTTACTGGGTTGTCAAAAAACAGTATGAATAGGCAATGCCTATTAAAGCTGGTTGTCCTGGGGAGATTGGAGGCCTGGGGACATCCAATAGCTAGCTGGGAAGTGAGTCTCTAAACATTTAATGATGGGAAAAAAAAAAAAAAAAAAAAAAAATATATATATATATATATATATATATTTTTTTTTTTTTTTTTTAACCCAACTACCTGCATGTCTTCCCTCGCCACATCCATAAACCACATTTCCAAACCATCTCAATTACACCTCCATCACCTTGTCTCCAAAATGTCCTACATGCGCTGTCCCTATAATAAACTCATTTCTAACCCTGTCTTTCGTCGTCACTCCCAACAAAAACCTTAACATCTTCAGCTCTTCAACCTCCAACTCCACCTCCTGTCTTTTACTCAATGCCACTGTCTCTAATCCATACAACATCGCAGGTCTCAACACAGTCCTATAAACTTTCCCTTTCACTCTAGCAGATACTCTACTATCACAAATCACTCCTGTCACTCTTCTCCACCCACTCCACCCTGCCTGCACTCTTTTCTTCACTTCTCTAACACACTCTCCATTACTTTGCATTTTTGACCCAAGGTACCTGAACTCCTCTGTCTTACTCCTACTGACTTTCATTCCCCTTCTCTCCAGCACACACCTCCACCTCTCCAGGCTCTTCTCCACCTGCTCCCTACTCTTACCACAAATAACAATATCATCTGCAAACATCATCGTCCATAGAGACTCCTGTCTGACCTCATCTGTCAACCTGTCCATCACCACTGCAAACAGGAAAGGGCTCAGAGCGGATCCTTGATGCAGTCCAACCTCCACCTTGAACTAGTCTGTCGTTCCTAATGCACACTTCACTGCTGTCACACTGTCCTCATACATGTCCTGCACCACACGCACATACTTCTCTGACACATCTAACTTCCTCTTACAGTACCACAACTCCTCTCTTGGCATACCAGCTTCTCTAAATCCACAAACACACAATGCAACTCCTTCTGACCTTCTCTATACTTCTCCATCAACATTCTCAAAGCTCTTAAAGATCTGTACCAGTAAACTCCTTCTCCATTCCTCAGGCATCCTCTGACCTTCCAAAATCCTGTTAAACAATCTGGTTAAAAACTCCACTGCCATCTCTCCTAAACATCTCCATGCTTCTACCGGTATGTCATCTGGTCCAACTGACTTTCCATTCTCCATCCTCTTAATCGCTGCTCTCACTTCCTCCTTACTTATCCTATCCCTTCCTGCTTCACCAACTCCACACCATCCAACCCTCTCTCTCTCATTTTGCTCGTTCATCAGCTGCTAAAAATACTCCCTCCATCTTCTCAACACACTCTCCTCACTAGTCACATTTCCATCTCCATCCTTTATTGCTCTTACTTACAGCACATCCTTCCCAGCTCGGTCCCTCTGCCTCTGACAAATCCTTTTCTCCTTCCTTAGTGTTCAACTTCTTATACAGCTCCTCGTATGCCTTTGCCTTGGCTTTCGCCACAATCTCTTTACCTGCTGCCACATCTATTTGTAATATATATATATATATATATATATATATATATATATATATATATATATATATATATATATATATATATATATATATATATATATATATATATATATATATATATACTGTATATAAGCTACTTGTGTTACTTTTGTATCCTGTCCACATCACCTCATTACTCCATTTTTCTAGATAATATTTTAAAAGGTAAGACCTTATCATCCAGAGGTTGAGTCCAAATCTTGATGATAATTAATGCCTGAAAGTCAAAAAGAGAATCTGGCTGTGCTTTCACTGTGTGAGTGCTGACTTTATTATGCTGCCACATCTTATTATGTCTTTATCAATTTATTAATTAAAAAATTTCGAGATATATCAGAATTTATTGATTTATAGCTTCATAAGTAAAATATATTAATTAAAAATTTATGCAACAAAACAATGTAGTGTAGAAATATGACTTTCTATTGGTCTGGATATCCTAGTTACCATATGCAAGCTCTGAAAGCTAAGGTGGAAAAAAGGAGAACATTCACTTTTATTCTGTATTTGTCTCCAGTAAAGTAGGGAAGTAGGCCATGTAAAAAAATATATACTTGAAATGTGCATCAATGGATGGAAATGTTTTATTCACTTTAATCTTTTTTTTTTACGTTTTTAATCACCTTAGTCACTCCAAGTTATCATGAGGTATTAATACAATGCATCAGGAAAGTATTCACAGCGCTTCACTTTTTTCCACATTTTATGTTACAGCCTTATTCCAAAATGGATTAAATTAATTATTTTCCTCACAATTCTACAAACCAATTATCAATTACAGCCTCAAGTCTTAAAGTGTATGATGCTACAAGTTTGGCATATCTATTTTTGGGCAATTTCTTGTATTCTTATTTGCAGAACCTCTCAAGATCCATCAGGTTGGATGCAGAGCATTGGTGCACAGCCACTTTCAGATTTCTTCAGAGATGTTCAATCGGGTTCAAGTCTGGGCTCTGGCTGGGCCACTTAAAGTAATTTACAGAGTCGTCCCGTAGCCGCTCCTTTGTTATCTTGGCTGTGTGCTTAGGGTCGTTGTCCTGTTGGAAGATTAATTGTCACCCCAGTCTGAGGTCCAGAGCGCTCTGGAGCAGGTTTTAATCAAGGATTTGCATTGCTGCATTCATCTTTTCCTCGATCCTGACTATCCATCCAGTTCCTGCCACTGAAAATAATCCCCACAGTATGATGCTACCACCACCCTAATTTACTATAGGGATGGCAAAACCTTCTCTGCTGGCCTAAACACTATCGGAAGCACTGACCTACATTTACAACCTAAATTCTATTTATTCCATGAAATTGTATTAATTTATTCCCAACAGTCTCTTCAATTCATAGCGTTTCTCTTGGCTGCACCGCTTTCAGTGCGTGTATGTAGATGTTAGATTTTTTGTCCAATCAGTTTTCAGTCTCTATGTGCTGCCATCGCAATCTAATCTGCCCAGGGCCTGCAAAGTTAATACTGCTGGCTCTTTGGCCATAGAGAAAATTTGCAACGGGTCTGTTTCTTTAACCAATCAGATTTTATGTTCACCTAACATGGCCAGCTAACTGGCCCAGAATTGCGTCAGCATTTTTCCATCCTATGATTAGCTGGTCAGAGGGAAACTGTTACAGCCAAGTTCGACTGGCAAAACATGTCTGTAGCACTATGCACACATAAAAACATCTGAGTTGGAGTTTTTTACACCTACGGAGGAAGAGAAATTGATTTGGTTTTGGACCATTTTAAAGAAAAGCTAGACAGCTAGGAAAGGTCGGCCAACCCTGAAGCTAGCTAGCTTGTCTCAGCCTGGGAAAGGGTTTGTTCTGCATTTACAGACCAGTGAATATGAGCGGTACCACTGGCTTACAGCCTCTGAGGAGCGGTTCAGATTAGGAGTATGCATCTCTGGAGAGAAAGTTGTATTTTATTTACATTTTTAATGTTTTTGTCATGTTAATAGACAAATATTCATTCTGAACTGCTCCAGATGATGTAGGTGGCACAGTTGCGTTG